>NC_136731.1:15652520-16252520 GCF_936440315.1 Barbus barbus
CTTTGCTTGTTTTACTCTGGTTGAGTCTGTGTGCTGCTTGATGACACACAATATTTCATGAATAGGCTTCTTATCACTGTAAAAAGTGATCTATCTATCTATCTATCTATCTATCTATCTATCTATCTATCTATCTATCTATCTATCTATCTATCTATGTGTGTGTGTGTGTGTATATATATATATATATATATATATATATATAAATAGTTGTATAGTTAATACCATATATGATATAGGGCAAAATTGGATGTATATTTGTATAAACACTGTATAAACAAACAGTGTAGAGATTGTCTTTTTCCATTCAAGTGCTTTGATCATTTTATGTCGGAAAATAGCAAAAGGGTATTATGGCTGCTGAGTGAGGCCATTTGGCCACTGCTGAGCGCCCTAGTACTGCAATTTGACACTTTCTTTTACTATTTCATTGCAGATAATGAGAATTTAGATATCTGGCACAGAGCTAACATTAACTTTGGTCACGTCAACACTGTGGGAGTGACAATCACATTTAAATGCAGGGATTAAACTGCTTAAATTTTTGTTCTTGTGTACAGAATAAACCCTGTAGTGACTGACATAATTTGGGGTCTCGACTCTCGAGATTGTAAACAACAAACAGAGATGCCAGCAGTTTGGTGTTAGCTTTCTGAGCAAAACACCATTAGTGACTGGAGACAAATAACGTCTGGCAATTATTAGTAAACTGCAGTCGACAGAAGCGGCGTGTTTTGTTTATCTCATTACCGCAGGGCTGGTGGGAGCAACTACGGTGGAGAAAGACAGACTGGTGTCAAAATATGCGAATAAGTCAAGACACCTACCACCGACTCTGTGATTTGCCAGTACCTCCTCCTGGAGAAGAGAGACACATCTCGACTCCTAATTAGGCCAGTGTCATAAAAGATTCTGTCATTTACTCTCCCTCATGTCGTTCCAAACAAGTATGACTTTCTTTCTTTCTGTGGAACATACACTCTTAAAAATAATGGTGCTTCAAAAGGTTCTTCAAGTGATGCCATAGAAGAACCATATTTGGTTCCACAAAGAACCATCTCTTGCTTACCATTTTATAATCTGAAGAACCTTCTTTTACCACAAAGAACCTTTTGTGAAACGGAAAGGTTCTTCAGATATTAAAGGTTCTTCATGGACCCATTTAGACAAAAAGGTTCTTCTATGGCATCGTGAAGCACCTTTATTTTTAAGAGTGTAGATGGAGATGCTATGAAGAATGTACTGGTCGTTTTTCACATTAATAGGTCTCATGAAATCATATAATACTTTTGCTTGAGGAGCTATTCACTGAAAATCTTAAGGTCAGATTTGCCAGATTTTTTTCAATGAATAGTTGATCTATTTCACAAAAGCGGCACTCAAAAATGGACACGATGAACAGATTTATACTGATTCTAAGCAATTTTGTTGAAAACATAAAAAAAGATCATTTAAATAAAATCAAATGATTTTGAAGATGACCATTTAAATAAATAATTATTTAAATAAATAACCTTAACTGTGCCTCATCTGTTTCATTTATGTATTACTGGCAAATATGCATCAGATATTTATTATTTTATGTTAAAACGGTGTGTGATCCAAATGGATGAAAATTTTATATGCAGTTCAAATAATTACATCTTAATTATTTTTGAGTGTTTACAGAACACAAATGTTGTAGTTACAACAATAAAAACTGTATTTAGTTGCAGTATGTCATAGCCTATATAAATAAAATGTGCGACTCTCTCATTCTGAATTACTGTGAATGTCATCTGAATGAGAGTTTTAACATGGAAGCACCAAGTACACGTATTACAAAGCTAAAGAACAATTTCTCAAATGATCAAATGACATGTAAAAGGCCAAGTATACTTTCTTAAAGGGGTCATATGATGTGATTTCAAGTTTTCCTTTCTCTTTGGAGTGTTACTAGCTGATTGTGCATAGATAAGATCCCTGAAACCACCTGTAGTAACACACTCATCCCACTATATGCACAACAATTTAATGCACAAAATCTATATTTTTTTGCTCAATTTCATGTACAGTATTTATGTAAAGTTCTTGTACAGTCTCAGTTTGTGTATGTGTAGTCAACTAGGTATAGTAGTTCTAGTATTTATAGTATATGTATAATCAGATGGTTAACTGTTGTATAGCTCTATTGTTTTTCCTATACTTGCATTGTTGTATGTTTATCTTATGTTTAACTAGTATGTAGCACCGTAGTCCTGCGAGACACGACATTTCGTTCCACTATATGTCCACACATGTAGCAGAATGACAATAAAGCTCGACTTGACTTGACTTGAAGTTGCAAAGGCTAAAGTCTCAAAACCAAAGAGATATTCTTTATCAATGTTAAGACTCTGCCACGCCCCCCTAAAACGGCTCATTCAAACACGCCCCCACATGTCTACGTCACGATGTGGAAATATTTGCTTAATGCTAACCAAATGTTCACGCAAAGAAAGTAACCACAGTAGTGTTGATGCAGCCATGTCAGGGAGATGCCGTGTGTTTCTAGGCAAGAGCAAAAGCACTTTATTTGGCCTTCCGAGAGTAGTTGCATTTAGGAATCATTAAAATTACTTACAACAGAACAGCAAAGCATTTTATGGACGACAGTTTCGTGAACCTTTACAATCTGGCACTTCTAAATCAGCGACTGTATGTTTTGTTATTAGTTTAAGCATTTGCTATTGACTGTTTAAATGTGGAGTTTTGTGTGTCGTGTGTGTGTGTGTGAGAGAGGGAGACATGGTCACATCACAACCGTGGCTTGTTTGCAAACACAAATGAGCTTCATCACTGTGTCTGTCATGTGACTGTGTTCCCCTCTCGGGCTTGAACTGATGGTAAAACTAAGAATATTATTAACTGTCTTTACATTTATTTGAAATCTGAAGCTTGCGATTATGGAAAGAGGCGTTACATTTACGACTTGTGCTTGTGGTGTTTGGGCCAATCACAATGCACTGTGCCAGTTGGCCAATCAGAGCAGACTGTGCTTGTCGGAAGGAGGGACTTTGTAGAAAACGAAGCATTTGAGAGAGGCGGGGCATAGAGGAACTACAATAATGTACAGTATTTAAAAAAAGTTTTTTTTTTAAACATTAAAGCATGTCAACCTATTCTGTTACACCAAATACACAAAATAATAGACAGCATCATATGACCTTTAAAAATATTGAATTTATTATATTCCTTTCATTTGTTTGGTTATCTGTAGTTTGACTGTGGATGCCTCAGTTTCTTCGAGCATCAAGGTCTCTAGAGTTTCTCTGTCTTTGAACTCTGACCTCTGTGTTTCTGTATCACAGTATAAAAGGAGGCCTTGGTGCTTTTGTGCCTGGAAGCTTCTGTGAATTTAGCGGCATGTGATGGAGCAACATGAACACCTCTGTTTGACCCTGACCTCTCATTATATAAGGTGAACATCATTTATGATAATGTGTTATTCGGTGCAACAGGATCTTTTACACAGCACGCACACACACGTACATTACCCTTGTGGAGTATTGCTCCAATGCTCTATTTCACTGCACTATTTATCAAAATCTATCTATCTATCTATCTATCTATCTATCTATCTATCTATCTATCTATCTATCTATCTATCTATCTATCTATCTATCTATCTATCTATCTATCTATCTATCTATCTATCTATCTATCTATCTATCTATCTATCTGTCTGTCTATCTATCGATTAATTTTCTGCAGATCTAAAGACACAAAATCAGATGCTTGAATCTTAATTTTTATACTCTAATATAGCACGTTTACACTCACCTAAAGGATTATTAGGAACACCTGTTCAATTTCTCATTAATGCAATTATCTAATCAACCAATCACATGGCAGTTGCTTCAATGCATTTAGGGGTGTGGTCCTGGTCAAGACAATCTCCTGAACTCCAAACTGAATGTCAGAATGGGAAAGAAAGGTGATTTAAGCAATTTTGAGCGTGGCATGGTTGTTGGTGCCAGACGGGCCGGTCTGAGTATTTCACAATCTGCTCAGTTACTGGGATTTTCACGCACAACCATTTCTAGGGTTTACAAAGAATGGTGTGAAAAGGGAAAAACATCCAGTATGCAGCAGTCCTGTGGGCGAAAATGCCTTGTTGATGCTAGAGGTCAGAGGAGAATGGGCCGACTGATTCAAGCTGATAGAAGAGCAACTTTGACTGAAATAACCACTCGTTACAACCGAGGTATGCAGCAAAGCATTTGTGAAGCCACAACACGCACAACCTTGAGGCGGATGGGCTACAACAGCAGAAGACCCCACCGGGTACCACTCATCTCCATTACAAATAGGAAAAATAGGCTACAATTTGCACAAGCTCACCAAAATTGGACGGTTGAAGACTGGAAAAATGTTGCCTGGTCTGATGAGTCTTGATTTCTGTTGATACATTCAGATGGTAGAGTCAGAATTTGGCGTAAACAGAATGAGAACATGGATCCATCATGCCTTGTTACCACTGTGCAGGCTGGTGGTGGTGGTGTAATGGTGTGGGGGATGTTTTCTTGGCACACTTTAGGCCCCTTAGTGCCAATTGGGCATCGTTTAAATGCCACGGCCTACCTGAGCATTGTTTCTGACCATGTCCATCCCTTTATGACCACCATGTACCCATCCTCTGATGGCTACTTCCAGCAGGATAATGCACCATGTCACAAAGCTCGAATCATTTCAAATTGGTTTCTTGAACATGACAATGAGTTCACTGTACTAAAATGGCCCCCACAGTCACCAGATCTCAACCCAATAGAGCATCTTTGGGATGTGGTGGAACGGGAGCTTCGTGCCCTGGATGTGCATCCCACAAATCTCCATCAACTGCAAGATGCTATCCTATCAATATGGGCCAACATTTCTAAAGAATGCTTTCAGCACCTTGTTGAATCAATGCCACGTAGAATTAAGGCAGTTCTGAGGGCGAAAGGGGGTCAAACACAGTATTAGTATGGTGTTCCTAATAATCCTTTAGGTGAGTATATATCTAGATATATGCACTTAAAAGGACAATTTATTTATTAAAAAGTAAAAAAATGTCACATACTGCTCAATATCTGAGCGATCATAAAGTTGGTCTGACATAAACTGCATCATTGTACATAGTCCTATGAATCTTCTCCTAAGGTAAATGTGTGGCTCATGAATATGAATTAGATCACGTGATGTGCACCCCACTGATTTGCTGAAATCGAATCAGTTTTAATTAGGTTACGTGAGGATGGACCAGGAAGGTTTCCTAGCAACATCAGAATGACCTAATTAATATTCAGAATTATTACCCAAGTATTTGCCATGTAATGACATCACAACTAACCAGTTACCTCAAAAACTGTTTTACTGACTTTGTCTTCAAATGTGTTGTTTATAAGACATAAGAAATAGATGGAAGAATAATCAGCAAAAGAATGATTATCTGTAAACCAAAAACAAATCACAGCTTTCAAAGCTGGATTCATGTGTACAATTTTCATCGTCTAAAAAAATGTGCGGCAACAATTTGATTAGCGGCGTCACATTTTCATTTGATTGAATTTAGCCTAAAAGCACAAATGTGAGCTGTGGAGACTGACTGATTGTGACTATGCAAAACAGAGATGTTTAAAATGAAGAGAAAGGAGAAACATGCAATAATGTCATCCAATGTACAATATCTACTAGTATTATTCCTAATAATTGCTACCAAAGTTTCACAATCTTATAGCATCCTTTAGAGGTCTGGGGTCCAAACACAAATCATGAATTCATCAGACGTGACAAATAATTCATAGCGATGCCACAGGCGCAACTCTGTAGTCATATGCAGCATTAAATAATGCCTGAAAACCACTTATAATAATATCTAGGTATTAAATTGCATATCCACTTGAGCAGTTAGTCTTCAGGACATGTTCACAAACTAAACATGTTCAGCAGAGCCCCGGGATATAATATTTTCTTTATAATATGTCACATAGGTTATACATTTTTGTGTCTAGTAATAACACGATACTCAAAATAACTTTTTATATTACTGTAGAGGTTAGAATAGGATTTATAATTACCAATAAACTCTAAGACATGACACAAAGCATTCTGTAGTCTCAATATAGTGTGATTGTGTGATGCCAAGTCTCATGGTGTCCTGATATGCAGTGGTTAGTACAGACCAAAAGTAGTCCAAGGAAGGGCACCCAAGACTCACTGATGCATGTAAGCTAGACCATCTAGTCCAATCACACAGAAGAGCTGCTGGGGTAAATTGCTGAAAAATGCTGGCCATGACTAAAAGGAGTCATAAAATACAGCGCATCATAATTTTTCTGCATATGGGGCTGTGTAGACTGGTCAGAGTTCACATGATGACCCCTGTCCACTGCCAGTAGTGCCTAGGCTTGTGAGTGTCAGAACTGGGCCGTGGAGCAATGGAAGAAGGTCGCCTGGATTGATGAATCACGTTTTCTTTTAGATAGGTGGAGGCTGGGTACTGTGCATTGTTTACCTGGAGAAGAGATGGCAGCAGGATGCACAATGGGAAGAAGGTACTCAATCACCATTTACGGATACATAGGAATGTATAGGAATTGCCTGAAGCTGAATCCCACCTGTCACAAACAGTCTGTGACTTCCCTTATAAAATGAATTTTGTTTTGTGGTAAACTAAAATTAAAAAGTTAAATCAAAACCTACTGATTAGTATAAAACACGTAGGCTGTTGTAGCAACAATTTTAAACTCACATGCGTTATGTATTAGTTATGTTACCGTTTCTGACAGCTCATTTCAGCATTTTCTTCTGTGTACTCAATGGTGTACTCAAAACATATGGTAATTTCCAACTAATTTGGGTTTTCCAGGAAATACGCATACTCAACAGAACTCGAAAATGCTACCATGTAGTGTGCACATTATTTCTGACAGACAAAATGTTACAGTCAGCTGTCATTTCTTGACAATCAAGGTCTTTTTTATATTTTTATTTTTACGTATTTATTTATAAACCCATGATAATGCTGATACTTTAGTAAATTATCATGAAAAAACACTTTTTAAAACTTGTTGTTTGTTCTCTATATTGTTATTCCATTATTACCCCTTTTTGTTTCATATTAGATGAAGATGAGGCCTTTTTTGAGGGATATTGGTTTTCTCATGCCCTTTTTGAGCTACTTGAGCTTAACTGAGACTTCCATGTCTGTGACATTTAAGTGTTGTGTCGACCTTGATTTAATTTCCTCACAAATCACCCATTTCTTGTTTTTCTCTGGCATTTCTCTTAGGAGTTGAGAACTGCTGCATCTTTGAGCCTACATTCAGTATGAGTAAAATACTTAAATGCCGTTAAAATCAGATTACTCAAGTCGTATTGGAATTGGTGATTTGTAACCTGTAATGGAGTCATTTTCGTTGTAAGGTATCTGTACTTAGGTATGGTTTTCAGGTACTCTTTGAAATGGTAACTTAATTTTAATTTTTTGTGTAAACTATATCTGTAGTATAGCTAGAAAAATGAGCCCTTTAACTATGTAAACCCATATTTATCAATCCAAAATCATTCTTTGAGTCTAAAAAGACGTTAGGAGATGAATCACACATGACTTTGTCATAGAAGTGATGTGAGGATGTCAGAATTTGAAAAGGATTCTTGCCTTTAATGTTTGATTTTGATGTGCTATGAAATATTCTCCTTGTAGCACAGAAGCTGTCATTCAGTCTGAAGTGAAATCAGTGAAGTGCAGGTGTGTGGAGCAGAAGGGAGCAGACGACACTGCAGGTGTTTCCGCTTGCAAAAACCCCGCCCATAAACACAAATCACAGATTGACTAAATTAACCAATAGACTGCTTTTGAATGCGCAGCCTCGCTCCGTACGCGCTCATGTTTGTGAAAAGTTGTGTTTAAAAAAATATTTTTCCTGAGTAGAAGGGCCCAGATCGCGTCTCAAACTAACTGATGTCTTCTCCCGGTGCCAGCTGATTGATCCGTGAGCCAGGCCCACAGGATGCACCATGGGCTTCTGAGGTCAGATCTGCTCTTCACAAGCATCGATTGGCAATTTCTGACTTGAACTCTGGACTAACAAACCTTGTCCAAATCTTGTCCAAAAAAAAAAAAAAAGTTTTAAAAGAAAAATAACAGGATTTCTCCCATAATTTGCAATAGGGTTGAACAAGATTTTTTTCCTTTTGAATCAAGTGCACATGGCTGGATAGCTGAGAAAAATAAAATAAAAAAAGCATAAAAATGTAAATAAATAGAACCAAACAAAACCAAAAAAAAAAAAATCATTATATTCTGCTTCAGTTAATGCAGTTGGATACAGTTTTTTATTAATCAACAAGCCTTTTAAACATGTTGACAATATAATACAAAAAAAAAAAGAATACAAATGATCTATTTATGGAACTATCTAGTTATGGAATTTTATATATATTATATTTTAATATATTTTACAACTTAATTGCAACCTCTCTGTTAACTGGCTTTTTCTCACAATGGAGAGTTTGTATCTCACAATTCATTTTTTTTGTAAATTATAAGTTATAAATTTGCAACTTTTGAGTCTACATTTCAAGTCGAACAGGTGGATGCTCTTTTCTCATTCAAGATCTTCCAAAAATCAGATCAGCATTTCCTCAGTATTCCTTTAGGGTTTTTTGACAAGGTTTATTTTGGTTTGTTAACTTGGTTCATGTTCACAACAACAGCTTCAGTGGAGTCTCTCAATGGATTCTCAACAAGCAAAGTTGAAGTGAGAAGCGTTTCCCTAGGTGACCTTGAAGCTTCATATTGTCTCAGGTTTCTGAAACACTGATAAGTCATCAGACACCAAGAGGGACAGATCAATGAGTGTCAGAAGAAAACAGCACCCGTCACTGACCTCCCCCCTGAGCCCTCGTATGAAGAACACATGGCAGCATCAATCCTGTTGACCTGGAGCCATCTTACTGGAACATAGCATGGCTGTTGCTTCTATAGAGGACTGTATACGGACAAATACATTCACTTAGCTACTGAAATGGCTTTGCTTTTGATCAGAGGCTCAGCTTCAGAAGCCAAGAAAGCCTCGCTCACAGCACAACTGAACAGTGAACTCTGAATATCTGAGTCCACACCCAAATGTCAGAGATTTAAAACACAAATCTCAAAAAATAAATATTTTAGGATTTTGAGCACCCCATGTGGATATATACAACTAGAACCACTGAAGAGATGTGTGCTTGTATGAACTTTTATATCAGTAAAAACTGTACTTGCAGATAATGAAATAAAAGGCCACTTTAGTGATCTTAAAGAGAGATAATTTCATTTTTAAAGACTATTTTTCTTAACACACTTAAGTATGCTTTTAAATAGTAGGCATAATGCAGGGGTGCCCAACCCTGTTCCTGACGATCGACTGTCCTGCAAAGTTCCAACTCTAATCAAACACACCTGTCTTAATTTTCACACGATCCTTAAGACCTTAATTAGTTGCTTCAGGTGTGTTTAATTAAAGTTGGAGCTAAACTTTGCAGGACAGCCGATCTCCAGGAACAGGGTTGGGCATCCCTCGTATAATGTGTCCAATCCAGCCCACAGGATGATTTGAACGATGAACTAATAAATAAAACATTATTTTTGAAAATAAAAGTGTATTCGCTACAATACTGTGTATAACATGTAGAACAAAGTGTTTGGCATCAGAATCTCAAGCAGCACATAATTGATTGTGTGTCAAGTAACTTTGAAAAAAAAAAAAAAAAAACATCTTTCACTGCGGGACTAAGGCTATTAGAATGCAGTTACAATATAATTCAAGATATGGAGGCAAAAATACACTGTAGGAGTTTTTGTTTTTATATTTAAGTCACAATATAGTTAAGTAATATCACTCAAGCAAAAGTGGTGTTTTCCCGAATATTAGCGCGATCACAAATTAATTGATTTTATTCGACAGTTCCACAAACAAGATGTTAGTCTTAAGTTATTTACATTGTAGTCACAATGTTTTCATGTTTTGCTCACTTTCACCAACAAAAATATTTTTAACAGCTAGATGCTGTGTGTTTTGTTACTGAATGAATCTGTTTTTGAACAAATTATTTGAGATTCAATGGCCCATTTATAACGCTTACACGCTTCTAAACGAATCAGCCATTTTAAACAAATATTTGAAATGAACGGGTCAGGGACTTGCCGGTTTTAGTTTCATGACAGGCTTAAATCAAGCAAGGTACTATTTAAAAAAATACACACAATAAAAGATGATCTAATATCATTATCCACAATTTAGTTTTAGATAATATTGAATTGAATTTTTTTAAATATTGCATATTACGAATTTAACCTAGCACCAACACTTTCCCTAGTCTTCATGTAAATGATATTGTAGTTGTATGATTAATATTAATGTAACTGTGAGCAAACTAAGGTTTAATATATGGTAATTTGGCCCGCGCAAGGGTTTTCTGACACTCGACCTATGATGAGTTTGACGCCCTTCATTAAATGCTGAATTAAAAGATCACGGCCTAAATACTGACTTTGGTTGTTTCTGTTTAGTTCCTGTTTGCCCATATTTGGTTTTGTTTTCCGGTTCTTGTCATTAGTTAATCTTCATTCATTTAGATCACCTGTCTTATATTAATCATCTCGTTTGCTCCTTCATAAGTCCTCAGTTCTGCCCTTGTTTTTGTCTGAGTTTAATGTTTGTAATGAAAATAGTGTGTTGATGTTTATTAAAAACTCCTTTTTGTCTACTCCTTTGTTTTGCGCCTACATCTACAACCCCATATCCCACATATGTGGCTTGTGGGTTGCCTTTGAGAGGGTTGGCTTTTGATCGTGAACAATATATGAAATGATGACCTGCAGCTGGAGGAACAGAGGCATCAGGTGGTGGGGGGCAGGTGTTGAGTTGTTTAGCCCGACTACGTATACAAACTGATGATCTGAAAGAGCCGCTGCATTACGAACGCAGTAAAAATGTTAGGGTGTACAAAGCAGGTACTCATGTTAGGCCCACGTAGGCATTGATATTCATCTCTACACAAACACAAAGTCACCTTCAGCAGGCTTTTCTTTGTTACTGTAATAACAACAGTGTAGTGCGTTAAATATTTACTATGTCTGAGCTCCATTTAAATTCATTTTAAGCCAGAACTTTGTTTTTAGTTGAGCTTGACGCCAGAATGTATTAATAATCAGGAGTTATTTTAGTTTTGCCTTTGTTTGAGTCAATAAAGCATGAATTTTAGAGTACGTCATTTTTTCTCATCAATAGAGATTTAGAAATCTAATTCACATCACTCTTATGCAAGATAGAATAGTGGCTTTATAAAGATGCTTTTTCAGTGAAGTTATGAAATAAATGTCTTGTCAGTCACCAAGGCCACGTCGTGCAGCCAGCTTTAGCTCGTGTTCATTTGGAACTTCTTGATGAGAAATCTGATGTAATATTGTACTACATGCTCCGTATGCCTATTTTTATATGCATTGAAGACTTGTGAGTTTAAAAGAGAGTTTTACAGTATACTGTTTCTATGCAGTGAACAGTGAAATTATTGCGGCATTTATTTTATCATTAGTCAGTAACCAGTGGCAGTGTGACAATAACAAGATCATTTTAGTGCAGATCACACTTGTTTGAGCAGCTTTGACAGTGTTGACATTAACAACAAGCGTTTTTGCATCGCCAGGCTTTGCGTCTTTGATGAGAGTCTGATGTTGGTGAAATGTCATGGCAGAGAGGCTTTAAACACGTGGAGGGCACAGGTCAAACGCAGAAGTGCTTCATCTGAGCACAAGAGCCTCAATCCTCGTGGGGATCCGTAATCCAGGTAATGTCCTTATCTGTGCCCGATCATTTCTGATTAGTTCTCATCTGGGAAATCACACAGGGGCCGGATTCCACATCCGGCAATCAGGATTAATTTCAGTTGGAATATCAAAATGGACTATGATACTTTTAGCTGTGTGCTATTTGTGGAGATGAGCTCTTGCGACAGCTGACTGAAGCATGACACACAGCAGCTGTGACGAAAGCATGGAGACTCTATAAAAATTCATACATTGTACAAGTTTTGATGTTTTTTTGTCACCTGATATCACCTACTGGTGATAATTTATTTATATAATAATAAAATACGGTTTGCTTTATTTCCATGGCAATTCCTATATTTTCATTACTGTGATGCATGAAAATCTCATTCTCATGACTGTAATTTAAAAAGGTATTCATACACTGTTTGCATTTATTTCACACTCAAGACATATTCAGGCATAAGATTTATGTATTTGAATTGCTTATGATATTTCCATCTATTTGGATTACAGTTTTAGCATGAACTATTTTTTCTGATACATATTTGTCAGGTTTACATAAATGAAAAAGGTATTATTTCTGTAAAAGTATTAATAAACCGAGTCTATATTTCTTTATTTATCATAAATAAATCCAATTTGTTTCTCATACATTTGACCTGAATATTGCTTGTTTAACAGCCATATTTTAACCATGTTCACACTTTTTAACTGAACACTTGTAATTTCATTTTCACAATAAACAGATTTATGCTGATTGTAGGCATTTAAATAAAAACATTTTGAAAATATGATTATTTAAATAAAATAGTTTAGATGCAATAAACTGTTTTTTTCTTACCTGTTTCTTACATTACAGTATATTTAGTTATAATATTATACATCTTATTGTTTTAAAATGTGAATCTAATGATAATTACCCCTTGCCTATTGCATTACACAATACAATATAAATAAAACATGTGGATGCAATACTGTAATGAGAATTTAGGGGGATCTGAGCTTAACGCGGTCAAATGGTTTCATAGCTATTTGACCAATCGTTCACAAATGGTCAAATATGGCAATGACCTGTCAAATCCAGTCCTTGTAACTAAGGGTGTTCCACAGGGTTCTGTTTTGGGTCCTTTGCTTTTCCTAATTTATATTAATAATGTTTGTGATAATTTTAATTTTTGTAAATATCACCTCTATGCAGATGATACAATTCTGTATTCTTGTGCCCCCACAGCTAAATTAGCTTTTTCAAATCTGCAGGCAGATTTCAATATCCTGCAATATGCCCTATTAGATTTGAAGCTGTTGCTAAACCCACATAAAACTAAAGTTATGGTTTTTCAAAATGGGCGAACAAAACTATCATCCTTCTCCATCAAGTCATTAGATGGAATTTGTATCCAGTCTGTAGATAATTACAAATATTTGGGTTTTTGGATGGATAAAAACCTAAATTTTAAATATCATGTTGATTTTCTTGTAAAGAAATTAAAATTCACATTGGGTTTTCTGTATAGACTAAAGTCCTGTTTTTCTTTGGTTTCAAGAAAACGTTTAGTTGTTAGCCTTTATCTGTCACAGATTGATTATGGGGATACTATTTACAGATTTGCCTCTCTGTCCACCTTGTCCAAACTTGACCCCCTTTATCACTCTGCTCTCAGATATATCACAAACTCTAGTTTTAGGACACATCATTGTTTACTTTACAGTTTGGTAGGATGGTCATCTCTGCATTTGCGCAGGCTTGAACATTGGTATATTTTTTTTTATTTTTTTTATTTATTTATTTTTTATATTTTTTTTTTATATATATATATATATATATTTTTTTTTTAATTAATTAATTAATTAAATTTTATATACCCTTTTATTTAACCATACTATGACCGACAAGACCAGGGGACAGAGAAAACAAGAGAGAGAAAGAAAAAAAATAAAATAAATAATAATAATAATAAAAAAAAAAAATAATAATAATTATAATGATAATAATAAAATAATAATAATAATAAAAACAAAAAAGGAATTAGAAAATAAAACAAACAAAAAAAAAAGTTGTGGATAAAGTCAACAGAGAAGGGGGAGAGAGAGAGAAAAAAAAAGGAGAATGGGGGATAGAGAGAGAGAGGAAAAAAAAAACAAAAAAAAAACAGACAATTTGCTTCGATACCTGCTGACAAAAAGAGAAAACAACAGAAGACACAACAGAAGACACAACATCAGAGAAACTGCAGCAACAACCAACATCTGTATGAATCACAATAAATTCTAAATGTTAAATGTTATTGAGCAACACACATAACTAATATTACAAAATAAGTTTTGAAGCAACAGCAGATCAGAACAATGTGTGTCTGTGAGCACCCGTTTTTACACCAATGTGAATGCTTGAGTGTACACCTGTGTGTGTGAGCGCGCTTGTGTTCATAAGGTTCCTCCATGTAAATGTTTAATAGTGTGTGTGTGGGGAACAACAGCCCCATCCCGCAAGGCATGAAGCAGGCATGGAAGAGACCCAGGCCCCAAACATCCGGAGGCCCGCCAGGGCACGGGACCCCCAGGGGAACCACCGCAGGGACAACTGCGGCCCCCACCCAGAAAAGGGCAGAGGAGAGCCCGAAGGTGGGACATCCGACAGCCACAGTATAGACACCCCAGGGTGCCGTGGCGGCAAGCCCGCAGGCTCCGCCGGCAGCCGACCACACCAGGGCAGACCGAGCCCTGGGCCCGGAGATCCAAGGGCCCCCCACCCCCCAACCGGGGCTCAGCAAGGCCAGTAGGGCCAGGCCCCGCCAAGCGACCGCCGAGAGTGGGCCAGCGCTCACCCGAGCATCCTGCCCCGGCGCGAGAAACCACCAACGCACCGGCGGCATCCTCCACCGGCAGGGCATGGTGGTGGGGTGGGGGTCGACTGAGATGATGAGTGAGGTGGAGTCTAAGGCCCGACCTGACACATAGACGTAGACGAACAAGCACACATATACACAAGCATACGTTCCCACCCTCATGCACGCAACAAATATTCTCACCCTCGCCCCACATGTAGACACACAAAAATGGACATGGTACCCACACTCACACTCCCTATATGCACTCTATACTCCTAGATCCAGGCACCACCACCCCCAGAGGTATATTTTAATTTATAAAGTTATTTTAGGAAAACTTCCAAAATATCTATATAGGAAATTTTTATAATTTCAAAATTCCTATAATCTCAGGTCACAAAACTGGTTACAGTTTAAAGTGCCGGCTATTAGAACAGAGGCTGGAAAGCTAAGCCTGTTCTATTATGGTCCCTGGTCCTGGAATGATGTGCAGACTAAACTTAAACTACAATCCCTCATCTCTTTAAATGATTTTAAGCATAGAATAAAAGAATTGGTCATTGCTAAGTGTAGATGTTTTGATAATTTTACTTCCACTTAAATTCATTATCAACATGATTTTATTAATCTCGTTTTTGTGAACAGTATTATACAGGGTATTAGGTAATACCTAAATGTTTATGCTACTGTATTCTTTGTTGTATTCATTGATGATGTTGGTTTTGTTTGTGGTTTGTTATCTGTTTAATCCTGCTATCTGACCCTGTCTTGACTAGGTCTCACTTGTAAAAGAGGTTTTAACCTCAATGTGACTTTCCTAGTTAAATAAAGGTTATATATTAATTATCATGAAAATATCATGGTGCTAAAATAGGCTTCATTTCTATTTTTGACATATTCATTTGCATTATTTGGTCTTGATTCTGCAATTGACCTAGTCATGTGTTTGTGAGACCAGAACTGTTATATATCCGAACTAAATCTAAATTGGGTTAACTTGATGTTCTGAGGGTGAACTGAACATGAAACAGAATAGTAACCACACATGCTGTTTTAAGCAGAACACCTAGGGTAAGCAATAAAACTTCAAAAACATTAATTATGCAACGAAGGAAAATAAAAAAGCAAAGATGACTTTTTGGAGATGCTGGTTACCGAAGAAGGGATGAGCAAGAGTGCTTAGTGGGCTGTGAAGAAAGGCTCGTGCGGAATATGACATTCAGGTTTCATAATTTAATGAGAGTTGTTGAGCTGAAAGGGCTTTTGTGAGTAGTTTTTCATGGAACAGGATTGTTGAGCGGAGACTCGGTATGCCTAGAAGAGGTCATTCTCCTGTTCCACATTCTCTCTGACTATAATTACAGAGGAACACATGTTAGCTGGCCAGATTTTCACTCACAGATCTTTGTCTGAGGGCAGAACCGAAACTGTGGCATTTTGATTTGCCCCCACAACTGTGAAACTTGCCCTTTTCCAAACGGATACAGAACTGTGTGTGCCAATTACTAGTTCATACTCGGCTACTCTCAGCTTCAACACAACCTCCAGGCACCAACCACTTGCGCTCCTTCTCTGCGCTGTAAAGTCCTGCTTAGGGAATGCATAATGAAGGGAAATTATAATTAAAACCATGGCCATGATTTTTTACAGCGTTTGAAATAAGACTGTAGTTTCATAGTTTTAACCTCACCATACATGTGCCCAGTATCATATTTTATTTAGCATTATTTTAATCACAGATGAAGTACCAAATATGCTGTGTGCTTTGTGGTTTAGATTAACAGCAGATATAAAATTCTTCAATGGCACCTGAGAGATTTGTTTTGTTTTTCGTTAAGTATTTATTCAATAGACCCGTGTAAAAAAGAAATAGACTTTTGCATACTTTTAAAACAGTACTTGTTGCAGAAAGAGTATGCTTAGTGTGAACTGAATGCAATGTTTTCGGACACTTGTTTGGATTAAATTGCATGTTATTTGCATTAAATGAAAATGTATTATAGTTGAAATGTTTATTAAAGGGATAGTTGTTACGGGAAGCAGACTCACACAAGGGATTAATATAATCACAGAAGCGTTTATTGAACAGCAGAGTAAGGAATGACTGATGAGGATGAGTCTAAAGTTCAAGGGACTGATTATAGTGGAGATGAGAATGTGAGAGAATGTCTTTGCCTTGCCAGGAACTCGTGGAAGCAGGGAGAAGCACACACCTCACTGGATGACTTGGGATCCAGGCTGGAGATCGCTGGAGGAGACTGACGCAGGAGATAGGAGAACAAGCCGCTGGAGAGGACACAGGAGGTAGGTAAACAAACAGGTAAGTCGCTGGGATAATTTAAGGAGCCCACTTTGAAATGAAACATAAGCATAAACCAAACGAGATCGGACGCTGGAGTGCTGTGAGGTGTGTGACTTTATAGTGGATGGTGATGAGGATCCAATGACGTGCAAGTGTGTTCAATCAATGATTAGGTGAAACCAGATGAGGGCGTGCGTTGTGATTGGAGAGGGAGAAGGACAGACAGACTCGTAACAATAGTTCACCCAAAAATTAAATTTACCCCATGATTTACTCACCCTCAAGCCAGGTGTATATGACATTCTTCTTTCAGACGAATACAATCGGAGTTATATTAAAACATGTCCTGGCTCTTCCCAGTTTTATATTAGTTTTTTAAACAGTTTTATATACACTTAATGTCACCTTTCATTTCATTAATATTGTATTATCTACAAGTACAGTTTAAAAAATGCTTTTAAGATTTGAAGTACACTACAAGTGCATATTCCATACAATTAAGCACTTTCAGTAAGTATAGACCTAATGTTTCTTCTTTACATTTACATTTATTCATTTAGCTGACGCTTTTATCCAAAGCGACTTACAATTGCTATATATGTCAGAGGTCGCACGCCTCTGGAGCAACTAGGGGGTTAAGTGTCTTGCTCAGGGACACATTGGTGTCTCACAGTGGATTCGAACCCGGGTCTCTCACACCAAAGGCATGTGTCTTATCCACTGCACAGTTTGAGAAACTCTCAAGATCTCTTCTGAAGCACTAAAGGAGACACTTCTCAGTAATGTGTGATTAATGGGGTTGTTTACTCGGGAGAAATTTCTGAGATTAATGAGACGCAAGCATTAATAAGATTCTCCATTTAACATCTTTTATGGGAGAAAAACTGAGATAGTATAAAGCATCTCATTTGTGATGTTTCTTTCCTATGGGGCGGCTGCAGCTGGACCCAACAATAGCGCTGTCAGATATTCACGATGCTTCATCAGTATCTTCCTCCTGTCATTTGTTTTTTATTGTATATGTAATCCTGCCATAGTTAAAGCACTAAAGCAATTACAATGTGATGCCTTGGGAAAAGGAAACCTATGAATTAACGCCAGTGACAACCCGAGAGTGCAAATTAAAACAGAGAGCTCCGGAAAAGCACGACCTACATTGCTCTGCTTATAATCCGCAGATTTTTAAATTTCCACCTGGCATCTTGCCAGGATGAGGATTTTGCAGCTGTTGGAAGCAATTTGATCCAAAACAGAGGACTGGAAAAAAACTGCCATTTATGTCTATTCAAGGCTTCTGTGGACGCAAACAAAACAGCACAGCATCTCACTTCCATTATGAGAAGAAAATCAACACAATGCTTTCCCAGAAAACCCATCTTCTGTGCGATCTGAGAAGTGATGCATCAGATAACAAGCAGAGTCTAGACATGTCCAGAATAGAGACACGCACACAAGACAATTTCATTACAGGTCATTCCAGTTATATTTCACTCTGTCAGACTTTGTACGTTGCAAAGCACACTCATTCACTAAGAGTTCAAGGACATCAGAGGTGCAACATAGAAAGGGTTTGAACCCACAACCTACTGTATGAGGTTTTATCAACAACACCTACAGCTGTGCCAAATGTCAAAGAGACGTGGCAGTTTGAGACCAGGCACGTGACTTTAGGACAAAAACCTGGAACGTTATAAGAAGGTTTATCTGGTTTTTAAAATTTATTTCTAAAGATAAATGGACTGTGCCAGACTTCACGAGTCTCAATACAATTATTGCAGAGCTTTCAAAGGCTCTCATAGCAGATGAAAGACAATGGGGTTTGGGGAAGAAGATCCAGCAGGGCGCACCTAGCTTTGACTAGACACTGATATTTCTATTATAATGAATTGAATGGAATATTGAATTAATGTGTCCATTTGACCTTGTTAGTGTTCAACCATATCGCCCTAGTTCCAACCTCTATTCATAACGGTAATAAAACGAGTAGACAATTAATTATGAGCTCAGACTGACAGGTTAAGAGCAATCACATAGAGATGGATTTTTATTTGTCTAAAACAAAGACATTTGTATTTACTTATGGAAATGATGAGACCAATGATTCATTAGTAGATTTGTCCATTTCTGGCTAAGCCACATTAAGTGTTCTATATTGTAGGCACTTATTTGGTTTGAGGACGAAACTAAATCATTTTCAGATAACTTTACCTTTTAAAAGTTTTAGGTCATTGACAATTTTCTTTAAAAGAAATTAATACTTTTATTCAGCAAGGATGCATTAAATCAATTTAAAAGTGTAAGAAAATGCATTTATAATGTTACAAAAATTATATTTCAAATAAATGCTGTCTTTTGAACGTTCAATAAAAAAAAGGATCACAGGTTAAATATTATTATTATTTTTTAAATATTTTTATATTAATATAAAAATATTAAACAGCACAACTGTTATCAACACTGATGATTCTAAGAAAAGCTTCTTATCTTATCCTCATATTAGACTGATTTCTAGAGTAATGATGCTGAAATGTCAGCTTTGCCCTCATATAATAATAATAAATTACATTTTAAAAATTACAGTTTTAAATTGAAACACTGACCAACCCCAAATTTTGAAAAGTAGTGTAAATTGTGTCTATGTTAGACAAAAGTGATAAAATCATTAAATGCCCAATATGAGATTTAATTTTTTGGGAGGTTTAATATGTATTTAATATTGTAGGCTATTTCAAAAAGTATTAAAAGAAGTTTATAGAGAGCACACTGCAGATAAACAGAAATCCTGTTTACCCTAACGAAGATGTGAACTCTAAAGAAACTGTGTAGCAACTGTAAAAGACTCAAATATTCCCCAAGGCAGAACTCTGATGTGTGGTTTTCAGAATCATTTATTGGGTGAAGAAGGACATTCAACCGTTCCTCCATGCTGAACAACATTCCCAGGTTGCTCCGAGGAAAGAGAGATTTCACATTAAATCTATATTTTTTGGTCTATTATTTTCCTCGCTCTTGCCATTTCACGCCGTGGTCTTACATTAAGGGTTGAATCCTTGAAAAACCCAGAAAGCACAGTCGGTGCTCAGAAAAGGCCATTCATTTTGGACAAAAATATCATGGTACATTCTGAACAAAATCAGGTCAGATTATAAACAAGTAAACATTTTGCCCTAATGCTGCCTTCAAATCCAAAATGTATAATCATAATTATGATTTGGTCAGAAATACCATGGTTCCACCATGATTCTTTAATTCCCAAATTCAGAGGTTCCCATTGGTTGCTACGACATTGTATAGTTTAACATATGATGATTTCAACGGGACCTGAAGGCAGCATAACAGATCAAAATGCATTTACATACAATATTTTTGTTCCTCTAGATACATTTATGACACAAAATAGCAGTAGATTACATTCAAATGAAAGAAACTGAGTATTCAAAAGAGTTTGATCTCATTCCAGTGCATTTCGGTAGAGCGGTAGAGCTCTTGTAGCCCAAATACAAACACGTGTTGACAAGGGAAACACACTAATACATTATTAGTGTCTACTGTGTAAGAATGCTGCACCACAGTGAATTTCACAGACTTTGATCTGGCCTTTGTGCACAACAAGCTGAAAGATGAAATGAAAACATCCATGTAACACAGCGAGACAGAGTGAGAGCGACAGGCCCAGCGGTGCATTTAGACGTGAAAACACAGAAACGATGCAGAGGACCACATTTACATAAAGTGTCCCATATATATATTGCACTGCTCTACTTCAACACAAATGCACGGTTTGGAGTCATCTAAATAGATCAAGCACAAATAAAATCAGAAAGCACACAGGTGAATCTCACGAAGACATCTCCAGATCTGTTTTTTAAGACCATTACTTCTTTTTTTGTTGTATTGTGACATTATTTTTATGATAATAAGCACATTTCCCTTTTTTTTTTGGAGTTCTCAGAGTTGATTCTCATTATTGTAATTACTGTAATACTGTTTTTATTTCAAGAAAATTACAGTAAAATAATATTTACGTAAAAAAACAATGAAGGCAGTACTACACACACTACCAGGACTACCATAAACACTTCGCAATAAAAAATAAATAAATATATATATATATATATATATATATATATATATATATATATTTTGCATTACGGTAATGAGAATCTATTGGAAATGTGCTTAATTTTAATTAAAATAATGTTACAATGCAAAAATGGGATTAAAAATAGGCTTCGTTTTCTTTGCAAAATATATTTTCCTTTTGATTTCGGAGGGAAATATGACCTTGGCAGGTTTTGTGAGATTCACCCATTTGTAACATCAAACTGTCAGATAAATCAAACCTCCTGACGTTGCGCTTAAACAAGTGCAACCTCATTAGTGCCTATCAGTATTTCAGTTTCATCTCAACGAAAAATATATATTTTTTATTTTCAATGAAGCATTATTAAAAAAAGCACACATTACCACACATTCCCGGTCGAGATCTCACAGTTCTTCTCATAACGCCATGATCTGTTCATGTCAAAATCCTCATAAACGTTTTAAAGACACCCCAATTTGGGATTCACAAACTGAATGAAATCAAACTAGCTTGACGAGGTGAACCACTGCAGTCAGACCTTCTCCTGGGAGCTTCAGAGAGCTGCAGGTCAGTCCTTGGCAGCTTTGCTACTTTAAGGTTTCTGGATGTCAGATCTGCTCGAGACGGCAGCTGGTGAGGGACAGCGATATTAAAGAAGATTTTTTTTAAATGCGAATGTTCCCTCCACTAATCTCTGGATCATAGACATAAAGACACTTCTATCTGAATGCCTCTCCATATGTGCAACGTCACAGTCTAGCACATTCATTCATTTTTAATAAATCTTATGTTGAAACTATGCAGTTGAATTTTTTCAGGGGTTTGAAGGGCATCGGCCTATACACAACATGACAAAAGCTCAAAGCGAAAATGGCTAAAAATCCATCTTTTACTGCAGTTCTTAAAATACCCATGAGTTTGTGGAGAGAAGAAATTTTTGAAGGACGCAACACAGAGAAAAGCATATATAATATCAACAAGAAAGGTTTGCTTCAGCCAGAGCCGCAAATACTTGAAAGTGCAGACTGATTTTTTTTTCTTTTTCTAATTAATCACAGTCATTTTAGTTATTGGTCAGGCTGACAGCAAAGTCTCAACAAACATAAAGCAGAATAGAGGACAAAATAATCCTTCATGTGAAAACATGTAAACGTATGTTTCTTTTGAACCGTCTTTGTAAGTTCCCAGAGCAGTATTGGGACGTGGGTTACCTCTACAACGAGAATGCTTCCAAATTGACAGACGTGTCCTTAGGAATCAAAGAGACGGTCTTCACAAATCTCCAGTGCTGCTTTTGTGGCACCGCCAAATACTTCCACGTTGGCATCAACCCACGGCACCACGTTGCCAGGCATGTAGGCTGAGCAGTTGGCCATAGCAGAGATGTCTATAGGACGCAGGACTCTGTCCCACATGTTGAAGTGGCTTAACTCTCCTACGAAGGCTTGAGTGGCATCAAATCTTCCACCTACGATGTCCTATGGAATAACAGCACACGTCACTAAACTATGGATACAGTAAAAACAGTAATATTATAAAGTGTCATTACAATTTTAATGAACTATTTTCTATTTGAATATATTTTAAAATGTAATTTATTCCTGTGATGCAAAGCTGAAATTTCAGCTTCTTTGCTCCAGTCTTCAGTGTCATCATTATAAGTATTCACTTTTGATCAATGTAATGCATCCTAGTTGAATAAAAATACCAATATATTAAAAAACAAATCTTAACTTTTGAATAGCAGTGTTAACAGACATACTGGACTTTATTTTACAGTATGTCTATTTACAATGTACTTACCTAAGAAAGTACTGGGTAATAACTACATGGGTTAAGTTTAGGTTTGGTGGTAGGTTCAGAGTAAGTATTATTACTAAGTTATTGTAATCACTATAATCGGTACGGTTTCACTTTATTTTAAGGTGTCCTTGTACTGAGTAATATTAATTAACTACATATACTTACTATATGGTTTGGCTTAGGCTTACTTACGTAATAATGCATAATTATTGTTATTATAATAGTAAGTACATGTGACGTGTAACAAGCACACCTTAAAATAAAGTGTTACCTAAGTACATAGTATGTGGAACAGGACTGTAAAATAAAGTGCTACCCATTTGTTTTATTTCATTGTTCTTTTCATTTCATTGCTTTCATATCTTTAGAGTATTGATTTAGAGCACTGCATCTAAAGTCATACACATTCAGACAAAAGCCATTGTGTTTTTGAGTGTCCTGTCACAAGGGCAGCATTTTTATGTTGAGCCCTTAGAAACCAAGATCCTCCTAAGTTCACTTTCAGGAGAGGTTTATTAATCAACTAATTGCTCAGGCAATTTTGCTGATTTTGAAAAATACAGTATGTAGCTTTACACATTTCTAAAATCTTTGACTATCAGTGTTTTTAAAAACTCAGCAAACTGGGACTCTGCTCTGATCCAAACTCTAATGAGCCGCTTTGCTATCTGCTACAGTATGTAACCTTCTAATGCTAACTGATGGAAGCTCACAGGAGACTACACTAAAATCTTCTGCATGGGAAATTCTGCTGAGACCTGAAGTTAGTTAATCTGTCTACATACTTTGTAGCTAGCTGACTGAATAAAAACACATTCGGTGTAATTCTACAGACATCTGATATTTCTTTAATGCCAGTCAGCCCAACATCAGCCAAATCCATGGGTTTAGCCTGCTGGGTAAGGAAGCCAAGTTGATATGACCCAGTTTAGGTTGATAATCATTCATAATCAGTAACCCAGTGGTGCTGGGTTGGGAATACGGTATGAATGAGATCACGCAAGTTCAAACGGTTCTTTGAGTGTCGAGACCACTTTGTCTATCCATTTTTGTGGCACTCATGAGAGGAATACATTTGTTAAATATAGGAAAACTAAATGATGCAGAGAAAAGAGAGGATTTTGAAACTGCCTGAAATGAGGAATGCATGGTTTTTTTTCTTGTGTTAAAAACAGTTGAGTAGTGACCAGGAACTGAAACAGCCAGAATGGTGCTTGAGAGGAGTGATTAAAAAGGCTTTAAATGCACACAGTAGGATCTTGTTGAGTCACATACTATAGCTTTTTGCTTTTTTATAAATTTCAGTGTTTATTACAGATTTTCAGTCTGTGCATTTCTTGGCGGCACTCAACACCTTATGCTTTGGCCATAGTGGGTCTATTTTTGTTGGCAGTGAATTAAAAAATATACAAAATAACTGCATTTTTTAGAGTTTGCAGCTTAACTAGTAGAGTGTGAGAATAGTAATGCCAAGGACGTAGGTTCAGTCCTTAGGGAACTGATTAAAATTCATACCCTGTATGCACTGCCAAAAGCAGTAAAAGCATTACTAATGAAGTTGAGGAATTCTGTGATGTTTTGTTGTTATTAGTTCTAAAACAATCCATGTGTTTAATACAATTACAGAAATGTGTATGATAATATCAACATAACAAAACATAACAAAATCAAAATGAACTTTGCATATAAGACAACTGTCAATCCTTCAGAGCAATGAAGTTAAATTAAGGTTCTTTGTTTGCACTGATGGTTCCATGAAGAACCTTCAACATCCATGGAACTTTTCCATTGCACAAAAGGTTCTTTAGAATGGAAAAAGGTTCTTTAGATGATTAAAATGTTCTTCAGACTAAGAAATATGGTTATTTTAACAACTTTTCACTGTAAGGTTCTTTGGAGAACCCAAAATGGTTCTTCTATAGCATAACTATGAAAAAACACCTTTATTTTAAAGAGTATTTTAAATAAATATGTAGCTTACAACACAAGCATATTCATTTTTAAGAGTTCCAATTTTACTGCACAACAGGAATGGCCCAGGGGTTTAAAAGACAATTAATATTCAGCAGGATTATTGCTTTAACTGCACTGACACTATCAGATGAGAACAAAATTTGAACGCAACTGACACTAACTTTGCAACATCGACACTTATTGAACTGAATCAACACTGAACTGAATAATGAGCTGAATAATGACACTATTATCTTCTGTAGAGCTTCTTTACAAATTAAATTGAATTTGTTTCATAATTGATAAATTGTACAACAGAAACCCTGTCATATTTTCCTGCTTATTAATGTGTAGCTGCTTTGAAACAATCTGTATTGTATAAAGGGCTATATAAATAAATGTGACTTGACTTGACCCAGCTATCAGCTACTATTCTATCACTTCTCGCAATTTAGGTCACAGATTGTGCTTTTTCATGCACTGCTAAGCAGTGTGAATGTGCTCAATTATCAAAGTAGCTCAGTGTAGGTGACCAGCAGATTATGTGTCACATGTGGACTTGTGTGCTTGCTATCTGTGTCAGATGTAACATTTCTCTTAAGAAGTCCCTGAGCTCAAGTGCTGCTGAGAGGTGACGTCTTCTCATCATCGCGTGTGAAGACTTATTATTATCGTTTGCATGTCTTCCTCGTGAGGGATCAGCTCTTTTACGTCCTCTCTCTCACCCTCATGTGCTCACCTGTTCTTGGCCCAGGATAATGACTCCTCCAGGTTTAATTGGGTGCCAGGGGGCCAAGTTCTCTCCAGTCCCTAGTCTCTCTCCATCCTGATAGGCCTCCCAGAAGCCATCTCTGGTTGTCCAGGTGATGCAGATGTGATGCCAGCGGCCGTCACTCACGGAGAGAGGAAGCTGAGCTACCTGTGACAGAAAGGACCAAACCGCAGGGGGTTATTACTGTGGAAACTGATGGAAAAGTGCATATTTAAGAAGTAACTGCTTTCATAGTAATTATTCAGGAGATGTATGTTGGTTTCCTCCATTGTGTCCCTACAGACATAATCCTGAAATGCCTCACTGTAACTCACTTCCCATCAAAGAATATAACTAGATTTGCTAAATAAAAAGTGTAAGTGTGTTAGTCGCTGTCACGATGCTAAGGAGTTTTGAGCTGTTATGTGGTTCTGGGTTGTTGGCCATGTCAAAAGAGTCCAGCCTCGATCCCTAGATATGACTCAAGTTCTTCTTTACATGCAAGTCTATGAGTCTGATTGCTTAGAACTATCACACTTCTCCTCAACAAGCTGCACAATTTGAGTGGGGTTATGCACCAAATTTAATACTCAAGAAAGGGATTTGGTTCAGATTGCTAACCCTAAGTGAAAGAAACAGTTTTTCAGCAATTTTTCAAAATACAGTTATTTCAATCATAATCCATTTGATTTGGAATTTTATGCAAGGATGAAACATTTCCTCACAGAGATTTTGCAATGTTAGTCACTTTTTTTAGTCACTTTATTTGTCCATAATCCATAATAAAGCTTCTTCCAGTAAAAAAATAAATAAAAATCCCCTGTTGTCTTCTGACATCAAAATCCCTCAACATGTTTGTTTTTCATACTGTTTTGGACAGTTTTTGCTGGTACACAGTGATTGATCTGTGCATATTTCTCTCCTGATTCTGACAAGACTGGAGAAAACAATATTAGGGATTGTGGACTATTTTGGCCAGAAGCAGTCGTTTGAAGTTAAAACGTATTAATGATGGATTTGTTTCTTACAAACACATAGCTTTTCACTTTACAAGACGTTAATTGAAGGACTGGAGTGGTGTGGATTACTTGTGAATTATTGTAATGTTTTTATGGTACCCATTCACTGTAGAGGATCCATTAGTGAGCAAGTGATAAAATGCAAAATTATCTCAAATTTAGTCAATTTTCAGGAAATCTTCAATTTGGGTTGAACTATTCGTGAGTACACTTTGTTCCATTGACTTCTATTTATACAAATGCAATTGGGGGAGATAGGCAACACAAGCTTATGTGAATTTTGCTGCTATTCAAAGTTTAAGTGAACTCTGACCTTCAAATTAATTTTACACCATCTTCACGTCATCATGTGACCTCTTAGGTTTTGGATTACAGCGTTGCTGTAAAGTGGAGTAGATTGCATATTTTTACATTTTCAACTGTGTTATGTTTGACGTCATATTATGACTGCTGCAATGTCTGTAGAAATTTAATATAATTTAATATAAAGTGTCTCGATGAATCATCATAACAAACTGCTATCTATAAAGTTGTATCTGACACCCCACATACTTTAAAATATTTTATATAGTTAATCTCCAAGCTAGATACACATTGAGTTTGACAGCTACTGCACCTTGAGACTAGGCCTTTAGTGCACTTATGTAGTAAGTAGGGAACTGAGTTATGCAGAAAGTAGGAAAACACAACATTCAGACAGAAGCAACGAAGCACTGAGGTGTGATGCATTCACTGGAGTGGGAAAAAGCACTGAAGACACACTCGACAGGTAATCATATTCAGCATGGCAGCTTCTCTCTCGATTCTCGTCACTTTCTTGTTCTTTCCAGCTTGATGTACACACTCACTCAGACACACACACACACACATACACACACACATGCGTACATGCACACACTGTACATGTATAATGCATGTTGTGCAGGGCTGTGGGGCAAGATGCCTCTCTCAATAAGCAAGATGCCAAACTGACACTTCTTGAGTGAGGTATCAGGGGAATTAGCAGGGCAGCAGAGCTCATTCGTTCTTTTCCCATCTCTCGCTCTCTCAAGACCCTCAGGTTACACTAAACAAAAACCAGTGATGGTGCAATCTCCTCCAAAATGATCCAGAGATACAGCATCCATGGTTACTGAGACATGCTAACCTCATTTACGGATGAGATATTGGAAGCTAATTTCCCCCAAAGAAAAGCAGCTCAGTTTCATGTTCTGGATTTAGAACCACAAAGGACATATTTAAATCATTTATGTGCGCTTTAATACTAAACTTTGAAATCATCGAGGGTCTTGTGCAACAACAGCCTCTGAAAGCTAATCAACTAACTTTCGTTTTTTATTAAAAGTGCATGTGAACATCTTTTGTGTCTCAACATGCATTGCCAACATGCAATATCTTTAAGAAATGGGTATGTTGAAGTTGTACAACACAATCTAATTTCAAGGGTCATCATGCATTTTAAAAATGTGTTCCGATAATAGTATGGTGGGATATCTTTATATGGTATTTCACATATTTTTGAAGGATGGATTAACTGGATATTGAATTTTACAATTAAGGAAAAGATGGGTACCGATGGGTGTCGGTGCAAAAAGCACTACAGTGTTCTGTGCGTTGTTTACTGGCCTAAGTCAAAAAAAGCCTGCCTAACTAGTCTTACATTAGTACAGTATTACATTCTGGTCTCTGGTAGACACAAGTCCCTCCATGCAAGTCTGCGTATTGTACAGCAGGCGAAAAGACTGACCATAAAATAAGTACATTACTTAATCATTTGAGGTGTGGGATGAGTTACATGCTGAAGTTTAACACCTTTTATAAAATTTCTAGCAGTCAAAGAATATATACAGTAGGCAATGTCAATATATGAGCCGATATTTTTCATTTTTAATTATCAGCACCAGTCATTTTCCCAAGTTTTTCTGTTTAGTTAATAAGTGTCTTAAGCAGGACTTTTGTTTTGCAAATGATCCAAGTGTCACGGTACACACAGCAGGGAGGAACGAGGAACACGCAGATGAGGATGTAACTCAAAATAACAGTCTTTAATGAAGACATCAAGGCAGGGCAAGACAAGGCAAGGCTGACACAGACAGGAACACCGGGGAGTAACGAGTAGACCAGACCAAATCAAACTGAACAAACAGGACTATAAATACACAAGATAATCATAGATAACGAGACGTACACGGCTGGACAAGAATTAACTAATAATCACTAGACGAGGAATGGAAACAAACCAAAAATGGACACAAGAGGCGGGAACACATGACACACACGACAGAGGACTGACACCAAGCCATGTGAACTGGCTGCAAACAGGAGAGTCACTGAAGGTGCACGATCATGCAACTGCATATGTCATATTGACTGTATATTGTAAGTAAAATTAGATTTATTCGATCAGTGAGTGCACTGGTTTCCTTTTTATGAATGTTTTTGCAATTTCTTTGTTTTTGAAAATGCCATAAAAAGATTACAGTGATTTATTTTGAATAAACCACTGTAAATTTTAATTTATTACAATGATTTATTTCAAATTATTTTAGTATTATGTAAAATAAATATAAATTTAATTTCAGCATTTGTTATTATTGTGTTATTAACCATCTTTAAATCAAATACTGTGAGAACATATACTATATATTGGTTTTATATCGCTAATAAATCAGCATCAGCCATCAAAATGCCTGTGTCAGTCTACTACTACTATCTAATTATAGGTGATCTTCAGCCCTGTTCATGTGTCCAGAACTTGTAATGTTAAAACATTAACATTAATCAAATACCTAGTGATTTCATGGAGTGACTACAGGGCGAGAGAAGACAGTTGAGCTCATGCCTCCTGTCAGATGCAATTACAGGACTAGTTCACTTCCAGAGTAAAAAATTCCTGATAATTTACTCACCCCATGTCATCCAAGATGTTCATGTCTTTCTTCTTCAGTGGAAAAGAAATTAAGGTTTTTGAGGAAAATATCCCAGGATTACTTCAATGGGAGCCAATGGGTTGAAGGCCCAAATTGCAGTTTCAGTGCAGCTTCAAAGGGCTCTAAATGATCCCAGCTGAGGAATAAGGGTCTTTTCTAGTGAAATGATTGGTCAATTTCTAAAAAAGTAAAAACGTATATACTTTTCAACCACAAATGCTCATCCTGCACTAGCTTGACCTCAAAGATTATGTAATCAAGCACGCATGACATAGGCAGAACTACCGACCCAGTGTTGACAAAGTAAACATGCAAAGAAAGTCAAAGCCCTTTACAAAGGTAAAACAGCAATGTCAGCCGATTTTGAAGTTGGAGGAGAAAATAAGATAGAGTTTTTCACCGCACCCTACCTTTTTGAACCGAAGTACACAGATGACCACAGATAACCACGCGTGACCTTTACAACGTGATTACACAATGCATGAAGATCTGCATGCGCATTGCAGAGCTAGTGCAAGATAAGCGTTTGTGGGTAAAAGGTATATACATTTTTTTTAAAAGAAAATGACAGATCATTTTGCTAGAAAGACCCTTATTCCATGGCTGGGATCGTGTAGAGCCCTTTGAAGCTGCACTGAAGCTGCAGTTTGGACCTTCAACTCAGAAAAATCCTGGAATGTTTCCCACAAAAATCTTAATTTCTTTTTGAAATAGACATGAAAAATAGAAAGAGAAAAGAAATAGAAATAGAAATAGAAAGACATGAACTGCCATGACTCCGGTCTGATCAGCAGGTTATGGTGTGTGTGTGTGTGCGTCTTTTTGTACGTGTTTGTTGTTGAGATCACGTGGGTTTTGTTTTGACAGTTTGCCATGTGCTCGTTGTCTTCGTGGTTCCCCTCCTCATCGTTAACTCATTAACTACTTTAGCTGCCATCACACCTGTGACTAGTTAATCCATCTATTCTCCTTCTATTTAAGCTCCCCTCGTGTGTAGTCTTGTGTCTGACTGTTGTGGTGTGAACACGCTATGCTTCGCTCGTGACCTACTTCCGGTTTAGTCGTGTTTTGTCCTGCCGTGTTTTCCTAGGCTCCAAGTTCAGTTTAGTGTTTTCAGTTTTATTTCTCTTCTGTCACCTCTCTGCCTCTCGTTCTCTGTTCCCCAGTTCTTGTCCCGGCGTTCCCGGAGCTGTGTTTTGTGGCTTCTCCACTCCTGCCCCTCTCTGTGCACTCAACAGGGAGCTCTCCACTCTGATGTTGCATCAGCACAGATGCTGGGACTCTGTGCGCTGTTCTCTCCCCACCCTGACGTTGCATCAGCACAGACGCTGGGACTCTGTGCGCTGTTCTCTCCCCACCCTGATGTTGCATCAGCGCTGACGCTGGGACTCTGTGCGCTGTTCTCTCCCCACCCTGACAGGACCGCTGTGACCCAACAGGGCATTCTCCTTGGCCAGCATTCCACCCAGTTAACAGCCGCCTCAAGGGAAGTTGACCTATTGACAGCCCAGGTAGCTGAACTCAATGTCCAGGTGCAAGAACTCCAGCAGGAGGCCCTGGACAGCCGGCCTGCTCCCTCCCTTGTCTGTTCTCCACCCCAGGCTGAGCCAGAACCCCACGCCAACAGTCCTCCGCCCTAGGACGGAGATCCAAATTTGTGCCGGGCCTTCCTCTCCCAGTGCTCCTTGGTCTTTGCACTCCAACCTCGCCGTTACGTCACGGAGGAGTCCCAGGTGACGTTAGTGATCACACTCCTGAAAGGGAGGGCTCGTGATTGGGCAACTGCTGTGTGGGATGCTCGTGCCCCATTCTGCGCCACATTTCAGGATTTCCGAGCCGAAATTATTAAGCTGTTTGACCGATCTGCTCAGGGTGACAAGGCAGCCTCCCAGCTAGCACGGATGAATCAGGATGGCCGCTCAGTCACGGACTATTCCATCCAGTTTAGAACACTGGCGGCTGCCTGTGACTGGAATGAAGCTGCCTTGCGCGCTAGGTCTCGGGAGGGGCTGGATGATGAGATCCAGCATGAGAGTGTTACTCACAAGCTGCCTCATGATTTTGACTCCCTCGTGGAACTGGCTCTGCGTGTGGAGGGGCGTCTTCAGCGTCGCCGTCAGCGGTGGACTGCTCGACCCTCCTGGACATTGGGCGAGGCAGCTCCCAGTTCTGCCCTAACCTCCTCACTCGCAGTAGCTGACCCGGAGCCCATGCAGGTGGGACGTCTACGTCTCACAGCCAAGGAGAAGCAGGATCAACTGGCTCGAGGTTTCTGTCTGTATTGCGGGAAAACTGGACACAGAGCCACCCGGTGTCCTTTAAAAGCCGGGGCCCATCAGTAAGCCGGGGGATTCTGATGGGTGCTTCTCCGTGTCTTGAGTCCCCCAAGTCTCATACCCTGCTCCCTGTCTCCGTTAAATATAAGGACACCATTCACTCCTGTTCTGCTCTTGTTGATTCAGGAGCTGATGGCAATTTCTTGGATATTTCTGTTGCGGCGCAGTGGGGCATTCCTGCCATTCCTCTCCCTTCTCCCATCTCTGTTAGTTCCCTCAATGGCCTTCTGCTCTCCTCCATCACCCACTCCACTACTGCAGTAAGTATAGTGGTCTCTGGCAATCACCGTAAGGTAATTGAGCTGTACCTCCTTGATTCCCCGGGTGCTCCTGTTGTTCTGGGGCACCCGTGGTTGGTGCAGCACAACCCTCATGTGGATTGGTCAGGGAATTCTGTGTTATCTTGGAGTCAGTCCTGTCTTGCTTCTTGTTTAGGTGCTGCCCTGTCTTCTGTGTTTCAGGTGGAGACAGCTGATCTTTCCGGAGTCCTGGCGGAGTACCACAATCTTTGCCGGGTCTTCAGTAAGTCTCAGACCACGTCCTTACCTCCTCACCGGCCGTACGACTGTGCCATCGATCTCCTCCCAGGCACTTCTCCACCTAAAGGGCGTTTGTACTCCCTGTCTGGTCCTGAAAGAGAGGCCATGGACAAGTATATTAAAGAATCCTTAAATTCCAGCCTCATCCGTCCCTCTTCCTCACCTGCTGGTGCTGGGTTCTTCTTCGTAAAGGATGGCTCCCTGCGGCCTTGCATTGATTATCGGGGTCTAAATGACATCACCATAAGTTCTCCACCAAGTTAGACCTCCGTAATGCCTACCATTTGGTCCGTATTCGTGAGGGGGATGAGTGGAAGACAGCCTTCAATACCCCTACGGGACACTTTGAATACTGGGTCTTACCCTTCGGGCTTACTAACGCCCCAGCTGTCTTTCAGGTCCTGATCATTGACGTGTTGAGAGACATGGTAAACAGATTTGTCTTTGTGTATCTCAATGATATCCTCATCTTCTCTTCCTCCTTACAGGTACACACTCAACATGTACGTCAGGTGCTACAACGGCTGCTGGAAAACCAGCTTTATGCCAAGGCAGAGAAGTGTTTGTTCCACGACAAGTCAGTTTCGTTCTTGGGACGTATTATTTCAGCGGAGGGGATCAAAGCTGATCCCGCTAAGGTAAGGGCCGTAGCCGAGTGGCCAACCTCTGACTCTTGGAAGGCGTTGCAGCGGTTCTTGGGGTTCGCCAACTTTTATAGGCGATTCATCCGGAACTTTAGCCTGGTTGCTGCACCCTTAATGGCATTCACCTCACCCAAGGTACCATTCAGGTGGAATTCTCAGGCTTAGGAGGCCTTTGATGTTCTTAAGTCCCGTTTCATCTCTGCTCCTGTTCTTTGTCTTCCAGATCCTGAATGGCAATTTATTGTTGAGGTAGATGCCTCTGAGGTCGGGGTAGGCGCGGTTCTGTCCCAACGGTCCCCTAGAGATGAGAAGGTGCACCCCTGTGCCTTTTTCTCTCACCGCCTGAGCCCTGCAGAACGGAATTATGACATAGGTGACAGGGAGCTGCTGGCAGTTAGGCTAGCTCTGGGGGAGTGGCGCCATTGGTTGGATGGAGCAGCACGGCCCTTCTTGGTCTGGACGGATCACAAGAACTTGGAATATATCTGTTCGGCCAAGAGGTTGAATGCTCGCCAGACCCGCTGGGCACTCTTCTTTGGGCGGTTTAACTTCTCCCTCTCGTATCGACCGGGTTCCAAGAACAGCTGACGCCCTTTCTCGTCTGTTAGAGGGTCCTGGGAGGGATGTAGCTCCTGACACCATTCTCCACAAGGGGGTGGTGGTGGGATCCCTCTCTTGGGATGTCGAGCGGCAGGGAAAGAAGGCCGTGCGGGAGGGGGAGGTCCCGAGGAGGTGTCCGGAGAGTTAGTTGTTTGTGCCGGCTGCGCTGCATCCTGAGGTCCTCCAGTGGGGTCACGAGTCCAGGGTAACCTGTCATCCAGGGGTTCGGAGATCGCTGGCCACCATCCGTCAGCAATTCTGGTGGCCATCCATGGCCCAGGATGTCAGGCAGTTTGTGTTGGCTTGCTCTGTGTGTGCTCAAAATAAGACTTCTAACCAGTCTCCTGTTGGACTGTTGCAGCCTATGCCCATTCCCTCTTGTCCTTGGTCACGTCTGGCCCTTGATTTTGTCTCTGTCCTTCTCCCATTGAGAGGCAACACCGTGATTCTGACGGTGGTGGATCGCTTCCCCAAAGCGGCCCATTTTTTTCCCTTGCCCAAACTCCCCTCCGCCAAGGAGACCGCACAGGTGGTGGTGGACCACATCTTCCGGATTCATGGTCTTCCGGTGGATGTGGTCTCCGACAGAGGACCACAATTTGTCTCCCGGTTTTGGAAATAGTTCTGTAGACAGATCGACGACGAGTCTGTCTTCAGGTCTACAGAGCTCTTCGCTGCCTGGCATCACATAGTCCGAGGAGTCAGCAGCTACCGTGGGTCAAGTATTCCCACAATTCCCTTCCTGTAGCGTCCACAGGTATGTCTCCCTTTCAATGTTCCATGGGTTACCATCCACCTCTTTTCCCCGCTCAGGAACCCGAAGCTGCGGTCCCGTCTGCTTTAGCCTTCGTCCGTCGGTGTCGTCGCACCTGGAGGAGGGCTAAGGAGGTCTTGGCCCGGGCTTCCAGACGGACCAAAGCAGCAGCTGATCGTCACAGGACTCCTGCTCCTCAGTACGTGTGTGGTCAGAGTATGGCTTTCCACCAAGGATCTGCCTCTCCGGGTGCCTTCTCGTAAGCTGGCACCCAGGTTCATTGGGCCATATCGCATCACCAAGGTTCTGAGTCCGGTGGCAGAGCGGCTCAAGCTTCCTCACATGCTTGGTCGGGTTCACCCTGTCTTTCATGTATCCAGGGTTAAGCCTGTGTTTCATTCCCCTCTTCACCCTGTTAGTTCTTCCCCGACCCCCCCTCCCCCTGATCAGCAGGTTATGGTGTGTGTGTGCGTACGTCTTTTTGTATGTGTTTGTTGATGAGATCACGGGGGTTTTATTTTGACTGTTTGCTATGTGCTCGTTGTCTTCGTGGTTCCCCTCCCCATCGTTATCTCATTAACTACTTTAGCTGCCATCACACCTGTGACTAGTTAATCCATCTATTCTCCTTCTATTTAAGTTCCCCTCGTGTGTAGTCTTGTGTCTGACCGTTGTGGTATGAACACGCTACGCTTCGCTCCTTACCTACTTCCGGTTTAGTCGTGTTCTGTCCTGCCGTGTTTTCCTAGGCTCCAAGTTCAGTTTAGTGTTTTCAGTTTTATTTCTCTTCTGTCCCCTCTCTGCCTCTCGTTCTCTGTTCCTGTCCCGGCGTTCCCGGAGCTGTGTTTTGTGGCTTCTCCACTCCTGCCCCGCTCTGCGCGCTCAACAGGGAACTCTCCACTTTGACGTTGCGTCAGGACTCTGTGCGCTGTTCTCTCTACGCCTTGCCCTCTCTGCCTCGTGGAGTGACTGGAGGCTTGATTGGACTGATTCCCATTTCCTGTCTCCATTCTTTGCCCTGATTTACAGCTCCCGGCCTCCTGTCCTGGCCGAGTTTTGTGTTCTGAGACTTTAATAAATATTTGAATTGAACCTGCAATTAAATCCGTGTTTTCCCTTGACATGAACAACCCGAATGACACGGGGGTGAGTAAATCATCTGGAAATGTTTTATTCTAATCCTTTAATCCTTGTAATGAGCAATTTTCCAATTTTATATGTCTCTGAGCTATGCATAATAAAACTTGTTTGAAATTTTGTGTTGCATGCATGTCAAATAGTGTATTTGTGTGTGTGTGAGCACAGTAGTTGTCATGAGCTGTGACAAATTAATTTTTAAAAGTACAAATATTCAGTGCAGCCTCTCAATTAACATAAGTTCAAGAAAACTGCACAATAATTATACATTTGATACAATACATGCTGTTTAAAATAGTTTTAGATTAAATTTAACATCTCAAATGGCAGTTTAAGTGGTATTTGATCTTCAAGCCCCTGCATGTAATTTGTATAAAAAAAAAACAGGCTATGAAATCCTTTTATATAATAAGGTCATTTAAAATGAACTACCATATTTTTTCCTTTAATCATATTTAGACAAGTGCTATTTTTAAGACAAAAGACACCTATGCTATAATGCCAGGTTTTTAATCATTGTCAACAAAACAGTTATTAAAACAGTTATTGTTATTCATTCAATATTAGGGAAATCTGACATTGTTCCAAAGAAACAATGAATAAAAACACAAATAGCTTTGCTGTATCTCATAAAGGCTCACCTTATCATTGACGAGCAGCTCCATGGGGCTGTTTCCCCACTCTATCAGCACAATCTCATTGGCTTGACCCGGAACGCCATAAGAGAACGGGGTTCCAATTCCAGGACTGGCTCTGGACTTGAGCCACATACACACGGTGAAGGCGTACATCTCTGGCAAGCTCTTCTTGATGCGGCCATACAGGTAGTTGGTGCGCAGAGGCAGAGACACCTTAAAGTCCTCTGGAGATTTGAATGCACTGTTACCTGCGAAGAGAATCGAGGGAGAGGTTTGCATTGAAGGACAGGAAGATACAAATTAGCTGCTGCTGATGCTTCGGCGTTAATTGGTTGCTTTGCAAAAGTGGCTCGATTTGTGCTAACACTGATCTGAATTCTGAATACAACTGGCCATCCAGTGCTAACAGATGGGGCCTGAATAAATACCATTTCCAAAAAGGCCAAAAGGAGCGGTAAAGGCAAACAAATGATTGTAAATAGCAAGTTCATTTAAATGCAGACATTCTCACACAAAACTAAATCTGCCACAGCCAACACATTCTGCCACAGTGTTTCTTTGTTTCATCTTTCAACATAAAATTGGCCCAATGCATTGAAGTTTATGCAGTGAAGTAGCTAAAGGTTTCCCCGATGCTGTGTTGAGCGCTGGTCAATCGTTTAAAGTTTTAACAATGACCTTTCAAAGTGCAGCCAATGATTTACAAGCAATCTGCATGATGGATGCAATGCCTGCCTTTACCATGACTGCTCCAATTTTGCACCTACAGTGCTCTCCATAAGTATTGGAACAGTAAAGACAAAATTGCTCTTTTGGCTGTGGAGTCAAGACATTTGCAAATATGATTAAAAGATTAATTTGAGACAAAACTACAGAATGTCACATTTTATTATTAGCCATTTCAACACATATACGTATGTTTTACCAAATAAAAAGAACAGCACTTTTAGAGTTCATCCCACTCATTGATGTGAGCATAAGTATTGGGAAAGTTGAACATAAGGCAGATATAAAAGATTAAAAGCTATTATTTAGTTGCAGATCCCTTGCGCACAATCACAGCAGTGAGTCGTGACCCATAGACATCACCAGCCTTTGAAATGCTTTTTGGCCAGCCTTTAATGCAGCCAATTCCAATTGCTGCTTGTTTTGGGGAGTTTCTGCCTTTACTCTCCTCTCCAGCTGGTGAAATTCATGTTCAATCGGATTTAAATCTGGAGATTGACTTGGGCAATCTAAGACTTTCCATTTCTTTGCCCTTATAAATTAACTGACTGAACTGGCAGGGTGTTTTGGGTCATTGTCCTGATGCAATATGAAGCACTTCCCAATGAATCTGGTGGCATTTTCTTGAATATTGGTAGGCAAGATGGTTTTGTACCCTTCCAAATTCATTCTGCTACTGTCTTCATACATTAACTCATCAGTAAAGTTGAGGGGGCCTGTTTCAGAGTAGAGGTGGGAATCGCAGGGTAGCTCACGATACAATATAATCACGATACATGGCTCACGATAACGGTAATATCATGATATCCTGCGATTCTGCGATTATCGATATATTTCAAGAAAATCATATAATGATACATCACGATATCTCTAAACAAAATGCCCGTGAAAAGGTTGTGTAAGTTTTCTTTCTTTATTCAAGTCCAAACTGTTAGAAAACAGCAAAAAAGTTCTGTAAATCAATTTTAATATGTTGAGTAGGCTAAATTAATTGTTTTATTCTTGGACTTATTAAAAGCTTACACTTTTATTTTTCTCTGTGTGTAAACAAACACATTTAACTGCTTATCAAACAGAAAAAAAACTAGATAAATAGATAGATAGATAGATCGATCGATAGATATAATATAAACCTGGTACATTTAAAAATGTACCTGGAGTGCTTTCTCAACCTTTCTACTCCTCGCATCATAAAAACGGAGCCCCACACGAAGAAATAGCCGTTCACATCACGTCTTTTGCGCACTCCGAATTTTTGCACTTGAATTTTACCCATGTTTATATTACCATTCAAAATTTTGGGGTCAGTAAGATTAAAAATAATTATAATAATAATACTTTGATTCATTAAGGAAGCATTAAATTAAGTAAAAGTAACAACCTGATCTCATGACAAAAACGTACCTGTGGGAACTTTTTCGCAAGATGCGAAATACGAAATGCGCCATGTACGTTTCGTGTCTTATTTGATGTGAAATGTCCACTGAGTGGCGCTAAAAGAGTGTTTGTTTTTTCCCCGGAACAGATGAATGTACATATGGTACGTTTTATGTGACGTTGCTTTTGTAGATGTCACCGTAGTTCTGACTTGAAATGTCTGTTGAGTGGGGCTATAATTCTAATGCTCCGTGACATTTTAAAATAACATACTATCTGCACTACACCCAAACCTACCCGAGAGTATGAACAAAAGCGATTGTGACATAAAAACGCAATTGCAAGCATACAGTTTTAACTTGTTTTTCAGTCTTTCATCTTTTAGCTCTTTCCTCATGAGTCAGTGGGTTCCGCATCTTAAGTCCAATTCCGTGCCAGCTGAGCTACCGAAAAAGCTTGTTCAAAGTAAAGTGAACACACGTAAAGTGAAACTGTAATCATAACTGTGTACGAAAACGATTGCAAATGCTCGCTGTTTTACCAGCTCTAGTGTTAATTTCTGTTGGAAACTGCAGTGATATGTACTTATTGCTACATATTTCGCATCTTGCGAAAAAGTTCCCACAGGTATAGTACGTTTTCATCATGAGATCAGGTAGGACAGTAAAGACATTTAGGGTAAACGTACCTATTAAGCACACTTCCATTTTTGAGATCAGATTATAAAAACAAAAAATAATTTATTATCCTACTTGATATCTTAACCAATTGATGTGTTTGTTATTATATACCTCCTGTAATTTCAAGTCAGTCAGATCATTGCACGTTGAGATACGAGTCTCCATGTGTTCACACTGTCTGCCGGCCATTTTGAAAGCTGTCTGAAAACTTTCATCAAAAGAGTAGCCCCTTAAATTAGTGTTTTTTTTATATAGACGTTTAAGTCTTTATTTTGGGTAAATTTCACTACTTATTTTAAAATTAAGAGATTAATGTTCAGACTTTTGCATATTATAACCTGGAACTTGTATGTGGAAAATAATTACATTAAATCCAAAAGATAGTTTTAGCAACATAGCGCAGATGCTACAGAACACAGTTAGCTGACTAGCTGTATAAGATTGTGTGCAACGCTAACATATTACTTCACAGGCATTACTGGCTTGTACTTTTACATTCATAATATTATAAATTAACAGTTTATTGCTGGTCTGTGGTTTTACAGTGCTGCAATTTTTATAGATTTCATATTATTTTAAGGTGAGCTTAAAGGGGAAAACTACTATGAAAATCACACAGTGTGACATCAATAAGAAAAAGTATAATTTCATAGATATTGTTAATAATAGTTGTTCATATTAAAATATGTATAAACTTAATACATGACCTAGAATATTTATTTAGCAAAACCTGTTATTTTAATAAATATTACATGAAATTTATTAAAAATTGTTGCTGCTCCGATTAAGCTCAGTGTGTTCTCTTTAAGCTCTTTCACTTTGAATGTCTATGTAAATACTTCATAAACAGACTTTAAATATTAAGTGATGGTTGTCACTTTAAGTGGTTTTCTATGGAGTCTGTCAACTCAAATCTGCAGACTGCTCTGATCTTTGGCAACTAGAACCAACTTCTCCAGACTGTAAATCGGGGGGAAAAATCATATAGTTTATTCCAGTCTTAAGAGACTTTAGATAAGTTAACAACCATTTAAAAAGAGGTTTCATAATGAGGCTAGTTTCTATGTTCATCCCCATGAATTAAATGTTTTATTGGTTTGTTTTATTTGATTTTTGAATGTGTTACTTAGCTGAACGCTGACTAGTCTAGATGTTGCAATGTGCTTAAATGACACTTCATTATGAATATATAACTGATCGACTTGAATGCCTTGTTGCTTGATTTTAGTGCTCTGTTTTTTTGTGATTGACTTTGTACCTTCAAAAAATATATATTTTTACAAAACATTTTCCTTAAAACAAACAAGACTTTTTAATAAAACATGATGTGAGCTTAATGGGAACAGGGGTCTGCTTAAAGGGTACAAAAATATACCTATTTAGCACATAGTCATATATCTTAACTGAAAAGCTTTTGTCATTTAAAATAAAATTACATAGTTTTGTGTGAGAGATTAACATTTTATTTCAACATAACTTTTAGTACTGAAGATTTTGGTGAGCTTAATAGGTACATTTACCCCTATAATGTAAGAAAAATTATATTTCACGTAAATGTTTTTTTTTTTTTTTGATGTTCTATTCATCAAAGAATCCTGAAAAAAATGTATTGCGGTTTCCACAAAACTATGATGCACAGATGCTTTCAAAATTGATAATAAGAAATGTTTCTCCAGCAGCAAATGATCATGTTCGAGTGATTTCTGAAGGATCATGTGACACTGAAGACTGGAGTAATGATGCTGAAAAAGGCAGGTATAAAACCAGAAAACAGTTATTTTAAAATGAAATAATATTTCACAATATTACTGTATTTTTAATCAAGCAAATGCATCCTTTGTGAGAAAAAAGACGTGTTTCATGACCATTAATAAATCTTTCCGACTTTGAAGTGTTGAACGATATTTATTTAAATATTTATTTATTGTTTGTTTTATTGTTTACTTTTCAATACATTTTCATCCTTTGTTTGCTGTCATTCAATGTTTGTTTAGTATGCTTTCCCCTCAAGGACTGCTTTTGTTCTGTGATGTATCAAAACTTGACTTTTTTCTCTTCTAAGCCCAAATACAAATTTTCGCTGTGAATATGTGTATATCTCATGCTTGCTTTCTTTACCAGCTCATTGCCCTTCGGTGGTACTTTCTGCAATGGTTTAATGTGGAGTTCAAAGTGTGTATGGCACTTACATTGAGTGTGAAACAGATTTGACTAGTCTACCTATCCCATACTGGGTACAGCAGGTAAAAAGAAATGTTTTGAACTGGTAGGGCACCACATCAGTAAGAAAAAATGATGGATTCTATCTCATTTGACAAGACTGACTGAATAATTCATGTTTGATAGCAGCAATACTTTTCTCCAGCTCGGTGATCCTCTCCAGCAGTGAGTTGAGGGTGTTCTCGGTGCGTTGTCGGTGAGCGGTCGTCTCGTTGTACAGCTGGCTCTTTTCCTCCTCCAGTTCGGCGACTCTGGTCAGCAGCTGGCTCTCCAGATCAGTCAGACGGCGCTTCAGCAGGTCTCTCAACTCGTTGGGAAACATTCCACCTGATGTGTTGGTACGGAGCTGCTGCTGCAGGACAAAAGACCCAATATATTAATCTGCCTCGTACTGTTATAGCCAAAAATTGTTCATAATGAACTGCTGGGGATTTGTGAGTTGCTGAATTAATGCTGAATGCTTTAAGGGGGTCCCACTTTATATTAGGTGTATTCAACTACTATGTACTTCCATCAAATTATATTTAATATTACATTATATTTAGATGTATTTTACATTTAAATGTTTATACAAGTCAAAAATATAATTAAAGATCACCGAATCAACCTAATTACATTAATTAATACCAAACAAGCTATTTTTTACGAATTTTATCAAGTAGAAATATCTCTTTATGTTAAAAATTGAAGGTTACCACCTTTTCATTGTAGATACAATGTATGTATTGTATTCAGTGCTGCACTACAAAACATTTGCGACTATTGATGTATGAAGTATGTAACGTTTGGAACAGATTTATTATTATGGGTAGGTTTAAGGGTGGGTTAAGAACAAGGGTCAACGGTGATATTATAGGTTACACTTTATTTTAAGATGTCCTTGTTAAAGTGTAATGATACATTTAAGTACTGAGTAATATTAATTAACTACATGTACTTACTATATGGTTAGGGTTAGGATTAGGTTTTGGTTTAGGTTACTTGAATGTAATTACGCATAATTAATTGTTATTATAATAGTAAGTACATGTAAAATGTGTAAAAATGTGACATCTTAAAAAATAAAGTGTTACCAAATTATACTGTAGATGTAATTACAGGAATTAATTACAGATGTAATTACAATTAAATATAAGCACTGTAAAAACATGTATGTGCACAATCATTGTAGTTAAAGATAACATGTGGCTCCAGTTTTTAAAAAAATATTATTTAAATAGGTTGTTATTGAGTTTATAGTTATGTTAGATCAGTTTATTACATGTAGAGTTAAATGAAATAAACTAATTTAACCCTTCCAGAGTGAAAATGAGTATTAATTTTGATCCAAGGACCCTGTATGAATTCAAGTTTTTCATATTGGTAATATTCCATATCCACTTGGCTATTACCAAGAAGTGTTATGTCAATTGATTAATACACTAAAACCTTCCAATAGCCTTGTCAATTGGTGCATTTAGTTTCAGCAATTCTGTGAATGTATAATTTGCTCATTTTGTATTTTGTATGCAGCTACCCGAATTACACCGCACAGTATGAGTCTTTGAAAAACGCATAGTGGTGACTGATTGCAATTTCAGCTAAAACACTCTTGCTTCTAAAATGGGGTTTGTGCATCAATGCCATAGAAGAACAATTTTGGGTTTCGCAAAGAACATTTCAGTTTACATTGCTTAAAAGAACCACATTTTTCGTATTTTGAAGGACATTTTAATAACTAACTTTATAATTTCCACGATAAAGATCTTTTAGTAGTCACATGGACGTTAGAGGTTCTTCATGGAACCGTGGATGCCAATTAAGAACCTTTATTTTTAAAAGTAACGAGCAAAGTTCTTTGCACTATCAGTAGCCTATATCACTATCAGCTGAATCTGCATCTGCTCACTACTTCCCATCTACAATATCAAAGCGCGTTATTAATATTTAATTCAAATCGTGAATTCAAATAGAAAAAGTCCCTCCCTCCAAGTAACATGGCTCATATGACCTTGTTTTGACAGGCGTAAATCAAGCATCTCTAATAAGCAAAACCAATTTTCACAGATCATTAGAGCTCCATTTTCCTTAAAAGCATCACACATGGCTCTTAAGTGCCCATGATCACTCATAAGCATAAACTCTCACCTCCAGGTTCTCCAGACGGTCTTTGAGGCTCTGCATGGTCTTGCCCAACTGCTCCACGGTCTCGGTGGGGTCACGCGGCAGATCGCCCATTGTGTTTTTACTATAATCCTTCCTGCGCGAGCTGCCCCGTGATTTGGCTTCCGCCTCGCAGCGCGCGAGTTTGGAGTTGAGCTCTTTGATGGTGCCCTGCTGACTGACGATAGTTTCCTTCTGCTGCAGGATGGTCTCTCGAAGCTGAATGATAGTATTCCGCAGCTCTTCCTCCTGCGGACTTGTGCTTTGGACCCGGTTGGTCGTTTCCACCGGGCAACTGAGGTCGGTGCCCGCTGGCACGGCGGTGCACACAAAGCGGTTTCCCTTCGCGCCGCTCGCGCCAGCCACTTCCCCGCTCCCTGACGCGTATAAAAGCAGCAGTGCCACAAAAAGAGCACTCATTACGACCGTTTGCCTCTTAAAAACGAATAAAACTAGAGTAAACTCAGTTAGTTACACTAAAAAATCATACAATAAAACTAGATCTTCAAAAAAACATTTGTGTTTGCTATTTAAATAAAAATGCGTATAGCTCCACGACGTTGCGCTAATAAAAATAACTCAAAACAAGCACAAGACCGAAACAACACAGATTAGCTGTAGTTAGCCTGGAAATCCAAAGCTTTTTCCAGTACAAACCGAGTAAGTGAATATGTTAAACAAACTGTTGGAGTCCTTCTCACAGACGCGTCAAACGCATTTAACTCCCTGTCACTTTAGCAAAATCACTCACAAACAAGTAGCTGTCCAAACGAAGAGCTGTTTCTGGCGTTAAATGCCGACTGTCAGCGCTTTAAATCAGTGGTGCTGAACGGACAGCGGCGCTTTAACGGATTAATATAGAGACTCAGGCGCGCGCAGTTTGGCTCCGCTGGAGGAGCGCGCGGATTGAGTGAGCTTCATCTACGTCACTTACTCGCGCTTGATGCGAGTCACGCTTGTAATTTATATTGCCGTGGCTTTTTCTGGCCTCCCGTGAATGTTGCGTTGAATAAACAGTGCAGAGAGCTCTTTAATAAACTGCAATTTCAGCCAATAACTGCTTCTTGGCTAATTTAACCCTCGTGTACTGGAGAGATAACGTTCTTCACCTTATGTTTGAGTCCAGAAATGATTCATATGTCAAGTTAAACCACCTTGACAACAGTTGGTTAAATTTCAAAGGTTTAGAAAAGTGAAGTTAATTCCGGATCAGGTGGTTTTAAACCTTTTAATTGGTCTCCCATGCTGTCATGCCCTCATACAGATATTTTTTTTTGTCTTGTACTTCTGCTAAAATAACAAGAATAAGGACTTAGTTGTGTCCCAATTACATACTATACACTAGCCTATAGACTTCAGCTATCAAGTACAATGTTAAATAATATTATATAACACACTTCTCACACTATTTAAACTAAATAGGGTGATATACGTCCTCTTTTTCCTGGACATGTCCTGGTTTTATTGCATAAAATGGCTGGGTTTTGGCTGTTTGCATAATGTTTTCTTCATTGCTGAGAGTAATGACTGAAAAGCAGTTTGACCAATAGTGTGCAGGCGTTGTACATTATCAACCAATCATGGCGTGGTGTTGCGTGGTGAGAAGGTGGGATCTACAGAGAATGGTCAAAGCAATGCAAATACACATTCATAATAACTTCCAAAGTTGAAAAATGCTGCCTCTGCAGGCAGTACACAGAGGTAGGAAGACAACAAGGCCTGTCCTGATCCAATGATCAAGTCAAATTCTGTCCACTAAGATTCTTTAATTTGATTGTTTTTCTAATGGCAGCATAGATGCATCCTTCACAATCTTATGCGTTCGTTGAGCTAAAAATATAGATGGCTTCTGACAGTTGCAGTTGATGGTCAGTTTGTACATAAATTTAGGTTTTGACCAACTTTTCCCACTTGTGATGTAATTTGTAGTGAGCAATTAGTATTGTAGTATTTAAATATCCCCTTAACAGCAAAACAAACAAAGCCAAAACCTGGAAATTTTAGGCAATTTAGGATAACACTTTAGTATAGGGACCAATTCTCACTATTAATAAGTTGCTTACTAGCATGCATATTTTTAACATATTGGCTTTTTACATACTTATAAAGCACATATTCTGCATGACCATATTCTACATCCCTATACCCAATACCTAAACACCTACCTTACTAACTATTAATAAAGAAGGATGTATGGTCAACCTAACGTATAGTGAACAAGCATGCACATTTGGACGCATCTCTTGTTTTATACAGAAACTATGGCTTACACTCGAAATAATTAAATCACAAATGAAAATAATTAATCACAATTTTACAAAACATTGTTATTTTTTAATGGAAGAAAACAAAATAAATATGTAAAAAGCTATTGTATTGAAGACGTTCTTCAAATGCAAAATTTGTTACAAAACGTGATGGCAAAAAGCATGGCTAAGAGTAGAAAGCGGCGGCTAAAAGCACAAAGCAAAAATCCTAATTTGATGGTGTCCTGAGTTTTTAAACTGGGCTGTTGGACACATCCCAAATGGTGTCTTGACCAATTAGACATTGTCTTAGCTCGGGGTGTTGCTATGTTTCTCCTCCCAATACGGACGTTAACTTAAACTTGCCAGTCAACCTGTAACTCTTTCAATGTAAAATGAGAAAATTAAATTACATTTCATTTAATTTAAATACAATTTGCAGACACAAATATTTTAAATCAAATGTCAAAATTAAAAAAAAAAAATGTTTAATTGCTAAGTGACTTAAAATGTAATAATAATTTTTAAAAGACATTTTAAATTTGTTAATGTCAGTCATTCAAAATGTTAATGTCAGTCAGTATAATGATATTTTAGCTTTTAACAAGTTAATTTCAAGTCTAAATTAGCAACCCTATAAGCCACACTTAAAAATTGCAACAACCACTAAGGGGCTTGAGTAGAACTTACTGTACAAATTTAAAATGTCTTTTAAAAATTATTTCAAATGAATTACATTTTAAGTCACTTAGCAATTAAAAGGATTTTTTATTTTATTTTGACTTGTTAAAATTAACTTGTTAAAAGCTAAAATATCATTATATTGACTGACATTAACATTTTGACTTATGTGACAAGAAAAGATATTAAGTATGATATGGTCTTATAATAAATAATCTTTTTAATCTCCATTAACTTTTTTGTCTTTGGGAAAATAAATACTTTTGATTAGTATTACATTTCTATGAATCATTTCTACAATATAATTTGAGAGTAAAAAAGTGCTTTTTTAAAAAACTTAAAAAATATTTATTTATTGTTTGTTTGTTTGTCCAAAGTCTATTTTTATTTTTATTTTTTTATTTTTTTTTAAATGTATTGTCATTGTATGGAAAAGGTCTGCCTGAAGATTTTTTAAAATATCGTCTTTTTTTGTTCGTCAGGAAAAAGTAAATCGCAGCTTTGGCTTTGGGACGTCATGAGGCTGAGTGTTGTAGGGTGAAAGTCTCCAGTTATTTTTAGGGGCCACTGTATGAACTTCTGACACTGTTGTTGTTGTTTTTTTTTCACACCTAGTTTATATGTAGCCGCTGTCTTCCTCCTATGCGGCTTCAGAGGCAGAGGCTTAATGGCCTGTTGCTGGCAGTAATACTGTGTGGGGCGGCTCGGGTCACGGGTTTGGTGACAGTTTCCATGTCCGTTTAGACACACGCAGCGGGCGGCTGCCACCTCTCCTGTGACTCCACCCAAATTGGAAAACACATTTGAGTTTCTCTCTCGCTCTCTGATCCAGGTGGCTGCTGTAAGCTTAGTATTCACACAGCTTATTCTCCAAAGCCTCAAAAAAGGATGCTAAGTCTTTCAGCTTGTGCCAAAACTAAATTATTGACAGAGACTGGTAAATTTGTAAACAATGCAGCAACAATTAATTGTAATTCATGTGTAAGAATTAGCCCCAATGGCAAAGCTTACACTGAAAAATTCATTTTTCAAAGTGAAATAAAACAAAGACTATTGGAGTATGTACAAGACAATACTTTTTCAGTCTTTCATGTTTAATTCAACGTGTTACTTGCTGATCCTTAATTCTAATTATTTATAAGATTTACTATCAATTTCTGAGTACAAATACTTTTTACACCAATATTTTTTTTTAGTGTACCACAAATATATTATTTTTAACCACTCAGTTCTGTTCAGAAATTTGTTGAAATTCTCTAAGGCATTGTGATGTCTAACATTTAAGATGATTTTTAAAGGTATAGTTTGCTCTTTTTTTTTTTTTACTCACCGTCATGGTGTTTCAAATCAGTTTCTTTTTTGTTTTTTTTTGTCAGAAAATGTCTTTATGCTTCAAAATTTTGTGTTAAATTCAGTGTGTTACTTGCTGTTTCTTTATATTTATTTATAAAATTTCTTAGCATTTTCTGAGTGAAAACACCACTAAATATTAAGTACATGGTTTTCTCCTTTGAACAAACCAATATAAATTTTGAAGAAGAAGAAGAACGACTCTAAAATGGCAAAAAGCAACATGAAAATGCCATAAAAGCGGTTTTGGTAACACTTTAGAATTGTGAACACTTATTCACTATTAACTACGATTTTTCCCTAAATAAATTCCTAATTTCCTGCTTATTAATAGTTAGTAAGGTAGTTGTTAAGTTTAGGTATTGGGTAGGATTAGGGATGTAGAATAAGGTCATGTAGAATAAGGCATTAATATATGCTTAATTACTACTAATAAATGGCTAATATTCTAGTAATATGCATGCTAATAAGCAACTAGTTAAGAGACTCTAAAATAAAGCATTACCCATAAATCTGTTTAGAAGAGACGTAGAAATGTAACCCATCATTCACTGAAAATGTTCTTGTCCACAACAGCTCTTATATTTCATTCATGTTCATTCAACATTAATTATAGCACCTCTTCAAGTCTGATGATATAATTTGCAACTTTAAACCAACTATTACTTTAATGTTTGCTTGAGATTAGCTGCTTGTATTTATAATGTATTGAAATCTATTTTAAGCACATAACATCTAAAGTTAGTGATACATCTCTGCAAAAGCGGCCCCAAGGTCTTCCATCTGAAATCACATCTGCGGCATTAATCTGTTGGCATTCAGCTGTGTCATATAACAGCTCTCTGGTGTCGCGTGCGTATTGTCACGACCTATGATCATCAGCGCTCAACGTCACAAGTGTGACTCAGGACTCACAGATGCACACAACATCCTGATGCCTTCTCATTTACAGCAGAACTATGTGTCCCCTTGAGCAAAAAGCTTCCCAACTTTGACAGGTAGACAGGGACGGGCTCCTGTCTGTTGCGATTTTGTGCCAATCATCCTCCCCAGCAGCTGTACCGTCAATTTTATTATAGGTAAATACTCAAGCGACAGTCTCATCTGTTAAAAGATGCTGCTTTGTATTCAAACATTCATTCTTGGCTTTTGACAGAGGCTCTTAAGATGAACTCCTACAGTATACATATGAATTTGCTCGGGGTTATTTGAGAAAGAACAAGATCAAATAACCCTTTAGTTCCTGAGGGTGCTGCCGCTCTGCAAACGCTGGGTGAGATTTGGATTAGAGACCCAGAGATCGCAACAAAGACATGATGCAATGCTTTTGGGCACAGTGTGTCAAGCTTGGTTGAAGAGAGTGTGTGTTTGAGTGCATGTGTGTGTGAGAGAGAAAAAAGCCGTGCTCGTAAGAGCATACGCTGCTTACTATTTCCACACTATGTAGTATGCACTGTTAAAAGTGACTAAAAGTAGCAACTCAAGTAACACTTCCATTTTTTCAGTAATGAGAAGAAGCTGTCTTCTCCTTTTTTCAACAAGCAGTGTATTGTAAAAAAAGCTTCATCACTATTTTGTGGCATGCATACATTTACAGTGTATTCAAATGCTGTCAATCCAATAATCTATATCTATCTTTATGCTTTTGGCAGATGCTTTCATCCAAAGTGACATTGCATTCAGAGCATACATTTTATCAGTTCATGCATTCCCTGGGATTCCAACCCATGACCCGGTGTTACATACTGTCCTGTCTAGAAGAATTGGGAGCTTCTGTTTGCTACAAAACAGAAAGAAAGAATATCTGTCATGAATTATCCAGTGCGATTCTCTGAGCCACTGTGCACTATACACTTATACACTATCGTTCAGTTTGAAGTCAGATTTAGTTTTTATTTTTTTAAAGATAGTTTAAGAAAAAAGAAATATTAATTAACATTTATTATGTAATGACACATAAAAGGGGTCCTATTATGCCTTTTTTTTTTTTTTTTTTTTTACAAAATGCAATATAAGTCTTAGCTAAAGGTTCTAGTTTCAGCTGAAAATACACCACAGAACATGTATTATGCTGTATCCATGCTGTAATCACCCCTTTTTGGGTGGAAGCGAAAAACATGCTGTTTTCATGTGTGTTTCTTTAAATGCAAATGAGCTGCTGCTCTCCACCCCTTTTCCATAAAAGGGCGGAATCTTTACACATTGTAAAGGTTTAACAAATTCAGCTTTACATCACAGAAAGATATTACTAGATATATTAAATTGAAATAACATTTCAAAATGTTATTATTTTACTGTATTTTTGACCAAACATAGACAGCCTTGGTGAGCAGAAGTGAGTTCTTTTTATATAAACCCCATACTTTTGAATGGTAGCTACAGTGTCTGCTACTTTTTTATCAGTACAAAAAGGGATAAAGAGAGAGAGAGATATATTTATAGAGATGGAGTAAATTGATTTCCTTCTATAGTTGTAATGATGAGTTCATGTCACCCTGACTTAGCTCTTTCTATGCTCTGTGATATTTGGCATGGGTTGTGAAATGGATTATGCTCTGTGTGTATAAAGCTCACGCTCGTCTTGCTTTCTTCAGCATTTGGACAGATCTTTCTAAAATGCAGTTTGCTGAATGTTTTATCTGTGTGTAAGTCTGGGATGTTTTCTTAAAGGAATTATTCACCCCAAAAAGGAGGGTCAGATGATGAAGGGAATTTAATGCTGTATGACTTTCTTTTTTCCCCTCAAACCTAAAAAGAGAAGTTTAGCAGAATGTCCATGCAGCTCTTTTCCATAAAATAAATGTATTTAGTGACCATGGCTTGTCAAGCTCCTAAATAATAGTCCATATGTGCTATATTGCTGTTTATTTTATATTGTCTTCTAACGTTATATAGTGTAAACAATGACTATTTAAAGTTGGAAATAAATCTATTATTGGAGTATATGGAGGATGTTTTACAAGAAAATACTGTTTCAGGTTTTCTACTTCAAAATTGCATGAGAACCCATGGTTTTAATACATTTCTTGAACAAATTGATATAAAACAAGTTACAAAGATATTGTGGTGACATATATGTCACATCAGCTGTTAACCTTATAAAAGTAGGTGGAATTTTGATGTGACGTATTTGCGGCTCGTGGCGATACACTGAGGTCTAAAGACATGAAACGATCAGTCTGTGAAAGAAACTGAACATTATTTATATCTTTTTTACCTCTGATACGCCGCACGGATATCGTCAGGAGCCACAGGGTTTAATTTGGTTTTGTCTGTGTATGTTTTTTTTTTCTCTCTCAAAGGCATGAGTCCCATTGACTGCAATTATATGACTGACAGACTGCAACGGTTTGAGTTAAAAATCTTTGTTTGTGTTCTACTGAAGAAACAAAGTCACCTACATCTTGGATGCCCTTGCGGTAAGCAGATAAACATAAAATTTTCATTTTGGGATGAACTATCCCTTTCAGAAAAATGGTAATGAGCTGTTATTGACTGTTGTCTGACTGTTGTCAATTAATTTAGCTGATTCAATTATGTTAGTGTTATATATTTTCTGCTGCTCAAAGCATATTTTAACAAATCTACGTGCACGTTTAACATGTTGACCTCCAGTGTGAGTTAGTTGTTTATTTTTATTCAGTTCGCACATTTTTGTGTTGTGAAAAAAAAATCTAAAAATTTATTTCTGGTTAAACCATATACCTGAAAAGTTAGAATTTTGATATGTTATAAATAGTTACAAATAGTTGTAAAACTTAATGGTCACAGTTATGTGGTTTTGAAATATGTTGTGGCAAAGCAAATAAAATACGAAAACTGTATTTCTTCTGAAAAAGGTTTTTCTTTTATCTTCCCAGAAAAGTAATCATTTTGATATATGTTGTGGAAAAGCAAATAAACAGAAAAAAAAATTTATTAAGCAAAAAAATATATAAAATGTATTTTTTTTTCAATTGAGAAATAAACGCCCATTGTAACATATATGTAACATGAAAAAATGTATCATAAACGCCCAATGTGTCATATATGTAACATTACAGATCTTTCACAAGGAGGGTTTGTATTTCAAAAACAACTGCAGAAACATGTTATAAGTGGTCCATTTGGTTTGTTGTATATGCCCCATAATTTTCCTATAAGGAGAAATTGATCCAGGTTCTTATGGGTTAATTCAATGTGTTACTTGACATTTTTTGTAATTGTTTGTGAAATTTACTAGCAGTTTCTGAGAGAAAATACTTTCTACAACTATTTTCTTTCAGTGATTGACAGCTTTGTCTCAGAATCATATCCACTCTCATATGGGGGCAGTCGTGGTTAGAGAGTCGGACTTGTAACCTGAAGGTTGTGGGTTCGAGTCTTAGGTCCGGCAGGGATTGTAGGTGGGAGGAGTGAATGTCCAGTGCTCTCTCCACCCTCAATACCACAACTGAGGTGAGACACTTGAGCAAGGCACCAAACCCCCAACTGCTCCCCGGGTGCCGCAGCATTGGCTGCCCACTGCTCTGGGTGTGTTTTCACAGTGTGTGTGTGTTTGTTCACTTCTCACTGCTGCGTGTGTGCACTTGGATGAGTTAAATGCAGAGCACAAATTCCAAGTATGGGACACCATAGTTGGCCACACGTCACATTCTTTCCTTTTCATATCTATGAAATCTCATTTGTGCATATTCAAACTTGTAGTGAACACCTAGTTTTGAAACTGGATTGGTTTCTGGAAGCAATTTTCCCTTTTGTACGTAATAAAACACACCATCTAGCTCCAAGATGAATCACAACATCACAACAATTGATTTGAAGCATGAAGCTACTTGAAAATCGGAAAAAAAGGAACATGATAGTTGACTCACAATCTCATTCCATGAATCAATTTGAATTACATTTCTGATCAAACCAGAAAAGTGAAACTAAATAAATGTCCTTAATCTTAAACAAAAAACATCACAGTATTTAGTAATTTATTCTAAAAAAGCATATGATTAAGAGATATTTCACCCAAAAATGAAAATTTTGTCATCATTTACTCAACCTCATGTTGTTCCAAACCTGTTTCTTTCTTCTTCTGAACACAAAATAAGGGTAACACTTTGGAATAGGGAACACTTATTCACTATTAACTACTTTTCCCTCAATAAATGTTCTGCTTATTAATAGTTAGTAAGGTAGTTGTTAAGTTTAGGTATTGGGTAGGATTAGGGATGTAGAATAAGGTCATGTAGAATAAGGCATTAATATGTGATTAATTACTACTAATAAATGGCTAATATTCTAGTAATATGCATGCTAATAAGCAACTAGTTAAGAGACCCTAAAATAAAGCGTTACCAAAATAAGATATTTTTAAGAATGTGGATAATAAAACAGTTGACGGTAGCCATTGACATCAATAGTGTGGAAAACGTACTATGGAAGTTAATGGCAATGGCGCTTTTTTAAGGTCCAATTCTCACTATTAAACAGTTGCTTATTAACATGCATATTACTAGCATATTGGCTGTTTATTAGTACTTATTAGGCACATATTAACGTCTTATTCTGCATGACTTTATTGTAGATCTGTTACCCCGACCCAATACCTAAAGTACCTTTAGCAGCAAATAGGAAGTTTATTAAGGAACTGTTCTTAATTAATAGTAAATATGTGTTCCCTAATCAGTGGCAACCAGCAACTGTTTGTTAACCAACATTCTTCAGAATGTCTTCTTTTATGTTCAGCAGAAGAAAGAAACTCATACAGGCTTGGAATAACTTGAGGGTGAGTAAATGATGAGAGTATTTTGGGTGAGCTATTCCTTTAAAAATCTCTGAGGTCATGGTAGGTCTGTGTTGAAAGTTTTACACTTGAACTCCTAATTCCCAATGGAGAAAATGAACAGGATCATAACTTGGGAACCCTGCTGTTAAACCCTCATGTTTTTCGTTTGTCTCATAACCAGACAAACCACAGTTTGAATATATGGAATTGTGAACGAAACGTGTTCCTCTGAAGAAAGCAAGCCACATGGGTTCAGAATGACACATTGGTGAATAAATAATGACAAATCTGACATTTCGGGTGAACTAACCCTTCACAGTGTCCTAATGTTGTCAGAATACTGGCCAACCAAAGCAACCCAGAAATTTATATAAATATTTTATAAGGCACCGGTGCCACCGGAGTCATGCTGAGATTTTTCTTTGCTGTGAGTATTGTGCAAGTAAATCGCTGAAGGAAAATAAGTGGGAAGGCAGATGAAACACATTGCTGAAATACAGCACTTCAAGAGATTACCTGCATTCTCCATAGCAATATTTTATCTCAAGAACACACACAGCTTAGAGTATCTAAATATCTATTTCTTCTATTGAATACAGCAGATTCAGACGTGACAAAAGCGCTTTGAACATAAATCCTGTTTCTCTATAATGTATAATCATGGTCCACCTGTGAATCTTGTTTTCCATTCCTAAGATAAAATAACAGGAGAGGTAGCAGTACTTGGATGAAATCAAATTGACATTTCAAAAGCATGCAGAATCCAGTGCGCTTTGAGGTGAAGTGCGCCGTCAATAAAGAAGTTTCAGTATTACCAATTTCTCTGAGTACAAGGCAAAAACCACAGCCTTTCTCATACTCGCAGAGGCCTGAAAATGTGAAATATCTTCCTCAGAGGGGCATGTGTGCTGACATTTATGTCACTGACTCTGTGGTTTACATCAAATATTGATGTCAGCACACCACAAGTCATGACCTGTAGTCAACTAAACAGACAGAACCAGTTTCTGCATCAGCTCCCTATAGTTTTCCATTCCTCATCCAAAAATATGAATGGTTTTCATCAGCTTCCAGCTCTATCACCCTCTAAAAAGACATTTAGTGTAGGAAAAACAAATACTACAGTTTTTTACAATCATTTTTGCATTCTTGCAATCGATGATCAAAATGCACATTTTTCAAAACACTTAGCACTTTTTAAAAATGCTTGGATAAAATCCACATGAGCCAAAGATCTTTTGTTCATTGGACTAAAATCACTGGTTCAAATTGACACAACTTAACATCAAAGCAGTACTATTTCAAAATACAACTCGCACATTACATCTGAATTGAGTGTTTATTCATTTCATTGCAATGATCTAACCATCAATTGATACAACTGCTCAAAGTGCTATGTAACTGTTGCATTACTCTTATGGAAAATTATGAACAACATAACGAAAGTGAAGCAACTGAGGACTGAGTATGTTCAGGTATGATCAGTTTCAAGATGCCTGTTGTTGGGAGAAAAGAAATCCCCAAAATTCTGTATCATTGTTATCAGCATTTGTTTTTCCTACAGTCTTTTTAGAAGCTGATAGAGCTGGAAGCTGATGAAAACCATTCATATTTTGGATGAGGCAGGCCATGACATGGATGAAAGGTTGAGAGCCCAGCGGTTGAGAGGGGCCCAGAATGATGTTCGCTGGGGGCCTAACCACCCCACACTGAATGTGATTTTGAGGGGACCCATAGCAAAATCAGTGCAATGGGCCCAGAATTCCTAGCAACGGCACTGAGAGCAATCATGGTTTCAGGCCCATCCACAGTTTATCACCTTGTATTTACCCCATATTCCCCTTTCTTTACTGTAACCCGACTGAGGAGTTTTTCTCCACGTGGAGGTGGAAGGTTCCCAATAGACCTCACAAACAAGTCCCTCTTCTCCAAGCCAAAGATGATATGTGCAATGATATCAAAGGAGACTGATGTCAGGCCTGTATTTGCCATACTAGAAGATTTTTTTCAAGATGTTTAACTAATGAAAACATCCATTATGATATGGATGAGAACCTGTGGCCAAACCCACAAGACAGGGTTGATAAAAACATAGAAGTGCAGTGAGGGACACTCCAGTTGACATTTTACTGTAGGCCTTTTTTTTCTTATTTAAAGTTTTTTTGAAAAACCTGTTGTGTTGATTATTACATCAATCATTTTCAAATTTTGTTTAATTATTCCAGTGTCTGTACTTTTCTCAATGATGTATGAATGTGTAGAACCATAATGAAAGCTGCATCGTGTTTTGAACGACTATATTTAATGATTGTACTAACAACTAAACAGTGAAACTATGGGTATCTTGTGTGTGGGTGATCTAAAGTAATGTTCCTATCATATTTCATAATAAATTAGTATTTTGAAGCAATGCTTCTGCAAATGCAAGGCTTCTTTTAAGATATGAACGCAATATGCAAAGTTTTGAACATTGGACAGCCTGTGTTACAAATAATGACTGTTTTGCGTTTTGTGTCTAGACTTTTGAAAAATGACATGAAGGTTCTATTATTAGTGCAAAAATGATTGAAAAACACTGTAATAACAATGATATAGAATTTTTTGGATATAGAATTTTTTTTTTTCCCCAACAAAAGGTATCTTGAAACTGATCATACCTGAACATAATCAGTCCTCAGTTGCTTTACTTTCATAATCTAAACATGTAATATTGCTCATCATTTTCCATAAAAACTATGCTTCAAGAGTAATGCAACATTTATGTAGCATTTTGAGCAGTTGTATCAATTGATAGATCATTGTAATGAAATGAATAGACTCAATTCAGATGTAATGTGCGAGTTGTATTTTGTAATAGTAATACTTTGATGTTAAGTTGTGTCATTTTGAACCAGCGATTTTAGTTCAATGAACAAAAGATCTTGGGTTCATGTGTATTGTATCCAAGCATTTGGAAAAACTGTTAAGTGTTTTGAAAAATGTGCATTTTGATCATAGGTTGTGAATTATGTGTCTAGAGTTTTAAAAAATGACATGAAGTTTCTGTTATTAGTGCAAAAATGATTGTAAAAAAACTGTAATAATTGATAACTGAGCATTAAATCAGCATAATATTCTGAAGGATCATGTGACACTGAAGACTGGAGTAATGATGCTGAAAATTCACTCTTCACAGAAATAAATTACATTTGAAAATATTTTAAAATAGGAAACTGTTGTAATAATATTTCACAACATTATTATTTTTACTGTATTTTTGATCAAATACGTAAATACCTTGTTGAGCATAAGGAACATGACTTTTGACTGATAGCGCCTTTTTTTTCTTCTATTTTATTTAGCTTGCTGTGGGAGAGCAATGGCCAATTAAAAAAAATATATATATAATAAAAATTAATAAATGCTATTGATTTTATGTTTCTAATCTTTGATTCCATATTACAGTCTGTGTGAGTAAAAGACCATAATTTAACTCTTAACGAACTGATAATCGTCCTCATCTGCCATCTGAAATGTTATAAAGATTTTTACATTTTTAAAGCTGTACATATGTAAATACCTTTGATTATATGATCCATACTGCATATATGTTTAAGAGTATATACACATGTATGTGGAGGTCAGGTGTCGAGGTTTTATGGGAATATCAATGCAGTGTCTGTTGAAAGACACTGGTACTGCTGGATTGGCATTGATGGAGTCTCTGAAGGAAATGGCAGAAGAAGCAGAGAAAGGCAGCTTCTGGCTATGGTAAACAAGGCAGGATGAAAAGTGTGGTGTGTAGAAGTGACTGTGTAACAGTTGTGTGGTTAGAAAAGTGTACGCTTTAAAAAGAAATTCAATGGATCTATTACCACAACTGAAATACATACTAATTTATTGATTTAATTCAGTCCTGCTCCTGAAAGGCCACTTTCCTGCAAAGTTTATTTCCAACCAACCTGCCTGTGACTTTCAAGTGCACTTAACTGTATAATACAGACTTACATTTATTAATAATCTTATAGACTTACATTACAAGAATCCTAGACAGGTCATTTAAAGGAGGACTCTGGCAGTAAACACTTATGAAACACCCAAAACACACTAACTCAGGGGTGGCCAACGTCGGTCTTGGAGAGCCACAGTTGTGCAAAGTTGCTTACTATTAATTAGTGGTTTATTGAGGGAAAACTCTTAGTTTGTAGTGAATATGTATTCCCTAAACTAAAGTGTTACTAAAAGGGGTAATTACAAATTTATTTAACACTGGCTCTGCACCCTTTTACCTAAAGTCACTACTTCAGACTTATGTTCCCGCCAGAAGCGAGTGAACACCGCATTGTAGTGCCATCCCAAAGAGGCACAAAATCACTTTCACAGACTTTTACCTTGACTGTTCCCCTGCTGGTGGAAAGACCTGCCCAACTCGATCCGAGCAGCTGAGTCCTTAGCCATCTTCAAGCCATCTTTTCCATCTTGACCCTCTAACACTAGAACTCTATATTCTGCTTCTGTTTTATGTACTTGTTTTCTATGTCTTTTCTAACTACTTTTTATTTTGCTTATCTAATTAAAAAAAAAACAACAACCCCAAAACCTTGCTATTGTACATGTACTGCGTTGACTACACTCTTAAAAATAAAGGTGCTTAAAAGGTTCTTCAAGTGATGCCATAGAAGAACCATTTTTGGTTCCACAAAAAAACATTCAGTCAAAGGTTCTTTAAAGAACCATCTCTTTCTTACCTTTTTATAATCTGAAGAACCTTCCTTCTCCACAAAGAAGCTTTTGTGAAACAGAAAGGTTCTTCAGATTTTAAAGGTTCTTTATGGAACCATTTAGACAAAAAAGGTTCTTATGGCATTGTGAAGCACTTTTATTTTTAAGAGTGTAACTGGGAATTATCACACTTATATATTGTTGTTTTGATTGCTTCTATTAACCTTATTTGTAAGTCATTTTGGATAAAAGATGATTAAAATGGTAAAATGTAAATGTGATGTTATATTTCACAATTCAGACTTTTTATATTCAGAGTTTATATCTAGTAATTCCAACTTTTTTCAGAGTTTACATCTCACAATTAATAACTCGCATTTGAGAGATATAAGGCCTCAATTCTGAGAAAAAAAGTCTGAATTGTGAGATGACATTTAAATTTTTATTCTGTTGTGGAAATATGCTTCCATAATTTTCAAATACCTTGTCGTTGCATCAGTATTATCTTTTTTTTAATTTTTTTTTGGAAAAGTATTTCAGTATTTCAACAATTATGTTGGGTTAGGGTTAGTATAACTGTAACTGGGGAGGCAATGAAGTGTGAGTCACTAAATTGTTTCTTACTCAGGGTGGGCAACGCTGGCCCTCAAGGGCCACTAGCCCACAGAGTTAAGGTCTAACCCTAATCAAATACACCTGTCTGTAAAGTACACTTAATTGCATAACAATCCTAGACTTATACTCTCTTTGACTTTGGACACCTATAATAACACGCCCAAAACAGCATCAACCACCCAGAAACTCAATTTCTGCATTACAATATCATGGAGGTATAGATAGGAAGTACTGACTTGAATGCAAACTCCATATGCTGGTGGCAAGTTTAGCACCAACAAGCACGGTTGACATTTTCTTAAAAACAATGTCAACATCTAGTTTATAATTTATTATTAAAACACAATAAATGTTTCCAGATACGTTCTCGTCACATCTGTTTTTCTCTTCGATCAGGCGGTCCATTTGGCTCCCATTCCCACTTTAATAATTAATCAGTCTGTCATACAGCAGCAGTCTGTTCTTACACAAGACCTCTTCTGATAATCGCTCAGGGCCTGTGGCAGCTCACTGCGAACCACGTGTTTTCAGTATTTCTTCATGGACAACTGCTACATGCATGTTTTCAAAAGTGTCATTCAGTTGTGCTGGCTCATCACATGCCTGTCTTATGGCATCTCCGCACTCTGACAATGGCCCTAACAGCTTGCTGTTATACAATGTTGGTGGAGATATTGAGTAACATGGGTGCTGGCATCCCACTCAACACATGTCTGGGCGTTAGGTGTTGGCGGTGGTACAGGCTGGAGGTGTGAGCGTGTGGTCATTATCGTGTAATCAAATTCATGTGTGGTGTGATATCACTATTTAATACCGCCGACTCACTGATGCTGAGTGGAAAGTCTTTTCAATGCTCACATTATATGTAATATACATTTGAATGTGAGATTATAATGCCACCCGCAGTCCACTGACCTACTCATCAATTTGATTTGTACTTTTAATGAGCTCTTGCATTAGGAAGCACAAGGGACTCATTTTTAATATCCCTTTTAAATGAGGAACCACCAAGCATGCTTTGCATGAATATCTTATGGAATAATTATGTCATGTCATTGACGATATAAATAAATGTTTATCTCAGGTCTCGGCATTGCATTGTGCCTATGATTAAGCTGTCAGTGCATTAGATTAGATTTAGTCAAGGACAAATTGGATTTTTTTTTTTATTATTTAAACACATGCGTTGATGCAAACATTCACAAACAGTCTGATGTACATCGAATCCGAAGCTTCTACATGTAGAAGTGGCCAATTCTTGGACAAAACAGACAGTGAAGCCATCCAGAATTTAAGCTGATATGCTTTTATGTTGCAGATGCTCATATTTTCAGTCCCTTAGCATTTATATGCAAATCAAACAATATTGACAACATATTTATGAAATGAGCATCACATCCAGAAAACAATCCAGTAACGTGAATGCAAAATGAATCCAGTCATGTTTTATTTACTCATATTTTACAAGCGGTTTACAGAAGGTAAGCACCGAATGTAATACCATTATAGCGCAACATGTGTTGTAGTTAAACGAAAACATTATACATTATTAAACATGCATAAACATTTGCATAATTCCTTGCTGATACGCATTTCAGTTCGGTGACAGAATGGAGAAGCAGAGATTTCATAAACACTTGAATAATACACTGCATTATTCAGAGTGGAGCCTCGTGTCTGAAGAATGGATTTACAAATCTTATATTTATCAAGGTAAATGGAACTGTTGTTTCCGTTGAAGTGTCACTTCACATTAACCAACGAGGCCATCGATTGAGACAAATAGGCTGAGTCACTGTTTCACTTCATTGTCGTGAAACTGCAGTGATTTATGTGTTTATGAGAGACTGAGTGAGGTAAACTAGAGCTGCCATCAGATCTAGAGCTATTCTGTGTCTCCACCGATCACACAACAAATTTATCATGTTTAAAACAAGATCAGATTATTAGAAAATAAATATGATATTAACAGTTCAGTAACACTTTAGAATAGGGAACACATTCACTATTAGACTTTTCCTTGAACAAACTCATAATTTGCTGCTTATTATTAGTTAGTAAGGTAATTGTTAAGTTTAGGTGGGGTATGAGGAACACTCCACTTTTTTTGAAAATAGGCTCATTTTCCAAGTCCCCAAGAGTTAAACAGTTGAGTTTTACCGTTTTCAAATCCATTCAGCCGATCTCCGGGTTTGGTGGTAGCACTTTTAGTGTAGCTTAGCATAGATCATTGAATCTGATTTGACCATTAGCATCGCACTCAGTATCAGCAGGCACAATGATATTACGCAGCGCCTGAAAGCAGTCCACAGCTAGGTAACTAGTTATGATATAGCTGGGGACTACTTTCAGGTGCTGCGTAATCTCCTTACAGCAAAGTTCCTCGATTATTACATTTACATTTATGCATTTAGCAGACGCTTTTATCCAAAGCGACTTACATTGCATTCAAGTTACAGTTTTTACATTTTATCAGCTCTTGCTTTCCCTGGGAATTGAACCCATGACCTTGGCATTGCTAGCGCCATGCTCTACTATTTGAGCTACAGGAAAGTATGTAGCTAAAAGTATTACGCCGGAACGAGAGTATAGTTCCTAGCCATATCGGCCTAGAAAATCGCAGCTTTTCATTTTCCGTCAGTCTTAGTACACGATGTAACTACAGAAGAGTCAAGTTTTAAATAGGAAAAATATTGAACTCTTCGGTCATTTTTGAGCATGATGCTAATGGTCTAATCAGATTCAATTATCTATGCTAAGCTACGCTAAAAGCGCTACCGCCAGACACGGAGATCGGCTGAATGGATTCGAAAATAAGACAAAATACTTTCATGCTTTCAAACTGTTGTATATTGTGTCTTATTTCCCATAATTTTCAACAAAGCCCTAATCATTAGTATTCAAAGAGTAACACTCTCTGAAAACAACAATTAAATTCTAAAACTGCACTGAATTTAATCAGCAGACGTAATCACTACATGGCCAGTTCACACTGTTGATCCCATAAGCACTATTTGGATGGCAATTGTATCTCAGGGGGATGTCTGTAAAAAATAAATTTGCATTGCTCCTCAGTGTTTGGGTGGAGGTAAATCCACGGTGGAGGTCTGAGTTTGTCATCCTACAAATTCAGAAATGCACTTCTGATGTGGTCAGTCACATGTTCAGTCACATTGCTTGGACAGTTAATAAATTAATATTTAATTTAATAATGCACAGCCTGTTTAATAACAAAAATCTAATTTTATCTCATAATGATGGATGCTATTTTAAAAATGTGGAAATTTGCTGCAAGTTAATGCATCCTCTTATTTACATAAGCTAAACATTTGACCCGGCTCCTTGATTATTTTTAACGTGTGTAATTGTTATAATGGCCCATTTCAAATGTTTTTCGTCATATTTCCTTTAAATACTTTCCTGCCTTTCAGTAATAATGGTGTCCATCTTTAAAATGCATGCAAATTAACACAAATCGTAAAATTTACTATACGGTGCTTGCCAGTGGTCAAAAAGGATTTACAAGATGACTTTTGGACTTTCCCCTTCTAGTAAACTTAGAGATTTGGACATGATAATAGTGTTTGTCAAAAACAGTAGGTAATTCGTCTGGGAATTTTTTCGTGGGTGGTGGGAGAAAAAGACCAACGCTCTTGATTCACATGGCAGTAAAAAAATTGACTAGACCCTGCAAATGCTGAAAATACCATATATGCCCATGAGAAACAGTTAACATCCGAATAGAGCTACAATAGTCAATATGGTACGAACTCTATAGATTTTCTTTCCACATATTCCAGAGCTATAGTCCCATTGCTAGCCCTATTTTCGCTTATTAAAAGTATAGTTCAGCCAAAAATGAAAATTCTGTCATCATTTACTCACCATCCACTTATTACAAACCTGTATGAGTTCCTTTATTGTGTTGAACACAAAAGAAGATATTCTGATGAATGTGTAACCAAACAGTTGATAGTAGCCATAGCAACAAAGAAAAATTATTTTATCTCAACTGTCTTTGCCATCTATGAAATTTCAAGCTGTGATTTTAACTGTAAGATTTTCTACAAGACAAATGAAAACAATAATCACTTTATGAGATAAAATGAAACCCTGCATTCTGTTTAATATGAGCTAGTACTTGGATTAATGTGTAAACATGCTGTTGGGTTAAATGATCAAATCAGCCTGCCAGGTTAGATTAATCCCGCATTTGTTCTGTCCTACATTCACTCAGCACTGTGTCTACAAAGTACGCAAACTGAAGTGAACATAAATGTGGCTGTAAAAAACAGCTGGACTTAATTTTTATTCAGTTCAAATCACTTCAGGAGTGATTATAGGCAGATGCGTGCAAGCATAAAGAGCATCAGTTATGTGACCGTTGCAATGCCATTATCATAGCTTACATAAGAGTTAAAAATTCATATTAAACATTTTAAATGGCATTTATTGATATAAATTAGAACATTTAAGTAGTACCATGAATTATAAATTTTAGATTTAATGAAATATGTATTTTTTATATAACACATCCGGCTTTATTAATATCTATTTATACACATGGAAACACAGTTGTTTATATTTATATACAGGAGTACATTATGTCATCCTACTAAAAACCCATAATCTGTGTGATTTAGACTTGTCTGTGGCTGATGACGTGACTGTCAGTCCTCTGTCGTGTGTGTCATGTGTTCCTGCCTCATGTGTCCATATTTGGTTTGTTTCCTGTCCTTGTTAAATGTTATCATGAGTTAATTCTTGTCCAGCCGTGTTCGTCTCGTTATCTATGATTATCCCTTGTATATTAGTCCTGTCTGTTCAGTTAGATTTCGTCTGGTCTACTCGTTACTCCCCGGTGTTCCTGTCTGTGTCAGTCTTGCCCTGCCTTGATGTTGTCAGTAAAGACTATGATGTGAAGTTACAGCCTCGTCTGCGTGTTCCTGTGTCCTCCCTCGTGTGTGCACCGTGACAGTGACAGGATCGTCCATATGAACCAGTTTTTTGACTGAAGTAAGCTTCTACAAATAACGCCTGCTCCGTGTTTAGGGAACAGTGAACACTTGATAGGGACCCAGTGAACTGATTGCAGCTTTCTGAACTTTTAAATGCAATTAACTAGGAAATTATCTTCAGTTTTAAGTATGTTTAATATGTTTTGACATTTCTGGACATCAATCAACCATTTATTTGCAATTTAGATATCTACCACCGCTCATTAAAAGAGTTTGGTACAATTGCCATGATGTTGAAAGCCACAGCAAGAGATGTATGTTTGATCTGTTGCTTAACAGATGATGGCAGGTCAAAGAGAGAGAGAGAGAGTAATAACAATGAATAGAATGTTGCCTCATAAAACGAGTTGCCAAATGTTATCATATAATTCATATGAAACTTTGGAAGATTTCTGGCCTCTTTTAGAGAGCTCAGTTGGATATATTTGTTGCGTAACTATAGTTCTCAGTCATAAGGCGCCCAAAAACATGTTGAGTCAAACGACGCTAATCTGAAGTTATTCAACCAGATCCTGCTAAATTCCCTGCCCTTGTGAAAAAGAAGTGCACTTTAATTGTTTAGAATGTGCACTTGTTGTGCACTTCAGATTCTAAAAAGTATAATTGTACTTGCAAACAGTGTTGAGGAAAGTTACGCTTAAAAGCAATGCATTACAATGTTGCATTAAAGTAACTAATTGCAATACTTGGCTATACTTTTTTTGGGAAGTAATGCATTACGTTACTTATGAGTTCATTTTTAGCATCTTGAGTGGGCTTTCTTGTTTGTTTTTGATATAAAAAAAATATATATATATTTTTTTGCAAATGTAAAACCCCTTTCACACTAAAAGTGAAACAAATAAACCTCAGGCTAAAGTTTCATTGTTACAAATGTATAATTACAAATATATTGAAATAAATGACATACAAGTTTCAATAGAAACTTTTCCCATAAATGTTTGTCATTCATCAGTACACTTTAACCTTATTTCAAAGACACCAGAAGTAATTATGAAATCATAAGATGTACTTAAGCTTAAATGAGTAAAACAGCACTCTAAAATTCAACTAATTGTATTTTATGTCATTTAAGCTATATGTTATATTTCCTTCGGAATAGACGTTAAACCGTGGTCTTGCCTCTCTGTGGTCATTAAAAATCCCAGGATGTCCTTTGAAAAAGAGTAGGGGAGTAACCCCGGCATCCTGGCCAAATTTCCCTATTGGCCTCTGACCATCATGGCCTCCTAATCATCCCCATACAATGATTGGCTTCATCACTCTGTCTCCTCTCCACCAATAAGCTGGTGTGTGGTGGGCGTTCTGGCGCAATATGGCTGGCGTCGCATCATCCAGGTGGATGCTGCACATTGGTGGTGGTTGAGGAGAAGTGGTTTGAGTACCCAGAAAAGCGCTATATAAACGTAACAAATTATTAAATTATTATACATTTATTTTAATGGAAATGTAAATAACAGGCAATTAAAAGTCTAAAAATGTTACTTCCAGTTGACACTGTATATTATTTTCAAGAATATTATTTCTGTAATGCACTTTTTAAAAGTATGCTTAAGTGCACTTATATATTTTTTTAATTGAGTATCTAAAAGTCAGTGCAGAAAAAAACAACAAAAAAACTGGTATCCTGTGTGTGAAAAACTTCAGAAGGGAATTGTGGCAGCCGCCTGGGAAGACACCAGCACAGAGGGATGACAACCATAGAGCTTCAGCGCTCCTGTCCCACTCAGTTGCTCTGCAGATTGAGTTTGACAGATTGGCCGCCCCCGAGGTTGCTGCTGCAATGATGACTATAAAGCATTTTTCGGGTTGATGTGGCGCTCACAGCTACATGTAAACAGCACCTGCCAGGCTATGCGAGAGAAGGCGGGCTGATTATGTAATCTGGTCATTTTTTTCACAAAAACACCAGAGCTGGCACTGTGGCAGTCAAAGGAATAAACAAAACCTCAGTGGTCAAAGTGAGACACATTCAGCTGTCACCCATGCAGAGTCAGACATGGAATGGGCACCTGTGCTACTCCACATCTGCCACTGGCAAATCCATCAGCGCATTACTAGATCCGCTCTAGCATCTTGTAATACTCTAACACAGTGTTACTGAATTTGTCTGCAAACTCACCATCAGTTAAGCTGCTTTGGTATGTAAGGTGCACACAGAGATGAAGAACGAATTGCATTAGAATTGCGTAAGAATGAGAGGAATGTTTATTTACGCTGTCTGCATTAAGAACTGAATTGACCAAATCAGGCAAATTATTAAAGGAGATAAGAGGACAGTTGCACCTTATTCATGTATATATATACATCTTATGATTTCATAATTACTTCTGGTGTCTTTGAAATAAGGTTAAAGTGTACTGATTGTTTTGTTTTGTTTTTTGAAAGAACTCTCTTGTGCTTATTTTGTTTGTATGTATGTATATGTATCTGTATGTATGTTTATGCATTTTAAAGTGAATCTGTAATGATTTTATATATATACTGTATGGAGGTGTGTAAATAACAACAAAATGTTCTTATTTTTGTGAATTATTCCTTGTTGTGAGGTGGCTGGTATTTGATTAAGAGTTTTGTGCTGAAATACCTCATGCTGAAGTGCAACAACTGCTAAGTGAATTTGCTCCTAGGTTTCATCACATATGAGACCAAAAAGAAGTGTCAAACTCTGTTCACTGTGGTTCAGACTAAAAGGCACCATAAATGGCCAAAGGCAACAACGCCTCCATTGTGGGTCATGGAGCTTGTGAAGATCGCCCCATCGGCACGACCTGTTTGCCAAGAAACTTCAGAGTTGTGCTGTACAGATTGGTTACTGTTTTTCAGTCCTGCTGTGGTGTTGTCAGGACTCTCTAAATCTACTCATCGCCTTTCATCAGTCAGGCCCAGAGCCGCAGAATGCCTGCAGCGCTTTGCCTCACAGACAGGGTTCAGACTCTCTCTTTTTTTCTGCAGGATGTGTCGCTCACAGGCAGCCGGAATACAGATCCAGCAGCTCGGTGCTGAGGGAGTCTGACTGCAGGATCAATGAGAGGATGAATCTTCTCTACTGGCTCCAACATATTCAACATATTCTCACTGAGCCTGAATAGGATTCACAGTGAATCTGTAATGATATTATTTACTAGATAGCACAGAAACTCACCACAACACTTTCCTAAACAACCACGTTTCACATTTGCGCATGTAAATTTGGCTGATCTTTGTTCATTTCTGCACTAAATTAATAAGGTCTTGTTATTAATTTTCAGTGCTGTTCAAGGTAATCAAACAAAACTTTTTCAGTAACTGTAAAACGTTATTTTTTGCCATCTACTGTATGGTTCCATGTGTTCTTTGAAGAACCAAAAATGGATGTGACAAAAACTACTAAGTTTTACTATACACAGGTTCAGAATTAATGTGAATAATGCAAAATGTATAATTACTTCTAAAATGAAGATCATGGTAGCCCACTATTAATGACTCAAGTATTACCAAATCCTTCAGAAGCAACGATTTAGTATTTGGATCAGATTTCTAAAGTGAAAAAGATGATAACTCTCACTGAAGTCAGTGCAAGTGTTTGAGGAGTATGTAAGGTTTTTTGTATAGTCATGACTCAAGTGTTACTACATCCTTCTAAAGGAATTGCTAATTATTTGGATCAGTTTTCTAAAGTGAAGATCATGGTAAACCTCTAAGAATGGCTCAAGTGTTTTACCAAATCCATCAGAACTAATTATCATCCAGAACCTTACAAAACCCTCAAAAGTTTACAATGACTTCAGTAATTATAGACAGTTATCATGATCTTCACTTTAGAATACTGATCCAAATAATTAGTCATTCCTTTTGAAGGCCGTAGTAACACTTGAGTCATTACTATCCAATACTTTACAAAACCCTCAAAAGCTTACAATGACTTCAGTCATTATGTTACTCAGAGTTATGATGTTACTCACTGCAGAAATCTGATCCAAATATTTAGTCATTCCTTCTGAAGGATATGGTAATACTTGAGTCATTGCTAGTGGGTTACCATAACCTTCACTTTAGAATTAATAATTTATTTAGTATTACTGACATTATAACTATGAACCTGTTGTAGTAGTATGGGAGACATCAAAAAATAGTTACTGATTAGCTAATCGTGAACTACCACATTCAGCTAAGCACTATTACTTACTAATTCAATAATAGTCTCTTGTTAGTGAATATTTAGTTACTAGAGTGCTAATATTACTTGTTCCTGTGTAGTTATTCAAAATGTGTTGCTCCATCAATATTCGATAAAAAAAAAGAAATAAATTCATGAGTAAAATAAGGTCTGTTGTAAAAGTAATTTGATATCTAGGCATTTTGTTTTACAATGCAAACTGCACACACTCACAGATTAAAAGTCTCAAACTTGCATTTTTAAACAAACATAACTGCTTCAAAATTCTAAATTTGTAGAGCACAATGTTTTATCGTAAAAACATATTATCAGTTTGTATTTATCTAGTTTTACTCATGAATTGGAAACCCCGTTATAAAAAAAACAATAGGGAAATCTTGAGGGAACCCGTGGCTTCTGGGTTTTGATGTAACTGCTGCAGCACTCTATAACTAGAAGGTTGGTAGTTCAAGCCTCAAAAGGAGCAAGCCATGACGTGTGAAACAACATTAAAATACTGGGCTCGTAACCAAAAGTTGCAGATTTGAACCCAGATTTGAACATCAAGGCAGAGCAACAGCTTTCACAGTAACAATCCGATTAAAACATTCAAACGTGTCACATCGTAAGCACCGACGTAAGACCAGACACAACACGTACTGAAACGGCACCTTTGAATGTGAACGTCAGTTAGCCATTAGTCAGCATAAGGTCTCATTTGACTTCAGTTCACTTATCCAGCACACGAGTCGTAGGGTCTTCCTTTGTGCTTGTTTTATTCATTGGAGGTTACCCCCATATCAGATTCATATGGAGATAAAGTTAAGGTTGAATGTGAAGTTTTAAGGCTGGGATAAATTGTGGGATATTTATAATGCATGGGTTTAGGATGGCCTTTCTGTGTGCCAGCCTCTCGCCGTACGTCGTGAATGACAATGGGCCAGGACTGGCAGAACTGGAGCGTGTGTTTAGAGAACAGGTCTGTGGATGCAGCAGCCTTCAAAGGCCTTGAGGCCCAGCTGCCATAATATCTCATTCCTTTTGTCCCCTCTCTCTCGCTGGCTGCTGCTCTATACACAGATGATGGTCTTTCCAAGCACTCTCAAAAGGACACAACAAAAGACTGCATCGTCAGGCCTCGCTCTCCCTGAACATTCAGTACACACACAAATGCACACAGCAGATGCATTCGTACGCAATTCTATTTAGTTTTTTTGATGTGGCCGTATCTATTTTCTCATCACTCTTTTCAAGTCTATTGAAAAGTCTTGTCTCCAAGTGAGGGGGAGTGCTGGAGAAAAGGTGGGTTGCCCATTGTGAGGGAGACTGAATTGATGTTCAGAGGAGATTGAATTGATGCACTGTCGATGGAGAACCAGTGTAAACCATGCAAAATCCACATTTATGTGAGGACTACAACATGGTGGGAAAAGATTAAATTGGGTGACAATCTTTCCTTACAGACTTGTTTCTCACTCATTATTTTGCTTTAAATTCTTTAAGTTTTACTTCAAATGTTCTGATACTCGTCTCAGTGTGTTGGGATCCGCCAGAAGAACTTGTGCCTGAAAGCCCCTCGAGAGCGTCTGCATTACTTGTGAAGAGCGTTTCACCTTCTTATACAAACCAGCCAGTGCTTTGGTTTGGCTTGCAGCTTTTCTCTCAGGCTTAGTGTGAAATATGAAAAAGCTGCAGTCCTTAATGTTGCCAAATAGCATGCGTGTCTGCATGAAATTCCTGTCAAAGAAACGTTGCCCTAACTATATCCTGAACCCCAGCAATTACCACCTATAAATCTGGGGGAAATAATTGATTGGTGAAAATGTTGGTGAAGCCCCAATCATAGCCCAGAGCCCTAAATGAATGGGTTTTCTAACTTAGAGGGTTTGTTCAGTATCTCACTCACTTGTGCACTTGTGAGGTAAAGTGATCCGGTATGAATCCTGTGAAACTACAGTTCGAAAAAATGGCTCAATCCGACATAGAAGGAAGTTAAAATAGCATGGTTGCATTCATTAACACTTTAGGGTAGGTTTAGGATTGGGTTTGGTGTAGGGGGTGTATGTTATTTTCCAATAGGATAGATCATTAACCTTTTAGAGATGCTCCCTGGACATCTGAATTCTGAACCGCCGCAACACATGCCTGAAGCAACATAACAAAAATGCACCAATACGTGCCTATACAACATAATAAAAGCATGGCCACAGTCATGTAATGAACGCTCATTTTAGCACCACTCACTGGACATTTCACTTTGAAACTGCCGCGAAACGTGTAATAAGGCACATAATATCAGTGTTGCTGAAATATTGCCACAAGCATGTATATTTCTAATCAGCGTGAGTTGTTAATATGTATGTGTTTTCTTACTTGGTAGGTTTAGGGTTGGATTTAGTGTAGGGAGTATGTTGTTTTCCAGCATGATAGAGAATTAAATATTTAGCTACACTTCCTGGACATTCAAATTCTGAACCGCCGAAATACGTGCCTGTCATGAAACATGCAGTAAGGTAAGTACGTAAAGAAAAAGGCCAACAACATAGGAGTACTGCAAGGGTCTGTACTTGGCCCACTGTTGTACATAAGTGTACATAAGTACACAATGTACATAAGTGACCTATCAAATTACTGTCCGGGAGTCAACTGTCAGATGTATGTTGATGACACTGTCACCCATATGTCCACTACAGCAACTTGGCAAGTGAGCACCTGACACAGGCATTACAGAGTATTTCTAAATGGCTCGAGTTGTCTCATTTAACTCTTAATGTTAAGAAAACAGTTTCCATGTGCTTCTCCATAAGAAAAAGGCCTGCAATGGATGTATTTGAGGTATGGAACAAGAATGAAGTAAATGTAGTGAATAAAGTCAAGTATCTTGGCATACTTATAGAAATGTTTCTTGGTTTTGGCCAACAAAAATACATGATTCTTGCAGCACACTCTATACTGATTAGTGCTGATTTTGGAAATGAATTGCGGGTCAACCAGCATATGTACTAGGATCCCATTCTAGGAACCAGCATCCTAAACCCAGCCTATTCTGCTGACCAGCAATGTGGGTCATTTCAACAGGGTACACACAGTAAAGTGCTTGCAGGGTTCATGGCATTGAATCTTTGAAAGATATTGAAGAGTTTTGTTTGAGACACTCAGGAACACGTAAACAAGATATCCTTGAGCACACATTTATTCCCTGTTTTGATCTCAGGGTTATACTCAATTTCAAATTTACCAGTGGTCTCAAAACATCATGTAAATAAGTGAAGTAAGGTTGGCCGAAGTTGGTCAGTCTCTTCCAAGTAGTCAGTATGAGCACTAAACTAAGTCAAAGTCAAGGGTTTGGAGTGGTTCACATGGGGACATTTGTGTCCAGCTTGTTGCAAAGCTTTCACACAGAACCAGCTGACCAAATCTGAACAAGATCCTTCTCCATTAAACCCCTCATTATGTATTTTCCCTGTTTATCCCTCAGAGAGATTGTGAGAGAGGCGAAACATTTGAAGTGGGTTTTTAACGCTGAAAATATCTTTGTTTGATGATCTGAAGATCTCACTTATGTAAAGAGGAATCTCTGGAGAGTTCTGGTGTTGGAAAACATGCCCAAGGGTTAAACTTTTGTTTTGATATAAAAATGAAATCGGAGCAGCATCAATATTCACAAATTACAGCAATCTTCATATGTCATAGATAAAATGCTTGGGGATGCGAAGACCATAGCATAGAAATGCTAAATATAACAACCTCCATAATCCATTCTGGGAAAATGTTTTCTGTTAGCACTGGTGCATCTACATCTACAGAACAAGACTCTCCATGCGAGTGTGCATTTAGCTTCATTGAGAGAAGCCTTAAGTCTAATAAAGCAAGCATTTGAGCAGGGGCACTGTGTATGTCAGCCTTTCTCACTCGCTCACTGCTTTGTTGCATTATTAATCTCCATGGAGATCCAGAGACTTGAAAGTTTTTTCACTTCTAGTTGCATTCATTCTAGCAATTTAGCTGTGAAATGTTTGCAAGATGGCTGTTCTCGTGGGTGACTTCTTGCATGCGCTGAAATGCATATACCCGTACCTCCTCCCAGCTCACCTGGTGGAAAAAAACTAATTCTTTTAGCAGGACAAAAATGAATTTACACAAACTGTTGTATTTAAGTCACTTATCCTGTGGGGTTGGTTCCCATTATTCCCTGGCCTTTCTTTTCATCCGCCTCCTGTCTCCCCAGACAAGCATTAATTAACTCCAAATGAGATACGATGGACATAAAACAATGTTTGCCTCCTTCTACTGCTATTTAAATGCAGTATGGAGGAGAAATAAATAAATCACTGGGCCTCTAATCTCTGCGATGCCCACTGAGGAGAGCTACGGTAAGGCTGATGAAGAGACCGTGTTCAAAAATTCTGTCTTAGTCGAAGGACAAGGGTGAATGTTAATTTAAGATGATGAAAAACAAAGAACGTGACTGAGCATTAGGGTAGTCAACAGCTCAAGCATACAGTACACCACCTCGTGTTTTAGGCAATGCTAACAGCCATTTCCAACAACTCATGTTTAAGAAATATACACGTTAAAGCAATCTCTTTGAAATGTGTGAATGTGTAATCCAGTTCAGCATGATCTGTCCTTGGTCCTCAAGGGTGAAATCTAAATATTACTTCTATCGCAAACACGACTGGGTTAAATGGGCAAATATTTTCCATGAAAAGCAAACCTGCTTTATAAAACAGTTCTGAAAAGTGCTTGCGTCTAGATTAAATTCTGATGGCAAATCATCTGCTAAGGTGAATTCTGTTAAAACAATCACTGATCATTTCATAAAGCATCATGCATGCCTTCGAATCTCTCAAGCGAGAGACCTGCAATGCAATCCACACTTAATCATGCAGTGCCTAATAAAGTGGCAAAATTTCAGGCAAATGACTAGTAAGTTTATTTTCATGCCGAAATCCACTTTTATTCGGGTCTTGGCAAGTGTTCAAAAAGATGCAAATACACCACAGAAGTATCTTGCAGTCCATATGATTATTGCAGTGTATATCAAGTCTTCAGAAGTCATAAGATAGTTTTGTGTGAGGAACAGAATTAAATTTAAAGGGATAGTTCACCCAAAAAATGTTTATTAAATTTTTTTTTTAACCATGCAAATTATGTAAAATTTGCATACGTCGTAGTACTCTCGATAATGGCAGAAGATTGTTACTTGGAGGAGAAGAATTGTTGAATGAAGTCATTATTTTAGTTTATATATATACATACAGGTCCTTTTCAAAAATTAGCATATTGTGATAAAGTTCATTATTTTCTGTAATGTACTGATAAACATTAGACTTTCATATATTTTAGATTCATTACAACACAACTGAAGTAGTTCAAGCCTTTTATTGTTTTAATATTGATGATTTTGGCATACAGCTCATGAAAACCCAAAATTCCTATCTCAAAAAATTAGCATATCATGAAAAGGTTCTCTAAACGAGCTATTAACCTAATCATCTGAATCAACTAATTAACTCTAAACACCTGCAAAAGATTCCTGAGGCTTTTAAAAACTCCCAGCCTGGTTCATTACTCAAAACCGCAATCATGGGTAAGACTGCCGACCTGACTGCTGTCCAGAAGGCCATCATTGACACCCTCAAGCAAGAGGGTAAGACACAGAAAGAAATTTCTGAACAAATAGGCTGTTCCCAGAGTGCTGTATCAAGGCACCTCAGTGGGAAGTCTGTGGGAAGGAAAAAGTGTGGCAGAAAACGCAGCACAACGAGAAGAGGTGACCGGACCCTGAGGAAGATTGTGGAGAAGGACCGATTCCAGACCTTGGGGGACCTGCGGAAGCAGTGGACTGAGTCTGGAGTAGAAACATCCAGAGCCACCGTGTACAGGCGTGTGCAGGAAATGGGCTACAGGTGCCGCATTCCCCAGGTCAAGCCACTTTTGAACCAGAAACAGCGGCAGAAGCGCCTGACCTGGGCTACAGAGAAGCAGCACTGGACTGTTGCTCAGTGGTCCAAAGTACTTTTTTCGGATGAAAGCAAATTTTGCATGTCATTCGGAAATCAAGGTGCCAGAGTCTGGAGGAAGACTGGGGAGAGGGAAATGCCAAAATGCCTGAAGTCCAGTGTCAAGTACCCACTGTCAGGAACGAGAACGGGATCCAATAGCAGGTGAATAAACTCCAAAAAGTCCAAAAAGTCCGCCGGACGGCGTTCTCCGCCAGCAAACAGTCCGTTAGCACAACGTGAAGATCAATCCAGCTTCAGCCGAGGCAGCGGGGCAAAGTGGCGGCGAGACTGCAACAACCAGCCGCCGCTGAAATCCAGAGTAAGCGCCGGGCGCGAACCGAGATGAATCGGGAGGAATTACTGTGACGAGGCGGGCATTCGGGCAGAAAATATCCAAGGCAGAGAGCCAACCAGAGTCCTAGAGATGCAGGCGAGTACAAAAAGTGAAGGATGCAAAAAACAGGAGCGCCAGACCGACAGGACTAGAAAAATAAACAAAAACGATATTGGGTCAGCATACACAACCAGCAGCGAGAAAAACATTCGTTCAGAATCACGCATACGGACTGACACAGAACGACAGACACGAGGGCAAGATAAAGGGGAGATAATGAGGACAAGATAGAGTGCAGGTGAGTAGAGAGAATTAGCAAACAGGATAACAAGAGGGGCGGAGTCGACACAACGTGACAGCGGAGCACATGGCAAGCTGTCAAAACAAAGACCACGTGCTCCAGGACAACAAAACAAGGCAGCCCCCACCGAGATCCTGACAGTACCCCTCCCCCCACGGGACGCCACCAGGCGACCTAAGTGGGGGGTTTACCTTGTCTCCGGAAGAGGTCCTCGATCAACGACCGATCCAGAACGTCCCGAGCCGGGACCCAACTCCTCTCCTCTGGACCGTAACCCTCCCAGTCCACCAGGTATTGAAAACCCCTGCCACGACGACGAACATCTAGTAATCTCCTAACAGAATAGACAGGAGAACCATCCACTAGACGAGGGGGAGGGGGGGGCAGGGGATGAAATGTTGGCATTAAGAGCAGATCTGAAAACAGGCTTAACCCTGGATACATGAAAAACAGGGTTTACCCGACCAAGAGAAGAAGGTAACTTGAGCCGCACCGCAACCGGATTAATGACCTTGTTGATCTGGTATGGGCCAATGAACCTAGGCGCTAACTTGCGAGAGACAGCCTTGAGGGGCAGGTCCTTGGTAGACAGCCATACCTTCTGACCACAGACATAGCGGGGTGCTGGAATCCGGTGACGGTCAGCTGCTGCTTTGGTCCGTCTGGAGGCCTGGACCAAGGCCTTCCTAGCCTTTCTCCAGACACTACGACATCTTCGGACAAAGGCTAGGGCAGACGGTACCGCAGCCTCGGGTTCCTGAGAGGGAAACAAGGGAGGTTGATAGCCAACAGAACATTCAAACGGGGACATACCTGTGGAGGCTACAGGGAGAGTATTGTGGGAATACTCAACCCAAGTGAGCTGTTGACTCCAGGAGGCAGGATTGCGGGACGCCAGGCAGCGGAGAGCCCGTTCGAGATCCTGATTGGCTCGCTCACACTGACCGTTGGACTGGGGATGAAAACCTGACGACAGACTCGTAGAGGCCCCGATCTGTCTACAGAATTCCTGCCAAAAACGGGAGACAAACTGGGGACCCCTATCAGAGACAACATCAACCGGAAGACCATGGATCCGGAAGACGTGGTCAATGACCAGTTGGGACGTCTCCTTGGCAGAGGGGAGTTTGGGGAGGGGCACGAAATGAACCGCTTTAGAGAAGCGATCCACCACCGTGAGAATCACGGTGTAACCTCTCGAAGGGGGTAAGCCAGAGACAAAATCTAAGGCTATGTGTGACCAGGGACGAGAGGGGATGGGCAGGGGCTGGAGCAGACCAACGGAGGGCCGGTTAGAGACCTTGTTCTGGGCACAAACTGAGCAAGCCAATACGAACTGCCTGACGTCCTGGCCGATGGAGGGCCACCAGAATCGCTGGCGGATGGCAGCCAGTGCCCTCCTGACTCCTGGATGGCAGGAAACCCTAGACTCATGACCCCACTGAAGGACCTCAGGGCGCAGCGCCTCCGGCACGAACAACCGACTCGCAGGACACTCCACTGGAACTTCCACCCCTCGTCCGGCCTCCTCCACCCTCCGCTCGACGTCCCAGGAGAGAGCCCCAACCACTACTCCTTCCGAGAGTATGGCATAGGCCGGGGCCTCCTCTCCCGGGCGCTCGAACTGGCGGGATAGAGTATCGGGCTTAACGTTTTTGGACCCGGGCCGGTACGAAAGGGTGAAGTTAAATCGGTCAAAGAAGAGTGCCCAGCGAGCCTGGCGCGGGCTCAGCCTCTTGGCCGAACGGATATATTCTAAGTTCTTATGATCCGTCCAGACCAAGAAGGGTTGCGCCGACCCCTCCAACCAGTGACGCCACTCACCCAAGGCCAACCTAACCGCCAGCAGCTCCCGGTTGCCAATGTCGTAATTACGCTCAACCGGGCTGAGACGATGGGAGAAATATGCACAGGGGTGCACCTTCCCATCACTAGGAGAACGCTGGGACAAGACTGCGCCTACCCCGACATCAGAGGCGTCCACCTCAACGATAAATTGCCGTTCGGGATCTGGAATGGAGAGAACAGGAGCAGAGATAAACCGGGACTTTAAATTATCAAAGGCCTCCTGAGCCTGAGCACTCCAGGTGAACGGTACCTTAATGGAGGTGAGTGCCGTTAAGGGTGCAGCTACCTGGCCAAAGTTCCTGATGAATCGCCGGTAGAAGTTGGCAAACCCCAAGAACCGCTGCAGAGCCTTCCTAGTGTCGGGAACAGGCCACTTGGCGACAGCCTCGACCTTGGCCGGATCCGGCTTTATCTCCCCAGCTGATACAATAAAGCCCAGGAAAGAAACTGACTTGGCATGGAACTCGCACTTCTCCGCCTTGACAAACAGCTGGTTCTCCAGCAACCGTTGGAGGACTTGGCGCACGTGCTGAGTGTGTACCTGAAGGGAAGGGGAAAAGATGAGAATATCATCGAGGTACACAAAGACAAACCGGTTAATCATGTCTCCCAGCACGCTATTGACCATGTCCTGGAAGACAGCAGGGGCATTAGTGAGCCCGAACGGAAGGACCAGGTATTCGTAGTGTCCCGTGGGGGTATTGAAGGCTGTCTTCCACTCATCGCCCTCGCGAATGCGGACAAGATGATAGGCGTTGCGGAGGTCTAACTTAGTGAAGACCTTGGCTCCCTGCAAGAGTTCAAAGGCTGACGACATTAAAGGCAAGGGGTACCTGTTCTTTACGGTAATGTCATTCAGCCCCCGGTAATCAATGCAAGGACGCAGAGAGCCGTCCTTCTTCTTAACGAAGAAGAACCCAGCGCCCGCAGGGGAAGACGAGTGGCGAATGAGTCCGGCTTTTACAGATTCCTGAATGTATCTGTCCATAGCCTCTCGTTCAGGACCCGACAGGGAAAAGAGACGACCCCGGGGCGGAGAAGTGCCAGGAAGGAGATCGATGGCACAGTCGAATGGCCGGTGGGGAGGAAGCGAGGTGGCTCGGGACCTGCTGAAAACCAGCCGCAGATCAAGGTACTCCTCCGGAACCCCGGTGAGGTCAGCCGCTTCAACCTGCAACACAGGACACACAGACACAGGAGGAGAGGCAACACCTAGACAGCAAGCATGACAAGACTGACTCCAAGACATAATCTGACTACGGGACCAATCCACCTGAGGGCTGTGCTGAACCAACCAAGGATGCCCCAGAACCAGACTAGCATTAGGGGACTCCATGAGGAACAGCAATCACCAGGACTCGTGGTGATTGCCCGACACAACAAGACTTACACGGGGGGTGGTGTGGGTGATCGTGGCTACAGGCTGGCCAGAGAGGCCCCAGACAGTGACAGGTGAGGAAAGGGGAATGGCAGGAATGCCCCAGCTCTTAGCCGTGCTACAGTCCAGAAAGCTGGCTTCAGCGCCCGAATCAATAAGGGCCTTGCAGGAGTGGATGGAGTTCAGATAGGTGATGGTGGCAGAGAGCTGGGTGCGAGATTGAGGGAGGATTAGAGGAGAAACGCCCACCAGGACTCCCCGGTTAACTAGTGGGCCTTGGCTTTTAAAGGGCAAGATATAGCAAAGTGACCCGGCTTCCCGCAGTAGAGGCAAAGACCCTGAACCAGCCTTTGTTGTCTCTCTTGGGCAGACAGTCGAAGACCCCCCAACTGCATGGGCTCAGGATCAGGCTGGGGTGACTGAGGTGGTGGGTGGCCCTTGAAAGGCTGGGTCTCTTCCAGCCCCCAGGACAAGCGGGGAGCCAAGCGACGCTGTCGCAGGCGCAGACGACCTTCGACCCGAATGGCCAAATTGATAAAGCCCTCTAAGTCCTGTGGTTGCTCGTGGGTGGCTATTTCATCCTGGATCTCGTAGTTAAGCCCCTCCCGAAACGTAGCTCGCAGCGCCCCCTCATTCCAATTGCAGGAAGCAGCTAGCGTTTTAAATTGGATGGCATACTCAGTAACGGAACGGCCTCCTTGACGGAGCCGTACTAGTTTGGATGCAGCCTCATCTCCTCTTACAGAACGGTCAAAAAGCCTTGTCATCTCACCGCGAAAATCCTCAAAATCATTGCAGAAAAAAGCTCCTGCGTCCCATACGGAAGTCCCCCACTCGCGAGCCCTACCCGTCAGCAGAGTAATGACGTAAGCAACTTTTAACCGTTCTGTAGCATATCGCCGGGGTTGCAGCGCAAAAACCAGTGAACATTGAGATAAAAACGCCCGACATGAATTCGGATCTCCGTCATATAAGGGCGGGTTGTTGGCGTGTGGCTCGGGCTCGCGGTGAGAAAGAGTTAAAGGGGCCGATGAAGCGGAGGACGACTGAACGTCTTGTTGGAGTTCACGGAGGCGGCCGCTTAATTCCGCCACCTGGACTGTGAGGGTTTCGACCTCCTGAGCTGTGGACGAGAGTTGGCTGGCTTGGTGGCCGAGGAGAGCTCCTTGATGAGCAATGGCTGATCGAACATACTCCTCACCCGCTGGATCCATATTGGTCAGTCCGTACTGTCAGGAACGAGAACGGGATCCAATAGCAGGTGAATAAACTCAAATATTTATTTGCCAAAAAAACAAAAACAAAAAAACAAAACGAAAAAAACAGAAAGAGCTCAGTCCAAAAAGTCAGCCGGACGGCGTTCTCCGCCAGCAAACAGTCCGTTAGCACAACGTGAAGATCAATCCAGCTTCAGCCGAGGCAGCGGGGCAAAGTGGCGGCGAGACTGCAACAACCAGCCGCCGCTGAAATCCAGAGTAAGCGCCGGGCGCGAACCGAGATGAATCGGGAGGAATTACTGTGACGAGGCGGGCATTCGGGCAGAAAATATCCAAGGCAGAGAGCCAACCAGAGTCCTAGAGATGCAGGCGAGTACAAAAAGTGAAGGATGCAAAAAACAGGAGCGCCAGACCGACAGGACTAGAAAAATAAACAAAAACGATATTGGGTCAGCATACACAACCAGCAGCGAGAAAAACATTCGTTCAGAATCACGCATACGGACTGACACAGAACGACAGACACGAGGGCAAGATAAAGGGGAGATAATGAGGACAAGATAGAGTGCAGGTGAGTAGAGAGAATTAGCAAACAGGATAACAAGAGGGGCGGAGTCGACACAACGTGACAGCGGAGCACATGGCAAGCTGTCAAAACAAAGACCACGTGCTCCAGGACAACAAAACAAGGCAGCCCCCACCGAGATCCTGACACCCACAGTCAGTGATGCTGGTGTTGGTCCACTGTGTTTTATCAAGGGCAGGGTCAATGCAGCTAGCTATCAGGAGATTTTGGAGCACTTCATGCTTCCATCTGCTGAAAAGCTTTATGGAGATGAAGATTTCATTTTTCAGCACGACCTGGCACCTGCTCACAGTGCCAAAACCACTGGTAAATGGTTTACTGACCATGGTATTACTGTGCTCAATTGGCCTGCCAACTCTCCTGACCTGAACCCCATAGAGAATCTGTGGGATATTGTGAAGAGAAAGTTGAGAGACGCAAGACCCAACACTCTGGATGAGCTTAAGGCCGCTATCGAAGCATCCTGGGCCTCCATAACACCTCAGCAGTGCCACAGGCTGATTGCCTCCATGCCACGCCGCATTGAAGCAGTCATTTCTGCAAAAGGATTCCCGACCAAGTATTGAGTGCATAACTGAACATAATTATTTGAAGGTTGACTTTTTTTGTATTAAAAACACTTTTCTTTTATTGGTCGGATGAAATATGCTAATTTTTTGAGATAGGAATTTTGGGTTTTCATGAGCTGTATGCCAAAATCATCAATATTAAAACAATAAAAGGCTTGAACTACTTCAGTTGTGTTGTAATGAATCTAAAATATATGAAAGTCTAATGTTTATCAGTACATTACAGAAAATAATGAACTTTATCACAATATGCAAATTTTTTTAAAAGGACCTGTATGTATATGCAAGTGATTTCATATGTGGATGTGTGTGAACTTTTCAGTGTAAACGGAAGCAGCGGCACTTCCGGCGGGACATTTGAAAATGCTTAACGTGGCTTAATGCGTTAAAACTGTGTTTTTAAAAGACCAAACTCAATAAACACATTATTAATAAAGCATACGATGTATAGACAAGCAGATGAGTCCAGAATAAGAACGTAACGCGTTTAATTACTCGTAAAGCGTTTTCCTCCCATTAACATGGCTTAATGCATTAAGACAGTGTTTTTTTTTTTTTTTTTAACTCAGTAAACACATTATTAATTAAATCATTATTCACATCATTATTCACAGTATTCACTAACATAATATGTATTGGTATGGATTTCATATTAGTGTTCATGTGTATTTCATATATATATTTTGAACATCCAATAGTATACATGTATATGTGAGTAAATTATAGGTGTATATGCACGTGTTTTATGTATGTATTGATAAGCCAAGTTTGATTTAAATCCTACGTGGCGCCTCATAAGATTCACTCCCAAACTGATTCAATTATTAACTCACTAGAGAAGAAGACAATAGTAAATAGCTCACATTTTGTTCTGTTCCTCACTCAAAACTATTGTATGACTTCAGAAGACATCATTTGAAATACTTTTATGATAAGTTATAGAGCTTTTGCATCCTTTTGGAAGCTTGGAGAAACTTGCTACACTGGAAAGAGCTAGAAAATTTATAATTTTTTCCATAAAAGAAAGCAAGTCATAAGGTTTTGACAATAGAATTATTATGGCTGAACCACTAAATTTGGCATGTACTCTACTCATACCTACTCAAAGTTGACTCAGAATCAAAACTACAGTTCTGGATGCCAACATCCCACTGTAAACTCACCCCAAAACCACCTGTGGTTTTCACCCTCTGCACGATTACAGGAAGAGTCACAGCATTAAAAATGGATGAGGCGCGCAAGCTTGGCTTTTAAAGCAGCCTCTTGGGGGCACAACAACAACTTCCTCTATAGAAGAAAGGCTGTGAAATAAGTCTGAAAAATGGGTGCTAACAAGACTGCAAAAAGATGCTGTGCTTGCATTAAATACAAATTTAAGTTGTCTTGATGTTGTTCTTTAATGGGATAGATCACCAAAAACGTATATTTTGTCATCATTTATTCACACATAATGTTATTTCAAACCTCTATTATTTTTTGGTCCATTATTACCAAACAATGCTTATTCTTTGCTGAATCAATGCTGAATCACCATAAGAGTAAATGTTGCATAAGCAATCATTAAAAAATATAATTGTGGTGCATAAGCATGAGTAATCGAGAATATAAAAATAATTCCTCCCCAATACATAACTATGTCCACAACTATGTCTAATTTCCCCTGTGATGCTAAGAGTTTTGCGTCAGGAAACAAACCCACCGTAGCTCGAGGGCAGGCTGTGTTTATTGAAAGGATGATGTAACAGATGGGTGCTAATGAAGACACTGGCTTTGAGGACCGATTTCAAGGCCAGATGAAAGCTGATAGGATTCCTACAGGTGAATTGTTTCTGGGTTTGAAGTAAGACACACTTGAGTTCATCTTCCTTCATCTGGGACTACGTACCACACAGATGTCAAACCCTGCCACTTCAACTAGATTGAATTTGCACTTGAAAGGTAAGGTAATAGGTAATTTTTTTTTTATCTAAAATGACGCTTGTAAACTACGTATGACATTTAGCACAGCAACATGAACACAGGACTCGGTGAATATGCTATAAATTACTATATATTTCCCTTTATGTATTAACAGCTATCCTATTGAACATATATTATTGTATAATTAATATTATTTTAATATTATGTATATATATATATATATATATATATATATATTTAAATATACTATTTAATGACCTTTATTTTGCGTTTGGGATGTCAAAAGGATGAGTAAGTGCATAAGTGCAGGTGTCACGCTGTGGTAAATTCCAAAGGTTCCTATTTTGATCATGCAGTGTCCTTTCCTGTTGATTTATTTAATGTTTTTCTAGGTTTCTGATTGTTATCACCTTTATTTAATTTATATCACTTGTATCCATCTTATTTTTAATATACGAGCAAGCATTTGTAACTTAAATATGCCAGGCTTCTCATGCCATTCGCTTTGTTATTTTTAGCTGTAGAAAATGTTGTGCAGCTTGATATTGCAAATATTGGTATTTGTTATCATATTATTTTATTATTGTAACACTGGTTCATAGAGCAAATAATTTAGGCATTCCTTTAGTTATTTACCTATAAGCAGTGTTGGGGGTAACGCATTACAAGTAACGCGAGTTTCGTAATAATATTACTTTTTTCAAGTAACTAGTAAAGTAACGCATTACTTTTTAATTTACAAGAAAATATCTGAGTTACTTTTTCAAAAAAGTAAAGCCAGTTACTTTTTTCCCATTTATTGACTGACAGTGCGATGTGTGAACATGCTGTTACTATAGATCTAAATGTGAATGTGCATGAATTCATCCCACTCGCAAAAAACAGATTTAGTATTCATCAAAATGAATTAAAACAGTGAAATGCAAACTCAGAATATGACGCAAACTGCAATAATTAAATATGTTAAACAACACAAATGTATCTAATCCCATTTTATTAACCAATGTCTTTGCTGCTGACCTTTGATGATCCAGTTCAACCATACTAATAAGCAACAATGACTTTAGATAAACTAACAATTGTACTTCATTGTTTTTTTTTATTGCCGAAGAGTGTTAAACCTTCTTATCCTGAGTTTTACTTTACAGACGTGAATTTACTTTTCCTTCACAAGATACAGGGCTTTTACATTTGTATTAATGTAATTTCTTGTATTAAAAACAATCAAGCCCTGCTCATATTTAAAAAGTAATGCAAAAGTAACGTAACGCATTACTTTTCATAAAAAGTAGCTAAGTAACGTAATTAGTTACTTTTTTAGGGAGTAACGCAATATTGTAATGCATTACTTTTAAAAGTAACTTTCCCCAACACTGCCTATAAGTGAAGTCTAAGTCATCCACATTCACAGAAATTGCTTGCTTCTGCATTGCAAAATAAGGTGGATACTCTGATGCACATTTGTTACTGATTTTATAACTCTAGAGTTAAAAAATCTTGAATTTTATAGGTACATCGCTATCTTGCTCTGACCAAAGGGATTTACGAACTTCCCAGAAGGACTTGAATGCACCAATAGATCTTGTTTCTATAGTTCATTGTCTAGTCTTGTTGAGTTCATGTGTGTTTCCATTGGATGTACTTTTTCATGTTTGCTTTTCCCTTGCTTCAAAGTATTCCCTGTGTTTTGGTTTTCGTTAGATCCTTAAGTCTTAATAAAGTGCTCGCAATTAGATCCACAATTCAACTTCTACTCCTTGCCTCCAGCAGCATGAGTCACCAGTAGTTTGGTAATTTTTCCTGAAAGTTAAAGACTGTAAATTGTATACATTAAAAATGAATTTAGTCAACTTCAAAACCTCAAAGTTATCCCTCAAATTACCTCAAAGCCAACTGACATAAACTAAGGCCTCAAAACTCTACAGACAGTTTTGATTTTATTAGCTCTTCGAGGACACTCAACAAACGTGTGACTGTTCCTCATCTGTGTGGTGCAGTCTGCTTTTGGTTTATACATAGCTTCATAATTGCTCATTATATACCACATAATCACCCTGGAAAATGGTTCTCTGTTGTCTTTTAATTGCAGTGATGAGTTTTGCTTCCAGAAAGCTCTTCTCCAGGGATACACCCCCTTCTTCTCCACCAGCCTCCCTGTCATTTCACTCCCTCTGCATGAAACTGGAACATAAAGATATTGCACCGTGTGGAGGGTTCAGCCGTAAGTCAGTGTAAATTACAAAAGTTCTGTGCAACAAATAGAGGTCTGTGCAACACTGTGGTGTGATATCATCTACACAGGAGTCTACAGAACCTTATGAGTCCACTGGGCCAGAAACTAATGCTGTGGCTTTAGAAACAGAGATTTAATATCTGAAAGCAATGCCATGAAACTTACTCTCAGATCCACTATACACAGAGATATAGACTAAATGACAAGAGTTCTGGTTTGATTAAATGGTGTCATTATTTTCAAGTGCCTCTGTAAGCAGTAGTATATATACTGGAATTGTTTTCAAAAATGAAATAATTTTCATGCTCTCATGCTGTTATAAATCCATATTATTATTATTTTCTTTCCATAGTGCATCCAGGAATCAATATGACTGTTTTCTAAATCCATATAAAATCGTTGGTTGGGAAAATTAAAATTCAACTTGTTATTCACAGAAAACACCACTCTCCACCACCAAAAAGTTGTCACTGGAGCGGTATCTTTTCGAAAGGTACAATTATGTACCATTAAAGGGATAGTTCACCCAAAAATGAAAATTCTGTCATCATTTACTCACCCTCAAGTAGTCCCAAACCTGTATGAATGTCTTTGTTCTGCTGAACACAAAGGAAGATGTTCTGAGGAATGTGGGAAACAGACCAGTTCTGGGGCACCATTGACTTCCATAGTATTTTTTTTCCCCTCCTACTATGGAAGTCAATGGTGCCCCAAAACAGCCTGGTTACAAACTTTCTTCAAAATATCTTCCGTTGTGTTCGGCAGAACAAAGAAATACATTCAAATAAATTCCAAAAAACTGAATTTGAGTGAACTATCCCTTTAAGGAACGAATATACACATGTTAGGTAATAATATGTACCTTTATGGTACTCATATGTTTCCTTTAGGAGTAAATACGGTACAAAGGTGTACCTTTTGAAATGGGTACCGCTCCAGTGACAGCTTTTGTTACTTTTTTTTCAGAGTGTATCATATCACAAAACTGACACAATGTTTTATTTGATTTGATTATTTTTTATTTTATTTTACTTTTGTGAACAATTAATTTTAGACTTTTTTTTTAAACAAAGCTATCATATGGCTTCATAAGATAAATAATATAGCACACCCCTTGTGAAAAGGAGTTGTGCATAACTGTATTAAATGTGCACTTGTAGTGTACTTCACATCTTAAAATTATTTTAAAAAACCTGTACTTGCAGATAATATTAATGCAATAAAAGCAGCAATAAAAACAGTACAATTTCAATACTGTTTCTGAACACATTTAAGTACAGTTTTGCAAAGCCCACTTTGTAATTCAGACTTAAAAAATGATGTAAAAAAACTACATGAAAAATCTGTTTAAAGTACATTTTAAACACAGATAATATGTTTATAAACATACTAAAGCACGTGTAAAATTATTGATTACAATTTGTAATGTTATTCAATATTATTCAATTTTAGTTAACGCATTTTAAATGTACTCAATTGTAACATCATTAAAATATATATTTAAATAATGACATACAAGTTTCAATATAAATGACATTAATGTATCTTTTAGTACCATAATTATGTACCAGTACATTTGGCAGTAGCTTTAACCATATGTATGGCTAACCATATAATGTTGGGTTACACTTTATTATAAGGTGCCCTTGTTACAGTGTAATTATACATTTAAGTACTGAGTAATATTAATGTACTTACTATATGGTTAGGGTTTGGCTTAGGGTGTCTTACATGTAATTATGCATAATTAATTGTTATTATAATAGTTAGTACATGTAACATATGTAACAAGGACACCTTAAAATAAAGCATTATACGTAATGTTGTATGAGTCCTACTTTTTAAAATTTCAACTTTAACACATTTTCATTTATTCTCAATTAAGTTTATTCTTAATATAAGTTCATTCTTAAAAAGTGTATTATTTTAAAGCATTTTTTTCTGTTATAAGTATAACTATTTTTAAAGGCATGCCAAAGTTTATTTCTTTTCAGAAGGGTCATTTCATGTCGACCACCCGTATGGTGCATTTCTGTCCTCGACAGCTTGACAGGCCCTGGGCTCTATATAATCTCATGGAAAGGTTTCATTGTGTGAAAGAGCTTGTGAAAATTTCTTCCTGTGTGTTAAACAAAAACCAAGTTAAGTGGGTGAAGTTTCTTATTTGAGTCACCAATTGCCTACATCAGGCATCCTCAAATTAATTCTTATCCACCACATGTTTACTGATTATATATCCTCTAACCCTATATTGGCTTAAGAAAACTTTTCTGAAAAATAAATTGCCTTCACACATGATAGCCTTGCAGCGATGCAAAAGGTGTTAAAGATTGATATCCTTGGCGGTGAGAAATAAGCACCAATTCAGATTGGATCATCACCTTGATCACAAGTGTAAAGTGAGCACGGTTGTAACTCTACAGGCTGGACTGAGGTTTTCGCCCCAGAAATATGAACTGTGTCAATGTCTCTGTGCAGATCGATCATGGACTCGTTGAGCACCAGAGGAGGCGAAGAAAGAAACCAATCCAGAGCCTCTACTTCAAGCGGAGAACACACTGGTCATGTATTTTTGACCAAAAAAAGACAACACAAGCTTTATATTCAGACGTAGTGCTACAAGGATCCACATTTCATCAGTGTTGGTATTTCAGGGTGCTTGACTGGGGTCTTCTGCACTTCTGAGCGTTTCATCTATAAACCCCCATGTCATTAAAGGATGTCGGGTAGGGTTGATGAGCCGGAGCGGGGGTGCTCTAAAGGGACACTTCAAAAAGTCGACTCGGATGAATCATTTATGCTAAAGGTGCCATGGAAACTGATGTAGCCTTAGCGTGCCTTAACGAGCCAACCCCACTGTTTGTTTAGCCGGAATGGATGAGGCTGAGCACTCTCCGTGCGGTGCTGAAATATAGATCGTGCAGCAGCCTCACCCAAATCTGCTGGAGCCTTCACCCCTCCTTCAGAGAGGAGAAATCAAAATGTTTTCTCTGCACTCCAGCGCTAACAGAAATACGAGATCAAGCCAGAGGGCGATATGATCAAACTAAGTCGCATAATTGCTGGAGAGGGGGATACAAACATAGCAAAATATATCTAACTTTTAATTACACAGGGCATCAGTCCGCTATACGCTTTTTCTCCACGGAACTTTCATCAGGCGGTTTATAAACACTGCGCATGTTTTAAAATTCATTTCACAGTTAACGTAATGATAGCTTCTGCTGGGAATTCTCGACAGCCTATACATTATTGATGTCTGAAGATTATGTTGGCTAAATTAGGTTTATATCGTTTGTGGCATTCGCAAAGGCAAGCAGCACTTTACTGTTCATAGTCAGGATTTTATCAAACAATGGTAACACTTCAGTTTTAGGGACCAATTCTCACTATTAACTACGGTAGTAGCTTATTAGCATACACTGTAAAAAAAAATAGTTGTTTCAACTTAAAATAATTTGTTATCCCGCTGACTTAAATTTTTAGTTTATGCAATTCAAATATTCAGTTGTCCCTTAAATTAACATCAAGTAACCTGAAATTTCAAGTTGACTAAACTAAAAATTTTAAGTCAGCGGGGGTAACAAATTATTTTAAGTTGAAACTATTTTTTGGAACAATTTGTTTTTTTTTTTGTTTTTTTTTACAGTGTACATATTACTAGCATTTTATTAGTGCTAAGCACATATTAATGCCTTATTCTGCATGACCTTATTCTAAATCCCTTAACCCTACCCCACACCTAAACTTCACAATACCTTACTAACTATTAAAAAGCAGCAAAGTAGGCAAAAGTCATAGTTAATAGTAAAAATTGGTCTCCATACTAAAGTGCGACCAAAATAAAGCACAAAACTCAAGCTCACTAATTTATATAATTTATAATCATTATATTTATGCATTTTTTAAAATTTATTTAATAAAGATTTAAGCCATTGAATTGCATATTAAATTTTCATCTGTTTAGATTACACAGTTTTAACATAAACGTAAAAATTTAATCTGACATATTTGTCAGTAACACATAAAATGAAACAAGAAACGGGTATGATTTCCATACTAAAAATCATAGATTATTCTAATCTATTTGCTATCATAAAATCATATTTTAAAAATGCATTTATTCATTAGAATTCATTAGAATCAGGATATATCTGTTTATTGCGAAAATAATTAAAGTTATTCAGTAAAAAAACAAAAATACGAACATGGTTAAATCATGGCAAAATTATGAAACAAATTCGATTTATTGATGGTAAATATATAAACTTAGTTATTGTGCATTAACTGACAAATATGCATCGCATTAGTTTATTTGCTTATTTAGGCCTAAATATTTTGAATGCTGTATCCTTTGCACTAAGACATAAATAATGCTTTTGTGCTCCAAAAAGAAAGTTACACAGGTTTGACATGAGGGACAGTAAATGATGGCATAATTTTCATTTTTGGGGTGAACTATCCTTTTGAGGACAATAGAATGGGCACAAAATCCCAAATCTACACTTAAAGAGGTTTTGAGTAATGAACAGGATGACAATTTAGTTTAAGATCTTTGAATCAAATCTGCGCTTTAACCTAGTTCTTCTGTCATATTTGATTCTTCATGAGATGCTGGCGTAATAAATTCGTAATTGTATTGTTCGCACACCATAACCTCAAGAGTCCTTGCTCAATCCACTCACATTTAGCATAACCCGATGCTAAGAGCCTCTCATGTCTATTTTTCTCTCTTCGCATCTCAAGCTTGCTCGTATCTATAATTTCTGTTTATGACACGAGTGCTTGAGTGAGACAATAATATTATTATTGCAGTTTGGAAGCGGCGCAGAGTCAAGTGCATTTATTTTCAGAATAAGTAATGCCAACTTTTTTCCTCTGCTAGACGCAAGCGAGGAGTTACTGAAAGATTCATAGGAGCCTCGTTCAACAGGCGTTTCCATGGCAACCCAACATTTTCGAGCAGGGAATGAAGGCCGTAATACATAGCTAGACTAGCTCTCATGCGCTTTGATCTCTTTCTGTCTCTCCCTCTCTCTCTTTATCCCTCATCTCCAGCCGTCATACACAAAGCTGTTTTCACACGAGTGCGTTGTTGCCTGTGTCCACAGCTAAGAAAACTTTGGAAACTTTAGTGTGCGTTGTGTAAACATTGCTTTAATGCACAGCAGACGAATAAATCAGACTGAGGTCAATACCATTAGGTTGCACAACAATTCCTCACAAGTACTGGGTAAATCTTCGGTACACAGCGTGTAGAAAGCAATTCATCCATAATTCATTGTGTGTTTTTCTGTTGTCAAATGCAATAAATCAATATCTCTCCCAGCCAGCAGCATGCATATTAGAAATGCTTTTATATATTTGTGAAATCAAATGATTGAATTATTACACATATCCTCGAGAGCAGCGGATCTGTTTTACGCATTCTTTGGCTTCTCTTCATTGTGTGTTTTACTTTAGTAAACAAACCATTCACAAAGATAAAGGTGAGCCATTTAATCCCCCATCTCATCTTTCTCTGCACCTGTACTTGTGTCTCATGCAATCTCTCTCTCTCTGGCGTATAGCGCTGGCTGGATTTAGGGATTATGGTGAGCAAAGCACATACTTTGCTGGGACATGTCTGTGGATGACACGGCTGGTCAGGTGACCCTGCAGCTGGATTCAAACATATGTAAGCCCAGATCTGATTCACAGGGTTCCTAGGTAGTGTTCACTACTCCCTAAACACTCAGCAGAGGATACCTGGAGATGTCAATAAACACAAACACAAATGAGTCACACATTTAAGTAAAGTTCACATATACACAAAGATACACTACAGTGTTAATAAAATGTGAGGTTCAAATTTTTATTTGTTGAAAGAATCAATTTCCATAGTATGCAATAAATAAGTAAATAAATAAATACTATACTACTATACTATACTATACTGCAGAAGTCAATGGCTACTGTCAACTGTTTGTTTACCAGCATTGTGTTCAGCAGAAGAGAGAAATTCATACAGATTTGGAACAACTTGAGGGTGAGTAAAACATTTTTTGGTGATTTAATACATTTATTAAGGAGGGGTGCATTAAATTAATCAAAAGACTTGCTGTCCTTGTGAACTTCCAATTCATCAGTGAATCCTGAAAAAATGATCATGGTTTCCAGAAAAATATTAAGCGTATGTTTCTTAAACACAAATCAGCTATTAGACTGATTTTTAAATGAATCACAAAAAAGAAATTGCATACAAAATAAATAAAAAATTAAATAGAAACTATTATTTAAAAAGTAATATTATTCAATAAGTAATCATTTTACTTTGTTTTATTTTCAATGTGTTTTTAATCAAATAAACGTGGCCTTGCAAATGTTCAGCGTTTTAGTGCTACGTAAAATAACAAATAAAAAAATCTTACGATTACGAGATTAAAGTCTTAATATTTCGAGAATAAAAAAATTAACATTTATGTTGAAAATAAATGTTCAAACTAAATTTCAAAATATTTTGACTTTATTCTCATAATTTCGACTTCATTCTTAAAATATTTTGACTTAATTCTTGTAATTTTTTTTTATTTTTTTTTTTACAAAACTTTATGACTTTAATCTCATATTCTTAGATTTTGTTAAATATTTTTTAACGTGGTACTAAATCGTCATCATAAAAACGCTGTCGTATCGTACAAAAGAGAGTTCTTTTGAAAACATAAAAAATCCAACCAACTAAAGCATGTGAACAGCAGTGTGTGTGTGTGTGTGTGTGTGTGTGTGTGCATTTGTGTCTGTGTGTAAATTTTCTTTTAAAGCAATAGTTCGTGCAAAAATGAAAATTCTGTCATTTATTCACCCTTGTGCTCTTTTAAACCTTTATGACTGACTTTCTTCTGCTGAACACAAAAGAAGATATTTTGAGGAATGTTGGTAACCAAACAGTTTTAGTAACTTTTGACTTCCATTGAAAATTCCCTCATCATTTACTCAACATCATGTTGTTACAACCGACATGACTTCCTTATTCTGTGAAACGATGATGTGAAATGATGTGCTGGCCACTCTTTTTTATAATGAAGGTGAATAGGGATCTGGGCTGGTATGCTCCAGAAATACAAAAAACAAAAAAAACCACACCATTAAAGTGTGACCCTTATTCCAAGCATTCTGAATTCAGCTGTTTAATTAACCAGCGCTATTTCCACACACAAGATTTCTCACAGCTTCAGAAAATCAATGGACAAGCAGAAAGACTCATTTTCTATTAATTTAGCTCTGAATCTTTTCGTTTTAGTATCTAGAGAACGTTAAGCAGGGAGATCAGCTGCCAAACCTGCCAAATCAGGTGAACGCCGGTTTAGTCAGGTTGAAAGACTAGCAAATGCAGTTTAAACTAGTTATGACCAGCATACCAGGCTGATTTAATCTTTTTTTCTCTCTCTGTGTGTGTGTGTGTGCATGGCTAGAGGGAACATTGGTGCACTTCACAACACGTGATCACAGCATTCAGATACAGCAGAAGCTGCAAGAGAAGAAACTATACTATCCACAATGCACTGAATTGAATTGAATTGAAAGGATTCAATTAGCAAACATAATACTACTTGTAAATGCTGCTCCACACAGCATACACACTGCAGGTCGAGGGTGATTACATTAAATACACCGATTTCACTAGAGTAAATGCAATACTGTTTAAAACCTCACAGATATTTGTTTAGAACTGAACGTGCCTGACTAGATCTGACCTCCAAATTATGCAAAATTAATAGACAGCAAGGTACCTTGTAATGATTACTGTTGGCATAAATAACCACAGCCAAGTTCTAGTCGCATACAGTCGCATTGCTGTGAAAGGAGGGCATCAAGGACTTCTTTTCAAAAGCATCAATGTCTCCGTAAAGTTACTATGTCAACAGTTTTCACTCACGACAGAGATGGAAATTGGAAAAGCGAAAAGAATGATGAAGTTCAGGGAAAGATATTGTTATATAAGATGAGAAAAAAAATATTCATATTCTGTCAGGATGTTCTGTTCATTGTCAATAAATAAAACTAAATACTGAATAAAACTTGTTTATAGACACACACACACACACACACACACACACGCTATTGTATTTTAGCACTGAAGTTGTGTTCAGATTCAGCCTTGTGCTTTGAGAATTTTCACAAAGAAGTTTTGTGCAGTACTTTTCACTCTGAGGTTTAAAAATGTGGAAGACGAGACTAATATAAATGCTGACTTCATGCTAACCTAGTTCTGCAGCTGTGGTGAAGAGCCCACCTTATCTATCTATCTATCTATCTATCTATCTATCTATCTATCTATCTATCTATCTATCTATCTATCTATCTATCTATCTATCTATCTATCTATCTATCTATCTATCTATCTATCTATCTATCTATCTATCTATCTATGAAGTTATATGTCACAAAAACATATGGCAGGACTGCCCCCTGGTGGATGACATTAATAAAGCAGGCTCTTGCTAATAAAGGATCAAATTTGCAAAAATATGGTCTAAATAAAGCACTGATATTTTACATTGAAGTTCCCTTTGTTAAAGGACTGATCACAGGTTTATTGAAAACAGATGAAACATTGGGTTACTTGGGTATTTGTTTTAAAGGAAAGGTAAATAAATAAATTCGATTTTCTCATTTAGAAGTCTTTTATGTTCACCAAGGTGGCATTTATTCAATCACAAATACAGTGAAAACAGTGTTTTACTGAAATATTAAAATTTAAAATAGATGTTGTCTATTCGATCAATATAAAGTTCAAAAGAATAGCATTTATTTTACTTAGATAATTTGTTTTACTATCACTTTTGACCAATTTAATACATCCTCGCAGAATAAAAGTATTAATTTTAACTCAGCACTGTGTATTTTCAACTGAATCATTACTATTAAAATTTTTAATCAGGTGTAAATTAGTGAGTGAAATGTCTCCATGAGGCATAAAACATTTTTTTACTAAAATTAGTGTGAAAGTTGTTGTAGCATTCCTACAAATGAAAGAAAAACTGAAAACGCTTAAACCGGTATAATTATTATAACCATAATATGGCATATAATAATCATGTTCCACATCCTTTTAGCCCGCTGTCTTATGTGGCTCTTTAGTAACTATTAGCCTGCTGATATTAGTAAATGTTGAGGGATGTAGGTGTTACTCCCCAGAGAAATACAAGTCCTAATTGAGGATGTTTATACTTGAAGTATCTGCTGTTATCGGTGAATACCTGCACCTGAATGAATTTTCGGGGACGAGGTTTCCTCCTGAGTCAGCAATCCCAGGAGGACGCTGAAAACATATGGACATTCCTATCCCAGGTAACTGGAACATCTTCCCATTGGCTCTATACTCTTGGACTTACCTCCCACAAGGAGATGTGATTCATTGTCCCAAGAACATTCACTGCTTCGTCTTCAGCATCTGCTTCCAGGTGGTCTCAAACAGGGGTGAATGAGAGGGTAACTGAGAAAAAGGCTCCCTGATAGCATACATACATGACGGAGATGTCTTACTGACGTCTGCATTTACAAGACGCAAATATCTTAAATTGTGTTCCGAAGACGAACGAAGCTTTTACGGGTTTGGAACGACATGGGGGTAAGTGATTAATGACAAAATGTTCATTTTGGGGTGGAGTAACCCTTTAAGTTTTTTATTTTTTATTTTCTCTGACGTTGTTAGGCCGGCCAGAGATTGGCTTGAGAAAAGTTTTTATTTCAGTTAGCTGGTGTTGAATTTTCACCCCTCCACAAACCAAAACAAGCTAGCTAGAGACCAATTGTGAGAAGCCATGTCACTATATCCAATTAATGCTAATCTTGACTGTTTAAAGGGATAGTTCACCCAAAAATGAAAATTCTGTCATTAATTACTCACCCTCATGCCCTTCCAAACTTGTAAAACCTCCGTTCATCTTCGGAACACAAATTAAGATGTTTTTGATGGAATCTGAGAGCTCTCAGACCCTCCCATAGACAGCAAGGGTCCTTACACAATCAAGGTCCAGAAAAGTACCAAGATGATCGACAAAGTAGTGCATGTGACATCAGTCTGTCAACTGTAATTTTACGAAGCCACAAGAATACTTTTTGCACAAAGAAAACAAAAATATGCCTTGTGTTCAACGTCATCACGCTGAATCTGGATCAACGCTTGCGTCACCACGTGCTTGCGTCATGTACTGTCATGAACGTACATCCAGGCGAGAAACAGTAGAGACGAAAATTGTTATTTTTGTTTTATTTGCACAAAGTATTCTTGTGGCTTCGTTAAAATTACCGTTGACAGACTGATGTCACATGGCCTACTTTGTCGATCATCTTGGTACTTTTCTGGACCTTGATCGTGTAAGGACCCTTGCTGTCTATGGGAGGGTCTGAGAGCTCTCAGATTCCATCAGAAATATCTTAATTTGTGTTCTGAAGATGAACGAAGGTCTTACGGGTTTGGAACGACATGAGGGTGAGTAATTAATGACAGAATTTTCATTTTTGGGTGAACTATCACTTTAAAGCACGTAGATGATTTTATAAAGGAACTGGATATTAAAAAAGTAGAAAAAGGGCTCTTCTGTGGCATCAAGCTATAAACCACATCTTGCTTCCAATTGAAGAGTCCTCTGAAGAGCCCAGGGGTAAAGTATGTTGCTGAAGGGCGCAGTGGACTCTCAGATATCACATCACCTCTAACTGAAATAGTGAGGAGTTTTTCATCAAGAACAGATATTACTTTTCGTCGCCTGAGATGTTTTTCACACCAAAAAATAAAAGTCAAAGTGAAGTGTGCTCCATGGAGAGATATGTTCTGACAAAAAATACTTTAAAGGGTCATGAAACCCTAAAACACATTTTTTGAGATGTTAACATATATGAACAGGTTGCACATCAGAGAAAACAACAAAATAAAATGTTGTGTAAAATGTAAGTTTTTTTGTATTTTATTTTCATTTGTAGTTTTTTTTTTTCAAGTAATTTGTATGGATTTAGTTTTAGTTAACGATAATAACCCAGCATAGAATTTGAAAAAAAAAAAAAAAAACAGTAGTTACTGGATGACTTACTATATCCTCTAACATTCTGGAGTATCATTCAGCAGAACACTTAGAATGACAGTTAATGGACGATATGTCACCAAACTGAAATAAACAAAGGAAGGTTCCTAAAACTAGGACGAGAAGAAGCCTTTTTGCTAATATGTTGTACACATTTCCTATAAGTTGCTACATAAGGACAACCACAAAGATTTGAGTTTTAAAGCAGACACTGCATGGCTTAAAAAATTCATGTTTGATGTATAACTGTTCATAATTTATGTTGTATAAAAGATGTGCAAATCTGTAGAATTAATATTCACCTAAGACTCATTTTATTCATAAATCAAAAAAGCCCAATTCAAAAACCCTATTCCGAATTCCTGTGGGAACCCATGGTGAATTAGCTCCTCAGGTCGATCTACAAATTGATGTCATGATTGAGCCGCTCTATTTGAAGAAGAACAGTTTCTGCAGTTTCATTTATCAAGGTCAGATGTTAACTATGGCGTATTAAACACTACTAGCGAGAAATTGATGATACCAAAGGCAAAGTAGCAGTGACTAAATGTCAGATGATAAATCAACCGGCAGATGCCCTGCAAATATGTCATTTCCAGCACATTTTAGACATTTAGTCATTTGCTGTGATACCAGTGTGGACATGTTTTTCTGACTAATGACCAGTGGATACAAAAAATGCATTCTGCCTTTGTCTGTCGGTGTCATTGCTGCCTTCAAAGTGCATCTATCACACAAATTTCCCTTTTGCTCATTTCTTACGCACACACTCTTCTCCACCGCTGACCGGACTCAGCACCCCCCATCAGTACCTAATGAGGGAGGACATTTTTCACTTCATGCTGTAATTGGCCCAGTGGAGAGTTTTAATGGAATCACTCAGAGAAATGGGCTGTTAAATACAATATGGTGGCCTGTCCTCCTACTCTTTCTTGTCTTGCTCACTCTATCTTTCTCTTGTTCTCTGTCCCTCTTTCATAATCGAGTTCAAGGTGCAGTGGCTTTTGCAGGTACATTGCACTCAAAGGCCTTGCAATTATTCGCTGTCGTGTTTGTTTCTGTTTGGAGGTGCTGTAAGTAACAGCGACAATTTGTATTACAGAATTCATTCCATGCATGGCTGGGCTGTTTCATGAGTTCGTACTAATAGAGCAGGGGCCAAAAAGAGAGAGGACGTTAAAGAGAGCTCCGTATGTTCTGGAGCACCTTCTGAAGTGATTCAATTACAGTGGTGAGGTTCAGTTTCAGGCTGATTTTTCTAAAGCGTATTCTTTAAAATAACCATAAATTGTATGAAAATAATTATAATTTAATCAAATTGTTGTCAGGCCAATTCTTTATAGTCATTTTCTTCATGCAGAGCAACTGTAGAGGTTGGTTTAAAGGGATAGTTCACCCAAAAATTTAACTTCTGTCATGGTTGCGTCTCTTGATATTGGCAGAGGACAGTGATGCCGAAGTGAAGAATTGTTGAATAAAGTTGTCATTTTTATTTTCTTTGTGTACAAAAAGTATTTTTGTAGCTTCATAACATTACAGTTGAACCACTGGTGTCACATGGACTATTTTAACAATGTCTATGCTGTTGCTGTCTATGGAGGGTCAGAAAGCTCTCGGATTTCATCAAAAATATTTTTATTTGTGTTCTGAAGATGAACAAAGGTCTTACGGGTTTGGAACAACATGAGGGTGAGTAATTAATGACAGAATTTTCATTTTTGGGTGAACTAACCCTTTAATTGAATTACTAGTTGCAGCACATGTTGAGCACTTAAGTTGAACTTGATGAGGTACTTTTTAGTATGTTGTATCATTTTAAAGGTCCGTTCACACCAAAGAACAACTATAACAATAAAGTTATTAATCGTTATAATTCAAGAGAATAGGTAAGTCCGCAGTGCAACTATCGATAACAATAACGACACAGAGGAAAGATATTGATGGAATCACTTTCAGAATGATTTTTACCAGTTGATGAACGATGATAGTGTTCTTTTTTTTACAGGTTTTACACGTTTGTTTGTGTTTTAAAGAGAGTTGCTCACACCACACATTTACATATTTGTTTGTGTTTTAAATATTTTTAATAATGCTTTATTTTCATATATTGGCTTTTTTGTTTTAATTTCTATTTTATTTAAAGTAAGCAATTTTGTATTTTTTGTAATTGTTTTTGTTTATTACAATATTATTTACATTATTAATGCATATAGCATCAATTTAAACTAAATGAAAAATGTTGATTTGGCAACTAGTTAAAATAGTTGTCTTTTTTTTTTTTTTATAAAAAAAGGTTGTTTGTAAAAAAAATAAAAAAAATTTTTTTTTATGTATTTATTTTTTTATTTCTGTTAAAGGGATAGTTCACCTAAAAATGCAAATTGTCATAATTTACTCCAAATTTGTTCAATCATTTGTTCTAAAACTTTATAACCTCTTTCTGCTGCAAAACACAAAATAAGATATTTTGAAGAATGTTGGTAACCAAACAGTTGCTGGTGCCCATTGGCTTCCGTAGTATGGAAAAAATACTATGGAAGTCAATGGGGACTGATTGAATAAATGTTGATATTTTTCATTTTTTGGGTGAACTAGAGCTTTAATGTTTATTCTATTCTAAGAAACAAAAAATGTGTTTTTATGGCATTAGTTTTAGTTAACTATAGTAAACCAGATCAGAATGTTAGCAAACATTATACCGGTTTTCAGCTATTTAAAACTGCTTTTTACCCCTGAGTGAAGGATATACTTACAATTAAATTTCTTTGTAAGTATATTTAGGCTTTTTAGACCCTTGGCACGTCTGTCCCTCACAGCCTTTTTTATAATTCACTCTATATGAAACATACTGTCTATCCTGACTGAAGTCCATAGTTCCCCTTCCACCTCCTCACGTCCTCCCACTGTAACTGGATCTTTTTATGCCTAATCAGCTCCCATTACTCTGACTGACAGGGGTTGTGCAGGTCTTCTTTAGTGGTTTGTAGTCAAGCCAGCATCACTGTGCAGCTGTGTGAGACTCAGAGACAGGTGTGAGCATGTAAATCTGTGCATGTCTGTACACGCACTTGTGCTGTGCATCTGTCTGTAAATTGTGAGAAGATGAGGTGAGAGGTTTGGATACGCATCCACACAGATGTATTGATTTGAGCAGAGTGGATTACGCTCAGGATGAAATTACTGCCAAGGACAACCTAGTATTCAGGGGAAAAAATATCCCATCAAGCATCTGGTAAAACAACGTTATGCGATCCACACGCTTTTTCATAAGGCCGCCTCAGAAAATTAATGTAAACTTAAATAACCTCTTTCTTTGATCATTATGATTGTGTAAATAATAATTTTCCTCAACCTCTGGATATGTTTATTCTTTTCTTTATCCAAGGCCACGTTCACTCAGAAACTGAATGTGTGGTTGTCAGTTTTGTTTTAATATGCTAAATATGGTGACTTTCATGCACAGTTGGTTATAAATAAGAATTCACTGTTGATTAATATTTGAGGAATCTTTGTCCACCATTTCAAAGCCATTTGCTTCGTCCATGTTGAAACACTGCTTCGTGAAGCTTTGAAAGATTTCTTAATCTTTTTTTGTTGAATCAGTGGTTCAGAGCTTCTTTCATTCTTGCAAAGTCACATGATTTCAGCAAACAAAGCTGTTACTTCATACTATTTCAAACCTTGGCTTCAAAATCCTTTCCTTGGTGTCTAAAAGTTTTTAACAGATCTTGAGTCAGTTTTCTAATCACAAAAAGGAGAATATTTAATTCCTTCCTAGTAATACACAAAACAAGCCCTACAAAATAATAAAATATTTTATAGAATGTTTATATTTAAAGGTTTTTAATTATTTGTAGATTGCATTTTAATTACAATTTCATGAAAACTCAGTTACTGTTGCTATGTCTGACAAGCCATGCCGTTCTTACACTATACAACATTTTCTCATGCAGTGAAAAATACATTGTGGAGCAAAGAGGGAATTGAAGTCAACCCACCGACAGACAAGACAGAGTAGGTTACTTTTGGTATAAAACAAAGTATCAGTTTTCAAATAATTTTCTAAAAAGAAGTTCAAATAATACATACCATTTTTTGGCTCTTTAATGTGTCATGGCAGATCGCTGTAGCACCTCAGTTCAAGCGGCATGTGAACTGATCGTCGTTTCATTTTTACATAAAGCACGAAATAAACATGAATGAACATCAGAAGGTATTTTATTTCAACCGCAGAAAGATGTCAATATACACAATTTTACACACAAGTTGAATGCAGCCTTCACGTGCTATCAGAATTATCGTAAATACGAATTTCCTAGTCAGAAATTGGACATGAACAGCCTCTGTAGTTGTATTTAAAACTGTAAAACTGGGAAATAATTTCAATACCTGAGTTTCCGAGTTAGGCAAGCCATAAACTTTAAATATGGTGGAGGAGAGAAACATAGCAGTAGTACTGTAAATTTTCATTCATTTATCTCACAACATCTAGGCCTACATTGCTTTTTCCTGCCATTACAGTCTTGTATATTTACGTATATAAATAACCATTTGATGCATATTGTATGCATTAGACACAGCAAAAATAGCAATTATTTGACTGAAATTTAGGATTTGTCAGCCAGCTGAACATCTAGATAGCGCTGTGAATGTTTATATGGTTACTAATGAATGGAACACTATATATTTATTCAAAATCTGTTGGATATTGACTAAATATCTTCTAATCTATAACTTTTGGCTTTAATAAATTTTCCCCAAGAAACAGGCAAGAATGAAGAGGCTATCCACCATGATTTCTGTTCTTTCTGACAACAAAGCACTTGAACATGACAAACTAGTAATTACAACTTCAGAAATGGGAAGTAGGAAGTTTCTGATAGCACGTGAAGGCAGCCTAAGTCCACTGATGTTCATCTACTCTCCTGTCTGGTTTGTTTGTCGGGCTAAATGGCAGATTATGATTTGTCAGATCACCAGTCAATCATGCTCTTTACAAAGGGTCAATTGGTTTGCAAGAGGTAACCATATTACGCCATCCTGCAGTGTTTCAAATGCTTCGAAAGGGTGAATCATTTTGAATCATTTGTTGTTGGATGTAATAATGAACATAGCAGTCGTCATTTACTCAACGTTTGTTTTTTAAGGGAATGTGCCCCGCTCTACCTAAATCCGTCTATGTTCACACAAATCATTCGTGATCCAGCTTCACCTACAGAAGAAGTGACTATAAGGTTTTTTTTTATGAATCTTTGCAAATGGCCTTACCTAATAATGTGCCTAATAATGTGCGACTAAAGTTTACAATATTATTAGAATGGCTCATCACCCCATGGAAGAGACGGACGGGGTCAACAAAGCTCATTAGCATTTAAAGGGACATGCACTAAACAGCTTGCTGTGGACTGTTTTTGACAGGGTAAAAAGGGTGTTGTTTTACACTACCATTGAGAAATTTTAACCAAAGTATGTTATAGACTTTTCATTAAGACCCTAAAGAATCATATCTACTTGCGGAAAATAGGCATCCAATGACCCCTTTAAGACTTTAAGGATTTCTTTATTGCACAATGCACATTTCTTAATATTATGTCTAAAATTTGTTTCAATATCACTATTAGTAGGATTATATGCTCTCTGTATAATAACAGTCTTTCACTAAAATATATTGTATTTAAAGTGTACCTGAAGTATACTTGCAATAGTTCCACTTTAGCACGATCAAATATACTTCAGTATATCTTTAGTTAGTCCTCTGCACAATTAAAATGCATTAAGCACAAAATTAGTTGTTCCAATTTTGCAGACTTTAAGTATACCAGTTTAATATAACAAAAGTACAAATGCAGGATATTTTTATTTAGGACATAAATGCGTAAATATATTTGTAGTACACTTAGCAGAAAATAAATGTATTTCAAATACATCTTAGTATTTTTTTCACTAGGGTAGTGTCAAGGTCAGTTGGTCTCTTAAAATGTCTGATAATTTGTCCTTTTATTATAAGGAAACAATGCTAGTTCAGGGTTTAGAGAAAAAAAAAAAAGAATTAATTTGAAAAAAGTACCAATTTGAGTATGATGCATTGACGTGTTCATGATGTAAGAAAATATGTTTAGTTTTATTTGATAGTTACACCATATGTACATTTAGACTTTTTTTCTTGAAAATTGAATACATATTTTCTTGAAAGTTTTTCATAGACAACATGAATACCAAAATTCAAACCTGTTAATAAGTACTTTGTGAATTTAGCCAAAGAGACATTTCCAGGAGGTTTAAATATTGATTGCAGATGTGTATGTGTGCTGTGTGCACTCAGCCGTGCCCTAAGTTCACCCTGCCGAAGTGAGGTCAACGTCTGCGTGCCCTGCTCCAAATCATTTCAATAATACATTTCAACACTTCTGATGAGCAACACCTCTCATGGCTCATGAGAACAGAGGATAGAGAGAGAGCAGTCAAAGTTGCTTTGAAGTGGTTGTTAAGAATGAGGGAGCAAGGAGAGGGCATGGAAAGAAATTGTACTTTTCATCTCTCCTTGTGAGTCATGTGGCAAGGCTTGAGGTTGGGCCAGGTGTAACTGTTTGCAAAGTCAATCTGAACGTGTTGATTGGCAGTGGATGCTTCTGAGAGACTCAATGATGTTGGGAAATGCCACAGCTCTGTTACCTGAGAGAAAGAGAGAGTTGAAATGTGTAGTCACTTTAACAAATTGTCTCAAAGTTTTGCTGTGAAGTCATGACAAAAAGTCTAAATTTAAGTGGCGTTGTTTTATGCGAGATAAGCTCTTACGGTTAACCATATCCTGGTGAAAAAAGTTGCAGACAATTGCAGATATTATAATGTTAATTACATAAACATTAACTGTTTCTTAACACATTTAAGCACACTTTTAAAAAGTGCACATTAAACATTAAAAAGTACACTTTACAGTACATATTTTAAAGCATAAATTAACTAACATACTAAATACTTGATTATCATTTTAACTGTGGTGTGTTATTTGATATTATAGTTTCTTTTTTTAACATGGGGTAAGGTAAAATAAACCTCTAGTTTTATGTGGCCTTACACAGAACATCAATCACTTGAAACAATTTTCCCATAAAATGAGAATTTTATTGGCCATGCAATAGTAGTGACTACAAAAGGTATGAGTGTTTTGTAGTGAAGTGACATTTACCTCACAGTTGATGCAATTATATGCATAGCTTTGGCAAGTGCTCAGGCTACCACTAGTGTGTTATTATTAACACTAGATACATTGTTTCTATGGCTGCATGCTTTGGCCTGGCATTTTAAAATGAGTGGAGTTTCAGGCATCTCTGTGTTGACTACATCTACATGCAAATCTGTATCTGTTGCTGCCATAGAGGCGGCTCACAGCCCAGCAGCGGGGTTGACGGGAAAGGTCGTCTCATCTGCATAACTCCACGTTACTGTTAATGTGTGCTGTGATTGGATTGTGCCTTGTGGCCAGTCAAGCGATGAAATTTCTTATTTCATGCCCTCCTAAATGAATTCTTCTCCAAGGGCTCCAGTGTGTTGGGATTGTAGCTCGTTCTCTGAATGGATAAGCAGGGAAGATTGAGTGTGTGTGTTTGTGTTTTCATATAATTATGTGAAAGTAGGGAATTATATTATAGTAAGGAAATGTTTGGCTTGAAAAATCTCCTTGTTATGCTTTCTCTGGTCTAACCGAAATCCAGCTTTATTAAAAACGCCAGAAAAACAAGTGACTTGCTGTTTAAAAGGCCAGCAATAGTCTCAAAGGTTAAACCTGAATGTAAAGTACCATTAGAACATCCTCATATTGATTTGCCATGATATAATCCTGTCCCTGATAACATAGAAGTGATTGACTATCACTTGTGCTTTCTGTCTGTCTAAAGTATTGAGTTTGCCAATCAGTCAGATGACTTCACACTGAGGCTGCTTAGAGTCCTATTGACATTTGCATTATTGGCTCCCTGTGATTGGTGACACATTGACTTTTACTCTGTTTCCTGCCATGGCCTTTAAAGCAAGAGCCATTTTTGCTTTCATGGTGTTTTTATACTTGACTTGTTTCAGGGTCTGTTCAAAAGTAATGATGACAAGCAATGACATGAGGATGTCAGTCACTTATTCGAGTTTTATGTAAACAAAAAATGTAACTGGCATGCATGTTGGGCATTTACAGTATTTGCAAAACATTGATTAAATTACAATTTTATAAATAATTACAATAATTTTATTTAAATAATTACAATTCATTAAGGGGAAAATAAAATAAATGTATAACCTATTCTATTCTACACTGTAAAAAATAAAAAAAAAAAAATAAAAAAAAAGAGTTGAGCCACACTGTAAAAAAGAAAAGTTGAGCCCACTTAAAATTTTAAGGCAACCAGCTTCAGCAGATTTTTGAGTTCACTGAACTTATTTTTGTAGGAGATTCTCAACTTTTTGTTGTATAAACTTAAAACAAGAAGTTGAGAAAACTCAAAACTCTGCTGAAGCTGGTCGAAAGTTAAAAGTTTACGGCAACCAGCTTCAGCAGATTTTTGAGTTTTCTAAACTTATTTTTTAGGAAATTTCTGAGTTTTCTAAACTTTTTGTTGTATAAACTTAAAACAAGAAGTTGAGAACTCAAAATTCTGTTGAAGCTGGTTGTCGTAAACTCTTTAAGTTCACTCAACTCTTTTTTTTTTTTTTTTTACAGTGCTGTAAAAAATCTAAATGTGTGAGAACTTAAACGTTTAAGGCAATCAGCGTCAGCAGATTTTGTATTTTCTCAATTTGTTGTTTTAAAAGTTGACGTTTTGTTGTATAAACTTAAAACAAGAAGTTGAGAAAACTCAAAAATCTGCTGAAGCTGGTTGCCTTAAACTTTTTTCTATTCTATTCTATTCTATTCTATTCTATTCTATTCTATTCTATTGTGTAATGGATTTAAAGACTTTTCAATGTATTTAAATAAAATACAATATACATTCACTCAGCATTAAATTACAATTCTCCCTATCTATTTGCTAAATGCATCTATTGTGAATTTTTTATTATTTTTTTTATTTTATTTGATCTCAGCTTAATCAAACTGTCATAACACCATCTTCTGCTGAAACAACAGTTTTGTTGTTTTTTCAACATTTTCTTTTTGTTTTCAAAGATTGATGAGAATGCAAGGACAAGTGAATTATTTTTCTGTCGGTTCATTTTTTGATCTCATGAAGACGGCTCTAATGTGAAAAACACCCTCACAGATGATAATGATGCTGCTGGCTCCTTTAAAGTGCACTGACTTTCAGGAAACAAAAAACAAATCCTGTTCAAATTTTAGAATTCCTGATAAATTTACTGTTTCTCTGTCACAAGGTGAGGTGAAACGTCTCTCGCTCAAATCACTTGGGTTGCATCTGAAATTGCATATTTTATGAGAAGGTACATCTTTTAATTACTTCCCAACAGTTAAAAACGTGAATTGTATGAATGGGTGTGTAGTATGAATGCAATTAATATATACTACATACAGCATATTGTCATTGTCCTGCTAGTGTCAGTTGCATTGCTTCACTGTCATTCACAAATCTTCTCCTGTGGCCTCATGGGATTGTAAAAATGTCCTTTAGATTTGTCATTCGGTCATACATATCATACACATTTTCACCTACTGTTTTATTAATACTGTTAAACTGTTTTTTCGCATACTACATAATGGGGAAGAATACGATTTCGGATGCAGACAGTGTGTTGGCAAAAAATAGATGTGGTTTGGCATTGATCACACAGTCACACAACGCTCTTCTTGATCTCCACTGAGTTCAGCCATTAAAGTGATTGCTTCGTTTAATCAGCCTCGTTTCCATTTGACCATCTTCCTCACCCATAATTCCTCTGTTAGATCACTTTGTGCGTGCATCCAACCTTGTACCTCTTATATATAGGAGTTAACCTGTGTGGAAATTACAAGATGAAGACAAGGAGATAGCATCTCTGTCAGAATGGAAAAGATTTTAGTTTAATTTCACAAAGCTGCAGGTTACAATGAATCTGCTATGTTGTGAGATAATAAGAATAACCTTTGTGGCCACAGTGTTCTCTTTTATCCACCAGTTTCCTGGCTGATTTTACGTGATGTTTTTATCAGAACAGTGATTTTAAAAGCTGATTTTACATCATCCTGTGTGATTTATTTTATTTTTCACTCCTTCAAATCTCATTAGTGAGGTTTGCTAAGCAAAAGAGAGTCAGGGAGAGTTTTAAACAAGCAAGCACAATTACGTTTTCTTGAGAAATTGTAAAATAAATAAAAAAACATGTTAGCCTCAGCCATCTCAATAGTGTCCAAGTGTGTGTGATCAGGTAAAAGATCACCCTGTTATGAACTTGCCTCTTGGTTTATCTGTGTTCCCTCTCTCTCCAGAGCAGGATAAATCAATTACACATACAGAACAGTGAAAGGCAGAGCTGATATCAGCATGATGCATTATGGGTATGCTCTGCAGTAAAAGCAGTGGCTCTATTTTAACAAAAAGCATTATTCTCTTTAATTGAGATTCACTGGCTCCAGCTGGACATTAATGGGGTTTTCGGGGTGACACGTGAGCTTCTGTACGTGTTGTACATGTCTGCTGCCTCTGTATATTCTCAACACCCTGTATCATACAGGGATGATTTTTGCTCAGCTACACAGTCCTGCCGTGCTCTTTCCGCCACTACGCCCCCTCCGCCGTGACCCGCAAGTTTTACTCTCAGAGCATCGACCTGAAACTGTTTCCTGCAGAGGTTCTGATGAGCTCTGCCCCGACCCGAGGTCTCAGGCCAGCGGTGGGCAGCAGTGTCAAACTCCACAGCCACTGTGAAACTCCTGCACTTCCACTAATGAGGGAATGTGCTGGAACCTGCAGAAGCCAGAGCGCTAACAACCCCGACCGCACAACATGAGGTCATTCAGGGTCCGCCGCATAAGGCCTGAAATAGTCCTGAAATACAGTGGAAGCCAGAGGGAAAAAGGTGTGCGCGTTGACAAAGGTGGTCCGGATAAGACTGAATGGATTTAATTGTGTAATTCACCCATTTCATGATTATAGGTTGAATGCGTGGTGGTTTTCAATCGATTGAACAATGGTCCTTATAGCAGTGAGACTTTTTATTCAGGCAAAGAATAATAGTGCTAGTCTGCACTAGCAATTTTCAATGCATTGTCGTATTATCCATCCTGTCAATTACTGAATACACTTTCTTTGTTTCTTCTTGAGTATAAAGACTTAAGTTACTGTGCCTTGTTTCGATGGGGGAAATTATACGGTTTTAGCGTTCAACACTGGGTACTTGACCACATGTGGCTTTACTCTCGCTGTCACGTGGCCACAGGTAGAACTCAATTACAGACCTTTAAAGTGGAGTCATTTCAAACACCAACCACTGAGAAAATGGTCCCACCGAGGTCAGTGAAAGTAACGCAGAACCAATTAGTTTCTTCAGTCAAGCTCTTTAGTGCTCTCACTGAAAAGAGTACTTGTTGAGAGGTACCAAGGTCAAAGTGAATGAGGATGATTCTCGTTACTGTATTTGTGAGATGTGTAAGATATTGTATGTTGCTTTTGCTTTTTAGACTGATGGATGATGCATGGCAGGGGTCTGATCTGGTTAGTCTTTTGTCTGAGAAATGAGTTGAGACTCTATGGCTATATTCACACACTGCAGCAGAATACTGCTATATGGCTTTTTTGGGGTGATAAATAAAGAATGTAATGCTGACAGTGATGCAGACCAGCCTGACACAGAAAGACTGGCTCAACCAGTGGTGTGAGTTTACCACTATTCTATTGATGCAACTGGGAATGTCACAGATATTGATACTAATACTAATATCTCAAATCAAATTGATATTTTTGTAATTAAAGCAATATTATATTTATAACATTGCAATCCCGGCTCATTGGAGAAACAAGCCTCCTCCTACAGTATAACTCCAAACAACACACCTACATAAAATTTGTTGTAGTTTCCAGCTGAAATGAACACTAGTGGCAGTAAAACACCAACAACTTTTATTTCTTCTACTTTAATACAGGCATATTATTGATTAGTGGCTTATTTTTACATGGTTCCTTGCACAAATCCTAATCCAATGTTATGACCTTAAAGCATGTTTACCATATAGTGCATAATTAGAAAATGAATACATTTTGATCTTTGCATCACATAACCAGACTTGGTAAACATGCTCGGTAGCTCACCTGGTACAACAATTGGGTACAAGTCCCTTAAAACATGAGTTACGAAACTCGAAAGTAGTGCTCAAAATGGCTGAAAATGAAAATGGTATTTGCTTTAGCAAACAATTGTTTAACTCGTGTAGGGTACGGTTTGGTGGCATTTAATTTGCTGCGATAAATGCAAGAACGAACAGAACAATTTTGCTACTGTTGTTCAAAGAAAACTACAATGAAATTTAAAAATAAGTAAACTCATTAAACTTTTTTAAGCTTTGTTGTGATTTAGTCCTACATAACTACTATTTGCTAACAGTTTGCTCATGCTTGGGGTCAATTCAAACTTCACTGTTTATGAAACAGACATAAATGATGCTTCACACAGCTTGTTAAAGGTGTCCTATTATTATTATTAGTATTAGTATTAAAATTAAAGGTTTACTGTTGTGATCAAACAGGTTCTTACCTTCCAAATGATAAAATGGGTAAAAACCCCCATAGATTCATATTGAGTGATATGAGTTATATCGAGTCAGAGACTTGGTCTAGTAGACCTAATTAAAATGAACTAATAGTCGAAACTGTATACTTGTAGTGGCACAAAAATCCACCATAAACACAATAAACTGACAGTCACAACTGACTGAACAGCATGAACACAAGCACAGTTGACATCTCAATCACTAATGCTATCATCTACTCCCAGATCACGAAAAATATCATAAATGGGCATATTGTGTGGTTAGAGAATACATATAAATCTTCTGTCAATGAATACATGGTAACATTTTGCCTGGATGTGTTCAGATAAAAGCAGCCTTCTGAAATATCTATTTTCATCTTTCACTACAGTCACAGGTATTACTAAAGGCTATTGCAAGTTAGAGGACATGGGCTTGACAGTTTTTCAGAGACTGACTGACATTATTTAATTCACTCCTGTTGGCTGTTGTATGAGCCGACAATTTAAGAGTCAGACCTGAGAGTAAATCCCAAATCAATAGTTGCCAGTCCCAGTCTCCGACTAGATGGACAATAAGAAATGTTCAGATGAAGCAATGCTTTAAAAACAAACAACAACAACAACAACATCTTAAGTTTTATGACAGCTTTTTGCCTGCATTAAGTTTTTGTCTTTATTTGACCCAAGGCCTTTTATTTCTCAGTGCTGATGTGCAGTTTTACACTAGAGGGAGCTGTTCCTCTGTACTGCCTGCTATGCTGTGAGTCTTCACACAACAGGCAACCTCATTGCCCTTCACTTTGCAATAGCTGTTTAATCTCTTTGAGTACTTTATAAAGATATGAGAAAACATGCACTTATTATGTGGCCTCCTTAATATCTGCTTTGGTTCCCTAATGGCTCTGCAGTAACGGTGAATCAAGGTGACAATGTGTGTGCATGCAGTTTAATGTGTGTGTTTATAACATAACAAGCACTCGGTGTTTCTACTAGTATTTGTTAACCCCTTTTTGGCTAACGTTTCTGCTGATAAAGGTGTAGTTCACCTTCAAATTAAAATTCTGTCATGTCATTTCAAACCTATATGATTTTATTCTATTGCACACAAAAACAAATAGAACATTTTTCAGTATTTCTCCTTTTATGTTCTACAGAATAAAGTCATACAGGTTCAAAGTATCAAAAGGGTAAGTAATTACCAAAATTATAATTTTAGGGTGATCTACAGCGTTTGAGCAATATTTTCTTGCCTAAAGAAATCACGCAAAAAAATAAAATAAAAAAATAAACTTTTTTAAGCTTTGTTGTGATTTAGTCCTACACAACTACTATTTGCTAACAGTTTGCTCATGCTTGGGGTCAATTCAAACTTCACTGTTTATGAAACAGACATAAATGATGCTTCTAATCACACAGCTTGTTGAAGCAAAAAAACAAAGAACAACAAAGTAACAAAAGGGTAAGTAATTACCAAAATTATAATTTTAGGGTGATCTACAGCGTTTGAGCAATTCTTTCTTGCCTAAAGAAATCATGCGAAAAAATAAATAAATAAAATAAATAAATAAATTCACCCCATTCATCGAGAAAAAAAATGTTGGTTAATGCTGGTTATATGAAGGTATCGTGGTCTGTATATGTGTCCTTGATGATTATGTCCTATTCAGTGACTTTTGAAATACCAATTTCAAACCTTGACATTTTGACGAAAACAAAGTCCCCATATGGAGTTACATGCATGTTACAGAATCTTCGCCTACGCTCAACGACATTGTTCCTCCTGCATCTGTGATGTTTTCCTCTCTGTCTGTTTTGCTGATGCTTCTAACACCTTGAGTTTCAAAGAACTGCTTGATGGATTCTCAGAATTCTCAAGGCGATTAAAGTGGAATTGATCAGTGGTGATAATTTGATGAGAGCATGTTTGGATGTTTGGATGATTATTTAAAGACCCAAGTGAAATGAATGGATTTTTTTTGTTCATGTGAAGGTAATAGATCATTGCAGTGATGATGTATTTTTGTAGGCCAACCCAGAAGTTAGCATCATCCAAGTCTCAGCCTCAAACATCACGCCCACGGACTGTTGGCTAAACGTCTGATGCATATGGCACACAAAAGTAGAAACACTTCAGGAGTTTCGAAGTCATCATTGGATTGGTTGAATTATACAGGATTTCCGGGAAACGTGTGTGTCGCCTTCTTTAACGTTCTGTCTGGAAACAAAGATGCCGTGGCGCCAAACCCCCTCACGAAAGAAGAAAGCTGTCATGTTTACAACCGTGATGACAATGGCTTATCAGGATCAACTAAATGCTAGATATTCAAAAGTATGTGAAATATTTAAAGTTCATGGCATACAATCTTTAAAATACATTTGTGAGTTTTACACACCGGTCTCTTATTGTGGCGACATTTCCACGCCCTGAAACGTGACGCTGAACGAATCAAACTGTGATTGGTTGTTTGACATGTTGGGCAAACGGCCTCATGGGCGGGCCTTGGCCAACGAAAGCTGCCATGGATTCCAGACCTTCATCCATCAGTCTGAATGTCTGGCTATGCGAGGCTAGCATCATCCTGGTTCTCTCAACCAAAAACAATAGGATTTTTCCATTGGATTTAGGATTGTTGCAGAAAATAAGATATGTGACCAGCAAAAGTTTATGATTCTTGTACGTTTTGTTCATCATCTTGATGAAGACAACTTTTATCTTACCTTATGTCAGGAATTTATCCAAAAACCTATTCAAAAATCCCACTGACTTTAAGATGATGAAACTGGAAATGCTAAAATGCAAACCTGTTTCTGGTTTTTGGCCTACAAAAATATGTCATCCCTGCTGGACTTTATAGCTTTTATTTTAAACGTATTACTAAACCACAACTTCTGTATAATTAATGTTTAATATTTACCGTCAGTGGTAAAACAAGCTTTTTGCTCCCTAAATGGTGTAGTTACAGCATGGAAAGTGACAGGAGGAACATTTTGGGAGCATTTTATTGGACAAAAGTTTGGGTACACTTCAAATCAGATAAGTCATCCTTTATTTCCGTTATTGAAGAAAGAAGCTTTTTTGTTAAGGTCTCTTTAGAAGGATGTTGTGTTTGGTAGGATCCACTGCTGTTCACTCTATCAGAGATGGAGCAAATCTTGCTAGGGACTGGAACTGAAGCAGTTTGCGATGGTATAAAATGGATAATGAGTGAGAGAGTGGGTGCAGTGTTGGATATCTACTCATTACTTGTGTGACCAAGGTCCTTCACACCAATAACCTGTAAGCAGCCCAGCCTCGCCGCTAACAAGAGAGGAAAATCGAAGAATTTCTTGTTGTTTTATAAGCCTTGTCAGCTTTTTTTTCTGCTCTGGAACAAAATTATGTTCCATATGAACACAAACCGACACACTATGTTTTCCAAACAGCTGAGAGCATTTCAGTGTTGCTTTTCAATCAGTTTTGTGTATACAAGTAAACAAGATTAGAATTGAGGACAAGAACATGGATTCAAACCTTTATTTTGAGTTAATAGACTTCTATCATTAAAATATTGTCTTTTTTGTTCCACAGAAAAAAAAAATGTTTGGAATGGTTTGAAAAGTTTGGAATGGCATGAGGATGAGTTAATGATGTGAATTGGTCCATTTGGACAGTTCGAACAATTCATGTGGTTGAACCAATTTAAAAAAGGTACTGTAGTTGCTGTTCGTCACTGTGTTTTGAGTTAATTTTGGTGTTTGAAGTTTTAGTGGTTGTGTGTAGTGTAAATATACTTATTTAAATCCTGTCACTTTAATTGAGATCCTCATTGATTTTGTTTCCACATACATATATAATTATATTGTCTAGTAGTTATGGTATGTAGATATATTGATCCCTGAAATTATGAGTTTCTACAGGATATCTACAGTGCTCAGTGTGTAGGGAGACTGTGGATTGGAGCTCGGCTTCTGTAACGCATTATAAGGAGACGTCTTCAGTGGCAAGCACTTTGGGTAAATAGACCCAGTTGAGGCTGAGCCCTAATTGGCAGTCAAGGGAGCGTGGGTGAGATTACCAATTATTACAGAGCACAAAGCATGAGCTATAAAAGCCCCTTCTGGAGTCTGGTGGAAAAGGCAAATTTGCACAGATGCTGAAACAAAAGACGTACTGCAATGTAGCAGAAATTATTAGTATGGGAATAGCTGATGTTGAGAAGTACTTCAGGTTTTAGAATGGTGATAGTCCAGTTTACTAATACTGGTTCATTTTTATCAATAAATATCAAGTATTTTTTAAACCAATGATTATCAGCCAAAAACCTCTTTACATGTATTCTAGTTTCAGCTGTAATATATCCATGCTGGTGATGTTCTGAAATATGTGTGGCTAGAGATTTTTTAATATTTATTTGAATGCTTGTTTCTGATCAAGCCACACTTTGGAAAATGAGTATTTAATAGCATATATAACTAAATTTCTTTATATATATATATTTTTAAAGTTTGTCTAGTGTCAGCCTCCCCTAATGTAGTCTAGCAGTAGGTACTTTACTTTATGATATCTTCAGTGCTGCATACAGTGGGTCCAAAACTCTTGGACCACACTGAAAAAAGACAGATTCTTTGTAGAGACATTTCAGACGATTTTTTCTTCTTTGAATCAACAAAAACCATGCTAGAGGACATAATCATAAGGTTTTACACAAGCTTTACTGTGAAATATAGTTCCCTTCCAGGAACTTCGAGCTGCGTCGAAAACGCATATGGGAACGCCTTCAGCGTGACCAGGCTCTGAATATGATGTGTAATCAGTCAAACAAGGGCGAGGCGTCACGGGCGGATTGACGTCACGACCAGGAAGCATATAAGCACGTGCGGCGGAGCCGGCTTCAGCTTTTTGTCATTCAGCGAAGCGCTCTGTGTGTGTCAGTCTTATTTACTGTTGTTTGTCCTAGTTTTAAGTGGAAAGCATTCAGTATCATGCCAAAGCCAAGGGCAAGCTCAGGGGTGAAGCTTTCAGACCACGTTTTGAGTCGTGTGTGCATCCTTGCCCTCGCTATATCACGAGCGAGGACACACACGATTTTTGCGTGGTCTGCCTGGGTGCGGAGCACGCAGAAGCGGTCTCCGCACCCGGAGGGCTCTCTTCAAGAAGGGAGCCTTCGCGAGCTCCCCACGCGGTGCCGGTCCCGCTGCTGCCGAGGCAGAGCGGCGGTGCGCTCGTGGGGCTCGCAGGCTGATCTGGCTGGCGAGTGTGAGACGGGCATGTCCTTATCTCCTCCCGTATCCGCCAGATCTCTTCCCCCGAGACGAGGGCTCAATGCTTCGTCTCTCTTCCTCTGAGGAGGTAGATGTGACGAGCGTTCACGAGGTTTCGCCGCCTCTGTCACCCCAATATGATATAACTATGAGCTTTGTAAGCTGCAGTGTTTGCACAAGCATAAAATGAATAAAGCCGGTCCCGCTTGCCTTTAAATCAGAGAGAAAAAAAGGCAGAGCGGCGGCTGCGCTCGCGGGGCTTGCAGAGAAAGAAAAAAAAAAAGAGAAAAAGGCTGATCTGGCTGGCGAGAGTCAGACGGGCATGTCCCTATATCCTCCCGCGCCTGATCTGGCGCCCCGTCTCTCGGTTCGGAAGCGGTCTCTTCTCTTCCCCCGAGACGAGGGCTTGACGCTGCGTCCTCCGAGGAGGTTGATGTGACGAGCGTTGACGAGGTTTCGCCGCCTCTCTCGCCCCAGAGAGCTACTTCTACACAGGAGCCTTCCGTTTTCCCCGATCTCCTCACTGAGGTGTCGAGATCGCGGGTGAAATCTTTTCGTCCCGGCCATTCGTTCCCGCGGGAACTGAAAGAGCGCGGGTATGCGGCGATGCCGCGGGTTGAACAGACGCTTGCGAGCTATCTGTCTCCCTCTACGGCATTGCCTTTGAAGGCTCCTGCTCTGCTTACAACATCTTTGGTGGGCAGAGGGTATGCGCTCTCTATAAACTCAGGTGGCTGCTGGGCGGGCGCAGCCTCCTCTGCACACCAGCTCCTCGCGCAAAAGGTCCTGACGGGCGAGCCCCAGGACCGCGGAGGGCGACCCCTACTGGGGTGGAGTGGCTTGCACCGCGGCACTCGGTGACCACTTCACCTCGGTGCCCTCCAGGGACTTGTCTACTGACCCTGCCGCTGTTCCAGGGCACAGCCGGTCCCAGCGAGTATATTTCTCAGGTTTGTCCGCCCGGCAGCGCGGAGCCGAGAAACTCGCCTCAACCGCCAGATTACGCGTCTCATTCCGGTGTGCCGCATCGAGACAGCGGTCTGGCCGCTTCTCTGAACCCAGAGGTCAGTCTCGAGAGACTGATTCCCTTAAGATCATTGGGCAGCGAGCTGCCGAATGTGTCTCTTTGGGTCCTGCCTTGCAGGGTCTGGTTCGTTCAGAGGTCCTGACGGGTGAGCCCCAGGACTACGGAGGACGACCCCTACTGGGGTGGAGCGGCTTACACCGCGGCACACGGTGACCGTCTCCCCTCGGTGCCCTCCAGGGACTTGTCTGCTGACCCTGCCGCTGTTCCAGGGTACAGCCGGTCCCAGCGAGTATATTTCTCAGGTTTGTCCGCCTGGCAGCGCGGAGCCGAGAAACTCGCCCCAGCAGCCAGGCTACGTGCCTCCTTCCGGTGCGCCGCTTCCCTTAGTAGAGCATGGCAGCGGCTGCCGAATGTGTCTCCTTGGGTCCTGCAGACCGTAGCGAGAGGCTATCGTATTCAGTTCGGCGGGCCACCCCCGCCGTTCTGCGGGGTTGTTATGACTGCGGTCCGCCCCGGACAGGCTCTGGTTTTGGAACAGGAAGTTGGTACTCTGCTGAGGAAGGAAGCCATCGAGTTGGTTCCTCCTCACGAGACCCAGTCCGGTTTCTACAGCCGGTACTTCATTGTTCCGAAGAAGGATGGAGGGCTGAGGCCCATACTGGATCTGCGTCTACTGAACCGCTCAGTCAGAAAGCTGAAGTTCAGGATGCTTACTATCAAGCAGGTCGTGACTCAAATCAGGTCCGAGGACTGGTTTGTCACGATAGATCTCAAAGACGCATATTTCTATGTTTCCATCCTTCCTTCTCACAGGAAGTTCCTGAGGTTCGCCTTTGGGGGGAAAGCGTACCAATATCGGGTTCTTCCCTTCGGCCTAGCACTTTCACCCCGCACTTTCACCAAGTGTGTGGATGCGGCACTGGCCCCGTTGCGGCTTCAGGGCATCCGCATACTCAATTATATCGACGATTGGTTGATCCTCGCTCAATCAGAGCGGTTGGCGGTTCGGCATCGAGATGTCGTTCTCGCCCACATGAAAGAACTGGGGTTGAGACTGAACGCCAAGAAAAGTGTGCTTTCTCCGGTTCTGAGAATCACTTATCTAGGCGTGGTGTGGGATTCGACCACGATGCAGGCACGATTGTCCCCTGCTCGGATCGAGTCGATCCTTACTACAGTCAGGAGAGTGCGAGAAGGCCAGTCACTCACTGTCAAGCAGTTTCAGAGACTGCTGGGGCTCATGGCAGCTGCGTCCAGCGTGATACCTTCTGGCCTGCTGTACATGAGACCCCTACAGTGGTGGCTCAAGACCAAGGGGGTCTCCCTGAGGGGAAACTCACTCCGCGCTGTCAAAGTGTCACGCCGTTGTGTCCGTGCCTTCGACATGTGGAGGAATCCTTGGTTCTTGTCCCAGGGCCCGGTGTTGGGAGCTCCTTGTTGCCGCGTCTCGCTAGCGACGGACGCTTCCCTCACCGGTTGGGGTGCGGTCATGAGTGGCCACCCTGCCTGCGGTCTGTGGAGAGGTTGCCACCTGACGTGGCATATCAATCGGCTAGAGATGTTAGCGGTGTTCCGTGCACTCAAGCACTTCCTCCCAGACCTGAGAGATCACCACGTGCTGGTGCGCACCGACAGCACGGCAGTGGTCTCTTACATCAACCACCAAGGAGGTCTGCGGTCGCGCCCCTTGTACAAGCTGGCACACCAGATCCTTGTGTGGTCCCAGGGCAAGCTCTTATCTCTGAGAGCTATGCACATACCTGGGCATCTCAATGTGGGAGCAGACATCCTGTCGAGGCAGGGGCTGAGGCCCGGGGAATGGAGGCTTCACCCCGAGGTGGTGAAGCAGATTTGGGGTATTTTTGGCCAGGCCCAGGTGGACCTCTTTGCGACTCAAGAGTCAGCACAATGTCCTCTCTGGTTCTCGCTGACCCCTCCAGCTCCTCTGGGACTGGACGCTATGGTACAGACGTGGCCGAGGCTCCGTCTGTACGCCTTCCCCCCGATCGCTCTGCTCCCTGGAGTTCTGGCGAGAGTGCGCCGGGACGAGGTCAGTCTACTGTTAGTAGCACCGTTCTGGCCGGGCCGAGTATGGTTCTCGGACCTGATATCTCTCCTCGACGGCACTCCGTGGGAAGTGCCCGTCAGGAGGGACCTCCTCTCACAGGCCGGGGGCACCGAGGTGCACCCTCGCCCGGAGTGATGGAAGCTGTTGGTGTGACGCCCTGAGGGGGCACAGCTCATAGCTTCCGGTCTGTCAACCGAGGTTGTCGAGACCATCCTCCAATCCAGAGCTCCCTCTACGAGGAAACTGTACGCCTTGAAGTGGAGGCTCTTCACTTCTTGGTGCGGGGACCGCCAGCTCGACCCAGTCAACTGCCCCGTACTGGAGTTCCTGCAGGCCCGTTTCTCCGCAGGGGTAACCCATTACACTGTTAAGGTGTACGTGGCAGCTATTTCGTCATACCACGCCCTTACCGGTGGCCAGTCAGTGGGTAGACACCCCCTGGTTACACATTTCCTCCGCGGTGCGCTGAGGCTGAGGCCTCCGGTACGATCTCGTCCCTACGTGGGATCTGGCTGTGGTTCTGGAGGCTCTGTGCAATGCACCTTTCGAGCCCATTCAGGAGATAACTGAGAGACTCCTCACTATCAAGACCGTTTTCTTATTGGCTATCACCTCTCTGAGGAGGGTGAGTGACCTTCAGGCCCTGACTACGGCCTCTATTCACTTTGCGCCCGGTTCGGCGAAAGTATTCCTCTACCCCCGCGTGGGGTATGTTCCGAAGGTCCCATCGGTCGTTCCACAGCCGGTCGTACTGCAGGCCTTCTGTCCTCCTCCCTTCGGGGAGCCAGACCAGGAGAAGCACAACCGTATGTGTCCAGTGCGAGCACTAGACGCATACATCCACAGGTCCTCCCTGTGGAGAAAGTCGGACCAGCTGCCTGTGTGCTATGGTCCGCCTAGGAGGGGTCTTCCTGCTACGAAGCCCTCCGCTTAATAGGTGGATTGTGGGTGTCATGGCTTTGGCATACGAGGCCTCTGAGCTCCCCCCGCCGGTGGGAGTCAGAGCGCACTCAACCCGAGGTGTGGCGGCCTCCAAGGCCTTCTGGGCAGGTGTTCCATGCAGGACATCTGCAACGCAGCTGGGTGGTCCACGCCCCTGACTTTCGTTAGGTTCTTTGACCTCGACATCCGAGCCATTCCCGGCTCCTCTGTCCTTTCGTCCTGACACCAGGCAGGGACTTGTCAGTCTGGCGGCGTTGGTATCTCGTTCCCATATGCGTTTTCGACGCAGCTCGAAGTTCCTGGAAGGGAACGTCTCAGGTTACGTATGTAACCATGGTTCCCTGAAGGGAACGAGACGCTGCGTCGCGTTGCCACACTTCCGGCATCCCTGCCAGCGCTTGCTTCATGACTTGAAGCCGCCGCACGTGCTTATATGCTTCCTGGTCGTGACGTCACCCCGCCCGTGACGCCTCGCCCTTGTTTGACTGATTACACATCATATTCAGAGCCTGGTCACGCTGAAGGCGTTCCCATATGCGTTTTCGATGCAGCGTCTCGTTCCCTTCAGGGAACCATGGTTACATACGTAACCTGAGACGTTTTTTCATGCCATGGCCAGATCGCCAACCCCTAATATTTATATGTATTTTGTTTGCTATACTGTTATTAAATCTCATGGATCTGCATTACAAGCTATCAGAATTTCATCTTACATTTTAACCATATAAATATCACCAAATGTACCACATTTTTGAATAAAGTTGAGGTGTTTTCACCTTGAGATCAGACTATATAAGCCAAAAGCCTGAGATAGGAAATATATCCAGTTCCATCCAAATCTGCTGAGATTTCTGTGGAGTTCTGCAGGCACAGATTCCATGTGCTTCTGCTCCTAACTAAACACTGCAGTGTCTGCATGTTTGCATAGAGCTAGAAGTCACACAACGGCTTCACAGTGAATACATCAACAAGATTGTCTGCTAGAAAAAAAAAAAGCAGAACAGATAGCATTTTACCTCCACTTTTAATAAGTGAAGCTGGTTATTAAACAGCATTAGTAGAAAACAGCACCTGAGAAAAATCATCATATGAAGCCATATTTCCTTCAGCTAAATGACCCAGACCTTCAATTAAGCTGCAAGAGCAAGCATTGCACAGCAATACCAATGCTTAATACACACAGCCCGCAGTTGTTTCTGTATGTGTGCTTTATATACCTCGGCTGTGCCTTATTACATTTGTCGCATACAACAACCACCCAGTGAAATGTGGAACACAATGCTACATGATCCCTGCATGTGTTTATATATGTTTATGTCTATAGGAAGGGCAGCTTTCTGTGTCAGATTGGCTAGTGGAAATGGATACAATGGTAGCTCGGGTAATTTTAGATGACACAGTGCAATCAATAGCAGTTGAGGTACAAAAAGGAAAATCGATGGCTTAATTTGTCTTAAGGCAGAAGGGGGTTGTACGGTGACACCTTCTTTCTCAGCAGCGCACTGGATGTGGATCAAACCAAAGCTCTGTCAACTTTAGACCTGTCATAATGAAAGGATCGATTAGACCAGAGCCTTGACAGGGGTTAAATTATAGAAGACGTGGGTTAACAGCTAATGCCCATCAACACAGGTTTTATCAGTGCTGATCACTGGTCTTTTACAAGCAGCCCAATGCTGAGCTGCCACTACTCCTGTTCAGATGATTCATGCAGCAACGTACAATTTTTGTTATCTCTTTTGGTTTTAAAATGAGCCCCTTTTTTGTGGGAGGAGTAACTTGCACCACTGTGAAGAGCACATTCATCTCAGTAAAGGTAGTGCATTTTATTAGTGTTTTTTAGATGACTCTATCCATTTGTTACCCATACAAAGGGACTCTCACAGCGACTAAAAGCCACATAAATCTTTGTTAAAGGAGTTGTTTATGCAGAAATGAAAATTCTCTCATCATTTGCTCACCTTTATGCTGTTTCAAATCCAAATGCGTTTCTTTCATCTGTGAAACACAAATGAGTACATTTTGCAAAAAGTCTAAACTGCTTTTTTCCCCCCCACTGGACTATCAAACTTTAAAATGTACCATAAACTTTATTAAATATTATCATCTATATGTAACATCTATATGTCTTCTGCAGTGTTATTTATATACTATAGAATTTATTAATTAATTTTTTCTGTTTCCATTTCAATTTTATTTGTAGTAGTTTTGTTATCTGCATTCTTTAATATTTATATTTAGCTTTGTTTTATAACGTTTTAGTATAAAATAAAATAAAATAAAATTAAATTAAATTAAACAGATATATTTTCTCTAGGTTGGATCCTTGGCGCATTCCCAAGATAAAATGCTTTGTATTCCTGCCCATTACAACTGCAACACAGTCAATTACTCGAGCAGTGGGAGGGAATGTGGAAAGTAGCCCAGAGTAGGTGAGGAAAACAAAATGGGCAAATAAACTGCAGTTAATTGCATAGGAAGAGTTAGCACCAGGTGGCTAATGATTGAGGTCAATTTCCTGGAAGCTGTGCTGGATCATGGGATTGTACGCTGAGATTCATGATCGCACCCTCAGTTTATGTCTAATCTGCTTCATATCAGACAGGCAAGTGGTCTTTATAGACTTAATTCAGAAGTTCCTTGTTTTATCACACTAGATTAGCTCTCCGCTGACAAAAAAACTTCATTTTCTGATAACAGTGATATAGAGGGAAGGGATGGATATTGGATCTTCATATGCTGTAGATAATTTAATATAAGTTTTATCATAATACTGGTTTTATGATATGTCTCATATTGCAGTTCTTTTTAGGTTTTGAAAGTACATTGAGATTAGACAAAGAAAACTTTTCAACTTTCAACTAAATTTACTTCTAATTTACATGCTCATCTTATTGTTAGTTTGGTATATTTTATTATTTGACATTTTGGTGGGAAAATTATTTCACATTGTATAATGTTGTGTGGTGTATCCCCCCAAAAATATAATTATATTTAGAAATTAATCATTCATGATATTTGAACGGAACTGAATTTGTCAAAAATAACTAATTAAAAATATATATTTAAAAATAAATGAATACCTTTTACCTTAAATGTATTTGAAAAAAAGTGTTTTTGTTTTTTAATTTGAACTTTTGTTGAAAACTATATCCGTTTTTGTAAACCATATTAAACCAACATTAATACAAATATTATATTTTAAGGAATTTTTGCAAATGCATTTTAAACTGGAAATTATTATTATTATTGCCTAAATAAACTCCTAATTTGCTGCTTATTAATAGTTAGTAAGGTAGTTGTTAAGTTTAGGTGTTGTGTAGGATTAGGGATGTGGAATATGGTCATGCACAATATGTGCTTTATAAGTACAAATAAAAAGCCAATATGTTGATAATAGGCATGCTAATAAGCAACTAATTAATACTGAGAATTGGTCCCTATACTAAAGTGTTACCATAATTGGTATTATTATTTGGCCCATTAACCAACATTACAATCATCAAGAAAATCCCATTCCCAAGGTTGATTGTGATCTGTCACGGTTCACTCAGAGTTGTGAAGACTCGAGAAGAAGTATCCAAGTATTCAATTATAAACTCAACTCAAGTGGAATGAAAAAGTTGACTCAGAAGTTCCCACACTGAAACAACAAATACTTGATGGATTAAAACTGTACAGTCGTGCAGATAGGAAAACCAGCCATCTAGAATGGCAACAGTTTTGATTAGTTTGTACTTCTCTCTGGCTCCGTGAAATGTACTTGATTTGGACAGCCTCTGAAGCGAATCTATTGAGAGTCTCTTGGGTCTCGTGACTGGGCTGCAGCGGTGGTGCCAGACATCACAGCCACCTTCAAAACCTGCCAAACTCGTCCTCGGGGAGTAGGGCAAGAGGGCTCCCACGCTGCTGATGTAGGGCTTGTGTTCTGCGAAGGATGACTTAATTTTCTCTTAATCTGCACACGGCCCCTCTGAGCTGTTGAGTCGCACAGAAAAGCAACTGCCATTGCTTTTCCTTATTCGACTCCGAGCTGCCATGCTCTCCTGAACAACACAATCATAATGCGATTTGGGGGTTAATTGCAGGTGATTAGAGCTATAAAATACAGCAGTGCTAAGACTGTTCGTTTTTCTTTGTAATTTGCACACAGCCGTAGATGTGACAGGCTCTGGTGTCTGAATTCCTGCGGCATTTCTGCCAAGTACAGTTTTCACCGGTACATACGTGTCTGTGTATGTATTTGGGAGGTCCTCAGGTAACCTCTGTGTAAAATAGCAGATGGGTCTTTGATGAGGCTCTGCAGAGCATGAGGCAGACACATCCAGTCGGCAAAGCCAGACTGCTGGGGCCCGGTGGGCCGCTGGGGTGCACACACCTGAAAGATAAATGACTGGAACAAATCTGCTTCCCATCTACCTCTGCTCCCCATCTCCAACCTCACTCAGAGGCTAGACTGTTTCAGCAGCTGCCATATGACTGATAACCACATAGCGTTGTGAGGTGCTGCTTTCAGAACATTCCCTCGGATTAAAGACTTACACTACACATATGTAGTATAAGAACAAAGCAACACCTTGCTATAATGTAGCATATGAAAATGTGATTTGCATGTAAGTAGAGCGTGTTTAGCAGCTCTACAACAATGCAATTTCTTAAACTGACTTTTTATGAACACATCATAGTACTTACACAAACCCAGCCCTTCACCAAACTCTGATCCTAACCCCTGGCTTTACCTACTACTTCCGTCCTACATCCTAAAGATATGTTCACAGCCAATTTTCACAGCATTCAGTGAATTTTAACAGGTGAAGTGAAGTCATTTCAGTAGGAATATGCTCAGTTAGGAATCTTGCATGAGCACAAAAGATTTCCCTACATCAGGTTCAAGTTGGTCACCCAAATTTGGCATGTTGACCAATAGAAAGCTGCTTGGTTTGACTTCAGTGTGAGCTGTGATTCATACATTTGTAGGCTATTTACAATGGGCCAAATTTCACTGATGTACTTGCATCTCATCCTCTACTTTTAACCTTGACACTTAGCCGCCCTTTTGAGTGTAGGTTTCTGAATTGAGGATCCTAATCATCAAATTAAGATCAAGATATACTTATATATTGTATACATCAATATATTTTATACCTATATAATCCGAATGTATTTAATGAATGGTATGTCTGGGTGCTGTGCATGTCTTTATTTTAGCCAACCACCTCTCCAGCACCACCTGCCTAGATCTGCTATGGGGATCTTCCTCTCTCTAGCAGCAGGCGCATGTTTCTTTTTCATTTTATGAGCCAATCATTTAGCAGAAGCAAGTTTACTGGCAGCAGCAGCATAGCAAATCAATATGCACATTCCAAACCTATGCACATTCTATTTACATTAATAAAGATTTTACAATCTATCCTGAGAGTTGTCATGACTGAAATTTATATAAATTCGCCAAGAATTCTCCAAAATGGTTACTGTACAGTTTCTTATGGGATTAGGTTCTAAAGGCTGAGGGTTAGGATCCAGGATAAATGAAGGGGTAAGTGGTCAGGATTCAGAATGAGGTTAAGGATCAGAACTAATGGTTGGAGTTAGGATTTCATACAGGAAGTTACAGGTTAAGGTTAGGAATAGTAGGTAAAAGCCTGAATATACTTCACTTGCTTTCCGTTCCATCTCACACACAGCCGCAGTCACACAGCTTTCAAAATATACTCAACCGTGGAAAGAAGAGTTTGATACATACACAGTAACACCTAGTAGACATGTTCTGTCTGAACATTCACCTCACACCTACACTGTTGTACGCAGTCCATCTGCACAGTCACAAAAATTGGCTGCACATCCACGAACACTTCTGATGACAAAAATTGCATCACGCGGACAGTGCACAGACTGTCACAGAGCACGGACGGCAGAAGTATACTTTGGGCTTAAGGCTCAGTGAAGGGATGGGGGAGTTATCATAAGATTATTACTGAGTTAGTAAGGGTTATGATTGATTTATAGACTTGTTGTTATCCAAAAAAAGGAACCTGATCAAGGCATGTGTTCTAGTTATGAAAATTGCACTGAGCTGTAGAATTAGCAATAGGCTATCATGGCTTTTTACATTCACAAGAAACAAAATAACCTTTGCATTCAGTGTCATTTTTAATTAGATCAACGCTATCCGTGGATGTGTGGCTCACACTGTTTCAAGGAACATGGATAGAGGTGTTAATAAATTGTTGTAGATAATGATCGTACTGAAGCTAATCGATTAATGTGTTAGCATGTACAGGCAGATGTGCTGCACACAGGAGGCCAGTATTAATAATCTTCCTTTAGGCATCAAGAATTGTTAGCACTGTAGGGTACAGTGGGGGAAATGCTCCCCTTAAGGATTGTGTCATTTCTTTTCAGTGAAACAAAAGTTAAATGTGTTCAGAAAATGTATCACAGTTTTAGTGACAATGACTTAAATTATAAACCAAGTATGAAACATGTCCAGAATTTTCATGTTATTAGATTTTTAACAAAAATTAAATCTGTGCCAAGGGGGCGTTTCACCCCACCTATGTGGCAAAACGCCCCCATGGGTGAGATAAAATGCCCCCTAGTCTGACAAAGCAATTTGTTTTAAACATTTACAGCAAAATCAGAGTGCATACAGTTTTAGCCCCAAAAAAAATAAAAATAAATATATATGTATATATATATATATATATATATATATATATATATATATATATATATATATATATATAATCAATAATTATGAATTACAAAATTATAATAGTCTATTTGAAAAAAAAAAAAAAAAAGCCAGGTGATGATAACTGGCTAGCTAACTAGCTACCTGAGACTAATTTGAGGTCATTTTTAAATATAAAGTCCAAATATTTTTATTCAGCCAACTATAATACATTTGATGGAAAACAAAGGATTCAATGTTCAGAACAGAATAACTACAGTAATTGCCCATTTCCCCCTGGGGGCGTTTTACCCCACACACTATGTTTGAGAAAAAAAAAATTATGTCATTCTGAAAATATAATTAAATTTTTATTAAATAACACATTCTCTCTATCTACAGGCTCTACTGTTCTCATATCATATATAACTGCGATGTTCTACAAAAAACAAGCTTTAAAACTCTTTTTTTTCTTACTGCTGAAAATTAGATCATTTACTGTGAAACCTGTTTTCTCTCCAGTACATCACCAGTGTAAGCTTCATGGTGAAAACTTCTACATCACTCTTGTCAACGTAGTCCATAGTTACAATAAAAATTTATCTTGATTTATCTTGTGGTTATTTTGGGAAAAACAGTAGGGGGTCGTTTTCCTTCACTCTACCCTATGTCATCCATTTTTTTTTCTTGTATGTCATCCATTTTTTGCCTCAAGCTATTACAAGGGTTTTTGTCGGTTTGACTCCGTTAGCACCCTGAATAACTACAGCACCCACCAGATAAATCAGGACGAGCATAGTCAAAGGACGGCCATATTAACATGCTGTCATGTCCTTGTGCTTAATGGAGTCGTAAATACAAAGGCACTACTGAAGCTCAGTCTATGTGTAAAAGCCTTGGGGACCCGGTCTCTCTAGCGCTGACACATGTCTCACACAGAGTGGGACGCATTTCACTTATGTCTGCCACTGCTGACTTCACGTACAAGGCCTTACACTGCTCTGCTGATGGACATATAGGAGTGTGAGGTCTTTTAGCAATGAGTAGACTGAGGAGGTTAAACAGTTTTGACAGCAGAAGAACCATCTGTATGCTGTCAACGGCCCATCACTGTTTTTTATAGCTTGGTAATTATAGCACTCTTATTGGCTGAAGTTATTTAGTATTGGCTAAGAGCTGTGGCTGGCGTTTACAGGATCAACAGTAATTACCACACAACACCCTTGTTGACAGTAACTCAGCCAGGCAAAAAGGCTGTGTGTATATCCATCATTGCCACTATGTTGACACTGATACTGAACAGCAAGAAGTACAGTAAGAGGTCAAAATCAAGACTGATCAAAATCAACCAAATGATCTTACATGAATCTAAAGTAAGAATCAAGAATCTATCACTTGCACATTATTCTAAAGGGAAAGAGCATAACCAAGGTCATGTGGATGAGGAAAATAACCAATAATACATTTTCAATCTAATCAAACATTGGTAAACACTTTAGTTTAGGGACCAATTCTCGCTATTAACTAGTTGCTTATTAGCATGCCTATTATTAACATATTGATTGTTAATTTGTATTTGCAAAGCACATATTGTGCATGACCATATTCTACATCCCTAATCCTACCCAGTGTCTGAACATAACAACTACCTTACTAACTATTAATAAGCAGAAAATTAGGAGTTTATTGAGGCAAAATCATAGTTAATGGTTTGCTAATAGCGAGAATTGGACCTTAAAATAAAGTGTGACCCAAAGATGGATACAAATGAAGTCTCTACATTTATTTATGAATACTGTCTAACAGCATCGCAAAATGTCTCTTTAGGGATGAGATTTGTTTATTATTTATTTTTATTCTGGACCAAAAAGAAAATGATATATTTAGTCCTGGTTCACTTAGTGTTCAAACACTGTCATTTTAACTCTGAATATAAAGATACAAAACAAAAGGTATAAGAATAAGGTCACGGCCTGATTGGTCAGCTTTTATGATGTATATTTTGCAGAAGAAATTTCTGAACATCCAAAACAATGCCATATGCTTGACTAAATGCACTCATAGCATGTATGTACATATGGTGGTATTTTTACCAGCTGAAAACTCGCAAAGAGTCAAAACAGCGCCAGTAATTCCTCAGGAGATGGCGGTTTGGACACCTGTAGTTAACTGTAATGGGTTTTGGTTAATTTAGATGTCTTTTGGTCCGTACTGGATTCATATTTCACCAGAGTTGTTTGGAAGTGGTCCAAGACCCACTGAAAAAGTGGGTCTCGGTCCGCTTGTCAAATAACTCAAATGATCCACACGAACAGAACAAAAAAACTTGTAAACAAATATTTGTGAATGTGTCCCACTAAATGCATTGCAAATGCTGATTTATATAATATAGTTTATACATACTCTAGCCTTAGATACTTAATATAATTCAGTAAAATACTAAAAAAAAATTGTTTTCTTTTTTTTACACACTAACTCTCACAAGTAGCTGTCAAAGTAGCTCCCATTATTTGTGGCTGCTCATAAGGGCTGCCAGGTGTTGGCCCACCACCCTTAAGCAGACAGATGGAGGATGAATTTAGCGAGGAGAAAGATGACTCTCAGAACCCGTCTCACCTCTGTCTTGTTCGCTCTCCCACCACCTGCTCAGCCAGCGTGAATGAGCTGTTGCCAATGTCAGCGGATGTACGTCTAAAGCCATCACCCAATGAAAAGTGTCATATCAGACAGATGATCCATCAGCATCCTTCAAATATTATTCACACTACCTCTGGAGAAGATAAGGTTTATCCAGGGTTCAAAATTAACTTTTGCCACCACTTTCCAATGATGAGTAAAGGGGATAATTTACTGGCCATACCTGTTTCTTCTAGCCATGAAACTGTATTTTACAAAACGCATTTTGTTCAGTATTTAAAGCACGAATTGCACACGTCTTCTCATCAGCCAAGGTGTTACATGTCAGTCCTTGTCTTGTGTTTCCCCTCCTCTCGTGTCCCTATTTGGCCATCCTCGTTCCTTTCCTCATTAGTTTAATTAGTCCCTAGCCCTGTGTTTGATTAGTCCACACCTGTTCCTTGTTTTCCTAGTGTTTATAAGCCCTGTGTTTCCTAGCCCCTGTGTCCGGTCATCACGTCAGATGTGTTCGTCTCTCCCCATGATCCCTGTTTGTCGGCTGGTTGATAATAAATGTGCTTATTGGAACTCCTACGTCTCCTCGCTCCTTGTTTCCCGAGAGGGAACGTGACAGATGACCGGACCTACAAAGTAAGCGGCGCTCCTTTTCCCCCATTTTGTTTTCCGTTTTTGAAAGTTTTTTTGTTTGCTCCTTTTTTCCCGCTCCCTCCATGGCGATGGAGTTCGCCGCCCGCCTCCGCGCCCTGATACTCCGCGATCTCCCCTTCGTGGAGTACACGGAGGAGTTCTGCGAGCTGGCCGGGAAGGCGGAGCTGCACGACGCGGTCATCCTCCAGCTCTTCCGGCTCGGGGCCTGTCACCACCGCCCCATGAACCTCCCAGACACCACGGGATTGACCTGGAGGCTGGGGATATACCGGTGTCTGGGAGACTTCCGGGCCCGAGTCGAAGCTAGCCCGCCGTCGTCAGCGGCTCCCCCGAGCCCGCCGCCGCTCGCGCTTCCAGAGCGCCCCCGCGAACTCGCGCTTCCAGAGCGACCCCGCGAACTCGCGCTTCCAGAGCGCCCCCGCGAACTCGCGCTTCCAGAGCGCCCCCGCGAACTCGCGCTTCCCGAGCGCCCCCCAGTGCCGGCCCCACGCACGTGCCCTCCAGTGCCGGCCCCACGCACGTGCCCTCCAGTGCCGGCCCCACGCACGTGCCCTCCAGTGCCGGCTCCACGCACGTGCCCTCCAGTGCCGGCTCCACGCACGTGCCCTCCAGTGCCGGCTCCACGCACGTGCCCTCCAGTGCCGGCTCCACGCACGTGCCCTCCAGTGCCGGCTCCACGCACGTGCCCTCCAGTGCCGGCTCCACGCACGTGCCCTCCAGTGCCGGCTCCACGCACGTGCCCTCCTGAGTTCCCGCTGGTTCCGTCCAGCCCTCCTGAGTTCCCGCTGGTTCCGTCCAGCCCTCCTGAGTTCCCGCTGGTTCCGTCCAGCCCTCCTGAGTTCCCGCTGGTTCCGTCCAGCCCTCCTGAGTTCCCGCTGGTCCCGTCCAGCCCACCTGAGTTCCCGCTGGTCCCGTCCAGCCCACCTGAGTTCCCGCTGGTCCCGTCCAGCCCACCTGAGTTCCCGCTGGTCCCGTCCAGCCCACCTGAGTTCCCGCTGGTCCCGTCCAGCCCACCTGGGTTCCCGCTGGTCCCGTCCAGCCCACCTGGGTTCCCGCTGGTCCCGTCCAGCCCACCTGAGTTCCCGCTGGTCCCGTCCAGCCCACCTGAGTTCCCGCTGGTCCCGTCCAGCCCACCTGAGTTCCCGCTGGTCCCGTCCAGCCCACCTGAGTTCCCGCTGGTCCCGTCCAGCCCACCTGAGTTCCCGCTGGTCCCGTCCAGCCCACCTGAGTTCCCGCTGGTCCCGTCCAGCCCACCTGAGTTCCCGCTGGTCCCGTCCAGCCCACCTGAGTTCCCGCTGGTCCCGTCCAGCCCAGCGCCTCCCGTGCGCCCTCAAGGGTCCGCGCCGCAAGAGCGCCCTCAAGGGTCCGCGCCGCAAGAGCGCCCTCAAGAGTCCGCGCCGCAAGAGCGCCCTCCTGCGTCTCCGCTGGTCCCGTCCAGCGCTCCTTCGTCTCCGCTGGTTCTATTCAGCTTCGCGCCTCCCGTGCGCCCTCAAGTGTCTGCGCTGCAAGAGCGCCCTCAGGAGTCCGCGCTGCAAGAGCGCCCTCCTGCATCTACGCTGGTCCCGTCCAGCTCTCCTTCGTCTCCGCTGGTTCCGTCCAGCTCCGCGCCTCCCGTGCGCCCCCCAGTGCCCGCTCCTCCAGAGCGCCCCCCAGTGCCCGCTCCTCCAGAGCGCCCCCAAGTGCCCGCTCCTCCAGAGCGCCCCCAAGTGCCCGCTCCTCCAGAGCGCCCCCTAGTGCCCGCTCCTCCAGAGCGCCCTCTAGTGCCCGCTCCACCAGAGCGCCCTCAAGTGCCCGCTCCTCCCGAGCGCCCCCAAGAGCCCTCTCCTCCAATGTGGGCCCCAGAGGGGAACTTTCCCAAAGAAATTTTTGGGGGGGGGCCATATAGTCCCAGTCTGTGTGGCCAGGCCAAAGGCCAAGGCCACAAAGGACCCCGATCCACCAAGGCCTCCCAAGGCTCCAGATCCGCCATGGCCTCCCGAATCTCCAGTCCTGCCATGGCCTCCCAAGGCTCCAGATCCGCCATGGCCTCCCGAATCTCCAGTCCTGCCATGGCCTCCCAAGGCTCCAGATCCGTCATGGCCTCCCGAATCTCCAGTCCTGCCATGGCCTCCCAAGGCTCCAGATCCGCCATGGCCTCCCAAGGCTCCAGATCCGCCATGGCCTCCCGAATCTCCAGTCCTGCCATGGCCTCCCAAGGCTCCAGATCCGCCATGGCCTCCCGAATCTCCAGTCCTGCCATGGCCTCCCAAGGCTCCAGATCCGCCATGGCCTCCCAAGGCTCCAGATCCGCCATGGCCTCCCGAATCTCCAGTCCTGCCATGGCCTCCCAAGGCTCCAGATCCGCCATGGCCTCCCGAATCTCCAGTCCTGCCATGGCCTCCCAAGGCCCCTGATCCGCCCTGGAGGCTTCCCTGGTCTCCTCCCTGTCCGGGCCCTGCTCCAGCCTCCAGAGCGCCCGCCCCCCCCCGCCCGTGATGTGTATGTTACGGTGCGGGACGCACCTTCCGGGAGGGGGGCGATATGTTACATGTCAGTCCTTGTCTTGTGTTTCCCCTCCTCTCGTGTCCCTATTTGGCCATCCTCGTTCCTTTCCTCATTAGTTTAATTAGTCCCTAGCCCTGTGTTTGATTAGTCCACACCTGTTCCTTGTTTTCCTAGTGTTTATAAGCCCTGTGTTTCCTAGCCCCTGTGTCCGGTCATCACGTCAGATGTGTTCGTCTCTCCCCATGATCCCTGTTTGTCGGCTGGTTGATAATAAATGTGCTTATTGGAACTCCTACGTCTCCTCGCTCCTTGTTTCCCGAGAGGGAACGTGACACAAGGTCAAAGTATTATTTTTACATTTTGACAGCCATTTAATGTTTCATCCACTCCCAACATCCATCTCATTTTGCATTTACCAAATGTTCAGCCGAAAGAAACCCTGATTCATTGGGCATCAAACTATTAGCATGTAATTAGCATGGACAAAGATTTGTGATTAACAACAGCTTATGTCACATCCTGGTCACGTCAGTGAAGCACGACACGCTGCTTTTGACAGGGCAGTGACTCACGCCCAGGATGACCTCAAAGGTGTGTGCCAGGACCGTAAGATGTTTGTCATGCTTGTTGCTATTGAGGAACCATCTTAATGAAGATGAGCTCTGCATTTGTGAGTGTTAAATTCAGGTAATGAACTAAATGAAGCTTTATGGCGAATGAATATTTCCTTCTAACTCGAGTGTTGCTCTGATGAATTAAGAACTCTTTGTGAAGAAGAGACTTCATATGGGAGCATGTACGGTATATAAATCAATGGCATTTGCTGTAAAGGAATCGTTCACCCACAAAATTGCAATTATTTACTCACCCTCAAGTTGTTCCAAACCTGTTTGAGTTTCTTTCTTCTGATGAACACAAAAGAAGACATTTCGAAGAATGTTGGTAACCAAACAGTCGCTGGTAGCCATTGACTTCCATAGTATGGAAAAAATACTGGGAACCAGCAACTGTTTGGTTACAAATAAGTTACCAACAAATGTATCCTGTTTTAAGGATATTTTGAAATTATTACTGGAAACAAAGCAAATAAAGACTCCAAGTCATTAAGAGGTAAATTGTGTGCAATGCAAAACATTACCAACACCAAAATTATCCAAATAGATCAGAGTACACCTTTAAGTGACATCTGTGCTCCCCCCACTCTTGGAAACTAGCAGCCACCACTGATGTGCATCCATTTACAGAGATATGGCTGTGGAATAATCTAATAATATAGGCACTTACCTGAGCTTGATTTAAGTTATGAAGATTACCACAATCCCCCTAATGGCACACAAGTGTGAAGCTCAGGTGATTAGAAAGCATATTACCTCTGGGCAAGAGTTTATCATTGTGAAAATGAGTTCATTTTTTTGTTTAATCTACAGCGGAGAACCCCCAAGAATAAGTAAAACATGGAGCAGCTGTGTGAAAAGAGGGAAAAAAAGAGGAACAAACTCAAATAACCCTCTTTCTGTGTCTCTCCAGATATCGGCATGTGTAACCCTTGCCTGAGGGCTAAGCAGCACTTATACTGCTGTGAGTATTTATCATTCTGTTCACCACCTCACTCTCTCTTTCTTTAGAAACCACACACTGTAAAAAGTGATAAGTTGACTTAACTTAAAAAAATTGAGGAAACCCCTTGCCTTAAAATTATCAAGTAAATAATAATTTAAAAAAATACGTTAAGTGAATTGTCATGTTCACTTAACTTATTTAAAAAAAAAAAAAAAAAAAAACTTATTTAACGTTAACTTATTTTATTGCTTTATGTGTTTATCTCCTCATATAGAGAGACACCAGGCTGCATTCCACTTCGCTTCTAGACACACACTCGCAAACTTCCCTGTAAGCACTTCCCCTCGGGGAATCCCTTCCGCCATTTTGAAATATGTTCCACTTTGTCAAAGGGATGAGGGAAGTATGTATGGCCAGACCCTCAACCCCCTCGATTTTGACTGAAGGAGTGAGTTTACTTCATATGTAGCCTACACTTCAGGCAGTTTCATATACCAAAATGCAATACACTTGGGATATCACTGCAGATCACGTTTAATTTACCACATTTAAAACAACTATAAATAATTTTTTATATTTATTCATTTATATTTCAATGAATATAACAACAAACCTTTTAAACATTTGTTTAAGCATACATTTATAATGCTGCATTAAACTAATTTGTAAAATGTAAATAATTTATCAACTCCATAAGGATTCCAAATGATCAAGGGCTTAGGACGTTCCAATTCAGCCCCTTGCAAGGCTTCCACCAGTAGTGGGCATTCGTGCAACGTAATCAGTGACGTACATATGAGTCAACAAATTAAAAAGCAAATTATACTCAAAATGACTTTTTAAAATGGTTTCCATCATTTTGAGTAGTTCTTGTCATGCTGCATGTTCAAGTGTTCCTTTTTTTCCTGTTTTTCAGTTAGTTATTTGATTCTGTAAAAGCATGGTGTGGCATCGAGATCATCATGGTGTGAACTCTACCTCTTTTCATTCTACTTTTTCTTTTCTTTTCTTTTTTATTTATTTATTTTTTGGAGCTTGTCAGGCCCTGGTCATTATGCCTTTGTTGTATGGAAAATGTCTCCTTTTGTGTTTTACAGAATTAAGAAAGTTGTACAGGTTTGGAAAATCATGAGAGTAAATAAATGATTTTCATTTTGGCTTTATTGGCTCATTTGGCTTTATTAGCTTATTCTGGCTTAGCTCATGCACCGAGCAAGTTTCTGTGTTGACTTTGAACATGTGGTGAAGGTGAGAGCTTCCTCAGTCCTGGCCGACCTCCATCTTTCAATGTTTGGGCCAGGACTGTGGTGTCTTTGATGTGATTGGCCACAGGTCACCACTGGACCTCTGCTCGGAGATCATAAATGCTTTGATTTGATTAATTCCTCACCTGGGACATCATTGTGGAGGACTTCTGGCAATCTCCCCCGAATTCTCAAGCAGTCTTCAGGTAAATGATTAAGTGTGGAGTTCAAAAGCCAGACCTGCACTTGTCCCCCCGGAAACCTTTACTGTCATGAATATTTAATGAATATTCATTCTCTTCATCCACACCCCTTTCTTCTGCTTTGATGGGGGTTGATGCGAGCGGGACAGCTTGCTGCTCGTATGGATGCTGAAGAACAGCATATGCCGCTAAAGGTCAAATCCCAGCTGTCTTAAAGTTGAGAAACGCAGGATGATACCTGCTCTGAAGTACAAAGGCGTGTGATGTTTTTTAAGACTGTAATTTCTAGATCAAAGCAGATGAGCATACTGACTGTGCAGTTTTGAGTTTCTCTTTTGTTTGATCAATAGAATGCAGAGACAGAAGATGTCTTTGTTGAAACTAGCGTTGCACCGAATAGAATTTGTAAAGGATAATGAAGGACGTTTTCTTGTGAATCTCAGATATTTAATATCTGAAATATAATGAAAGAAAAATGGGAGTTACTCAGCTTTTGCAGATCTATTTCAATTTTATTTAAAGACAAGAATCAAAGTTTATTTAGGACAACAATCCCCCACTGACCAAGGGAAATCATTAAAATTAGAGTTAGAAGATCTGAAGGGCTTGCAAGAATATTGCTCTCTGTTCCCCTGGCGATACGACATTGGAGGAATAATCCATATTGCCTAAAGAAAGGATTAAATAAGGAGGGACAGCTTATTTTTCTTAATAATTACACCCACTGCAAAAATGTAAGATATTATAATTCTTAAGGACCAGTTTATTGAGAAATCAATTTCTCAGAAAAACCCTCTCAGGTCCTTTGTAGCATGCCTTGCTTTTGTAAGTGCAGCCTTGGCCAAACAATATTTGATAAATAGATCAGTCATTCCCAGGTGGATTTATGCTGATGTAGCATCTGATTATGATCCTTGATGGTCATTGGGACTTCATGTTTTAAGAGACCCTTTTAGCCTTTTGACATTTGCATATAATTCACAACCTGGCCCCACATTCTACCTTTATATGGGTGCTAAATTGCCAGTGGTTGTCCCCTCACTGTCAAAAAGATGCTAGACAGAATTGACTATCTGTTCTCTCCATCGGACTTCAAACACATTCCAGAGAACTAAATGACCCACGATACCAGACACCAACGGCCTGGCTGACCAGTGGACTACCTCCACGTGTACAACACACATAACACATAGAGACATTTCCTTTATTTAGACCATAATTAATCAGTTACAAAGGTATCTGGTATAGGCATGTGTTGTTTGTATGTTTCCTTATTATATTAGCCTAGTTACCACTCGTTATTTGTATTAGTAAGCTCTAAACACTCAAATTCTGGTGTATGAATGTACCTCTGGTTTAATATCTTTTAGATCTTTCTTGATATCAAAATGATCTGCTCTTTATTTCTCAAACAATGATGTACACTGTGACCTCGTGAAATGCATCATACTATTCTTAGGTGCCGAAGGGAGCCTTCGCGAGCCTCCCACGCGGTGCTGGCCCCGCTGCTGCCGAGGCAGAGCGGCTGCTACACTCGTGGGGCTCGCAGGCTGATCTGGCTGGCGGGAGTGAGACGGGCATGTCTCTATCTCCTCCCGTATCCGCCAGATCTGGTGTCCCGTCTCTCAGGGAAGCGGTTACTTCCCCAGAGATGAGGACTCAGCGCTTCGTCTATCTTCCTCCGAGGAGGTTGATGTGACGAGCGTTGAAGGGGTTGCGCCACCTCTTTCGCCCCAATACGAGGAGCTTTTAGAGGTGGTAACTCGGGCAGCGGCCAAGCTTGACATCAGTTGGCCCCCCGAGAAAACAGCTGTGCCGCAGTCCAGCCTGCTGGACGAGCGTTTCCTGCGCTCGCGGCCGCCACCTCTACGCAGGAGCCTTCCTTTTTTCCCCGATCTCCACACCGAGGTGTCGAGATCCTGGGCGAAACCATATACATCCCGCCCTTTCGTTCCCACGTCAGATTACTACGGTAATGTGCGGGAATTGGACGGGCGTGGATACAGGGCGATGCCCCGGATTGAGCAGACGCTTGCGGGCTATCTGTCTCCTTCCACGGCGTCGTCCTTGAAGGCTCCTACCCTGCCCACTAGGCCTCTGCGCACCACATCATCCCTAGTGGGCAGGGGGTATGCGGCAGCAGGACAGGCTGGTGCGTGTCTGCACACGATGGCTGTGTTGCAGGCGTACCAGGCCAAACTGCTGAAGGAGTTAGATGAGTTCGGGGATATCAGAGCTGACGATATCTCAGAGCTTAGGAGAACCGCCGATTTGTCTCTCCGCGCCACCAAGGAGTCGGCCCGTGCGATCGGCCGCTCCATGGCAGCTATGGTGGCAGCGGAGAGGCATTTGTGGCTGACCCTGTCCGACATCAAGGAGAAGGACAGGGTCTGCCTCCTGGACGCCCCGCTTCAACCTTCTGGCCTGTTCGGCGACGCTGTGACCACCGTCGTCGACAGGTTTCAGGAGGCCCGCAGGCAAGCGGAGGCGTTTCGGCGGTTCCTCCCCCGCCGCTCTCTAACTCTGGAGGCTGCTGGGCGGGAGCAGCCTCCTCCACATACCAGCTCCTCTCACAGGGCTGCGCAGAAAGAGAGCGTCGCCTCTCGTGCTCCCCCGAGACGGAGCCGAGGGCAGCGGCGCTCCGCGCCGGGGACTTCAAAGCCCAAGACAGACCTGAGGGATGTCTTGGCGGCCAAGAGGTCCGCGGCAAGGAAGTCCTGATGGGCGAGCCCCAGGACTTCGGAGGGCGACCCCTACTGGGGTGGAGCGGCTCACACCGCGGCTCACGGTGACCGTGTCCCCTCGGTGCCCTCCGGGGATTTGTCTGCCAACCCTGCAGTTCCAGGGCACAGCAGGTCCCAGCGAGTGTTATTCTCAGGTTCTACCGCCTGTGACTTCAGCGGGCCTGAGAAACTCGCCTCAGCTGCCAGATTTTGCATCTCCTGTCGGTGCGCCGCAGCAAGACAGTGGTCTGGCCGCTTCTCTAACACCAGAGGTCAGTCTCGAGAGACTGATTCCCTTAGTAGATCGTTTGGCAGCCTGGCAACGGCTGCCGAACGTGTCTCTCTGGGTCCTGCGGACGGTAGAGGCTGGCTATTCCATCCAGTTCAATGGGCCACCCCCGCGATTCAACGGGGTCTGTGTGACTACGGTCCGCCCCGAGCAGGCTTTGGTCCTGGAACAGGAAGTCAACACTTTGCTGAAAAAGGAAGCCATAGAGTTGGTTCCACCTCACGAAGTGTACACCGGCTTCTACAGCCGATACTTCATTGTTCCGAAGAGGGACGGAGGGCTGAGGCCCATACTGGACTTGCGTCTCTTGAACCTCTCAGTCAGACCGCTGAAGTTCAAGATGCTGACGGTCAAGCAGATCGTGTCTCAAATCAGGTCTGAGGACTGGTTTGTCACGATAGACCTCAAAGACGCCTATTTCCATGGGTCCATCCTTCCCTCTCACAGGAAGTTCCTGAGGTTCGCTTTCGGGGGCAAAGCGTACCAATATCGGGTTCTTCCCTTCGGCCTAGCACTCTCACCCCGCACTTTCACCAAGTGTGTGGATGCGGTCCTGGTCCCGTTGCGACTGCAAGGCATCCGCATACTAAATTATATCGACGATTGGTTGATTCTTGCTCAATCAGAGCAGTTGGCAGTTCGGCATCGAGATGTCGTTCTTGCCCACATGAAAGATTTGGGGTTAAGACTAAACGCTAAAAAGAGTGTGCTTTCTCCAGCTCAGAGAACCACTTATCTAGGCGTGGTGTGGGATTCGACCACGATGCAGGCTTGTTTGACCCCTGCTCGGATCGAGTCGATCCTCACGGCAGTCAGGAGAGTGCGAGAAGGCCAGCCATTCACTGTCAAGCAGTTTCAGAGGCTGCTTGGGCTCATGGCAGCTGCGTCCAGCGTGATTCCTTCTGGCCTGCTGTACATGAGGCCCCTACAGTGGTGGCTCAAGACCAGGGGGGTCTCCCTGAGGGGAAACTCGCTCCGCGCTGTCAAGGTGTCACGGCGCTGCATCCGTGCCTTAGACATGTGGAGGAAACCCTGGTTCTTGTCCCAGGGCCCGGTGCTGGGAGCTCCTTGTCGCCGCGTCTCGCTAGCGACGGACGCTTCCCTCACCGGTTGGGGTGCGGTCATGAGTGGCCACCCTGCCCGCGGTCTGTGGAGTGGTCGCCACCTGACGTGGCATATCAACTGGCTAGAGATCCTAGCTGTGTTCCGTGCTCTCAAGCACTTCCTCCCAGACCTGAGAGATCGCCACTTGCTGGTCCGCACCGACAGCACGGCAGTGGTCTCTTACATCAACCACCAAGGAGGTCTGCGGTCGCGCGCCTTGTACAAGCTGGCACACCAGATCCTTGTGTGGTCCCAGGGCAAGCTCCTATCATTGAGAGCTGTGCACATTCCTGGGTATCTCAACGTCGGAGCAGACGTCCTGTTGAGACAGGGGCCGAGGCCCGGGGAATGGATGCTTCACCCCCAGGTGGTGAAGCAGATTTGGAAGGTTTTTGGCCAAGCACAGGTGGACCTCTTTGCGACTCGAGAGTCGGCGCAATGTCCCCTTTGGTTCTCTCTAGCTCCTCCAGCGCCTCTGGGACTGGATGCTATGGTACAGACCTGGCCGAGGCTTCGTCTGTACGCCTTCCCCCCGATCGCTCTGCTCCCGGGAGTTTTGGCGAGAGTGCGCCGGGACGCGGTCAGCCTACTGTTAGTAGCACCGTTCTGGCCGGGCCGAGTATGGTTCTCGGATCTGATTTCCCTCCTCGACGGCACCCCGTGGCCGGTACCGATCAGGAGCGATCTCCTCTCACAGGCCGGGGGCACCCTTGTGCACCCCCGCCCGGAGTGCTGGAGGCTGTGGCCCCTGAGGGGGCACAACTCATAGCTTCCGGTCTGTCAACCAAGGTTGTCGAGACCTTCCTCCAATCCAGAGCTCCCTCTACGAGGAAACTGTACGCCTTGAAGTGGAAACTCTTCACTTCATGGTGCGGGGACCGCCAGCTCGACCCAGTCAACTGCCCGATCCGCGCAGTTCTGGAGTTCCTGCAGGCCCGCTTCTCTGCAGGGTTAACCCACTCCACTATTAAGGTCTACGTGGCAGCTATCTCGTCGTACCACGCCCTTATCGGTGGCCAGTCAGTGGGCAGACACCCCCTGGTTACACGTTTCCTCCGCGGTGCGCTGAGGCTGAGGCCGCCTGTACGACCCTGTGTCCCCACGTGGGACCTGGCTGTGGTACTAGAGGCTATGGGCAGAGCACCCTTTGAGCCTCTCGGGGAGATAACTGATAGACTCCTCACGATCAAGACCGTTTTTCTGCTGGCTATCACCTCTCTGAGGAGGGTGAGTGACCTCCAGGCCCTATCTGTGGCCCCTTCGCATATCGACTTTGCGCCCGGTTCGGCGAAAGTCTTCCTCTACCCCCGTGCGGGGTACATACCGAAGGTTCTGACGGTCGTACCACAGCCGGTCGTACTCCAGGCCTTCTGTCCTCCTCCCTTCAGGAGCCCGACCAGGAAAGGCACAACTGTGTGTGTCCAGTGCGAGCACTGGACGCATACATCTACAGAGCTGCCCTGTGGAGAAAGACGGACCAATTGCTCGTGTGCTTTGGTCCGCCTAAGAGGGGTCTTCCAGCTTCGAAGCCCACTCTTAGCAGGTGGATAGTGGATGCCATCAATCTGGCGTACGAGACCTCTGACCTTCCCCCGCCGCTGGGAGTCAGAGCGCACTTGACCCGAGGTGTGGCGGCCTCCAAGGCCTTCTGGGCAGGTGTCTCCATGCAAGACATCTGCAACGCTGCTGGGTAGTCCACGCCCCTGACATTCGCCAGGTTTTACAACCTCGACATCAGAGCCACTCCAGGCTCCTCCGTCCTTTCAGCCTGACACCAGGCAGGGACTTGTCAGTCTGGCGGCGTTGGTATAGCGTTCCCATAGCGTCTCCGGACGCAGCTCGATGTTCCTGGAAGGGAACGTACCAGGTTACGTATGTAACCCAGGTTCCCTGAAGGGAAAGAGAGCTGCGTCTCGGGCCACACTTCCGGCATCCCTGCCAGCGCTTGCTTCATGACTTGAAGCTGACGCGGGCTCCGCCGCACGTGCTTATATACTTCCTGGTCGTGACGTCACCCCGCCCGTGACGCCTCGCCCATCCATTAGACTGTTGTATAAAATATTCAGAGCGCCGGTTATGCTGATGGCGTTCCCATAGCGTCTCCGGACACAGCTAACCTGGTATGTTTTGTTACATGCTAATGAGCCATGTATTAGTAAGGAAATAATTTTCCTTAGAGTCAATAGACGATTAAAACTGTTCGTACTGCGGGCGAACAAATCATTTTATTGTACTATTAATGCTACAGTTAATTCCTGAAGATGAATATATAATTGATAACAACCCGTTATGATTAATTATGTTCATCTCACTTTGAGCTAATTTGTTACACTGACTATATCTAATTTTGCAAGAACATATAAACTTATATTACTAACCTTAACCCTAATGTATAAGTCTACTAATACTCTAATGACAGTCACACCATGTCTACACCGAATTGCACCACAACAGCTTGAGTTTGTCTACACTGGACGCGCCAAAGCCATTGTTTCAAATAATTTGTTCTAGGTGTCAGTATGTCATAAATAGAATGAGATATCAGTTTACTTAATTGACGTTATTTATTTGACATGTTTGACAAAGTTACTAATGGTTAGTAGAATGTCTAAAGTGGACTATTGAAATAAAGGGTGTGAAGTAGAGCTTCTTTGCTAGTAGCTGAAATAAATGAAAAATCAAAGGGTGAATTAACTTTGTGAAAGCCGGCCGTTCCAGTATCTTTTACAGGTGCAGATTCCATGTGGGCCTAGTTAAACACTCTTGTAAAGAAAAAAGAGGTTCATTTTGGAATAACGTGTCCTGGGTCATCTGTTCACGTTTGGTTTTAAGACTCTTATTTTGAACTTTATTCTATTCCATTATTTCTGGTTTCACTATTCCTGTGGTTTAGTTCCTGTTTTCATGATTAAATAGGTTTCACTGCATTCAAGAAATCAACAGATATGTCTGTGACTGGCTACATTGCTTAATGCTACAAAAATGTGTTGTAAAGAGTAAAAAAATTAAAGCACTCTTGCGAATTCAAGTGTTTGCCAAATCTGTTTCGCCTGTTTGAATGCAATAGAGCTGATAAAATGTAAAAACTGTAACTTGAATGCAATGTAAGTCGCTTTGGATAAAAGTGTTTGCTAAATGCATAAATGTAAATGTAAATGTATTGCCAAAATCCTATTATAATTGCATTATGGGGAGCATGTAAACACACTCATTGTTATAGTGTGCTGTTTATTATTGAGTTTTGGTAGTGTTTTCTTCTTGTATTCTTGAAATTTCTTCCTGTATTGTTTAAAAGCTGTGATTAGATCCATGCTTCTGCTCCCAACACTGCAAACTGTTACAAACTGCAATTAAATGAATATCGTAGTTTAAACGTGTGTTTAAACGTGTGTTTAGAACATGGATCCATCATGCCTTGTTACCACTGTGCAGGCTGGTGGTGGTGGTGTAATGGTGTGGGGGATGTTTTCTTGGCACACTTTAGGCCCCTTAGTGCCAATTGGGCATCGTTTAAATGCCACGGCCTACCTGAGCATTATTTCTGACCATGTCCATCCCTTTATGACCACCATGTACCCATCCTCTGATGGCTACTTCCAGCAGGATAATGCACCATGTCACAAAGCTCGAATCATTTCAACATGACAATGAGTTCACTGTACTAAAATGGCCCTAAAATTTAAACGTGTGTGTATATATATATATATATATATATATATATATATATTTAAGTAGGACATAAGTACATATATGTAATTTACAATTTTTGTTGTCTTTGAAATATAGTTGAAAGGATACTACTGAATGTGCTGACAAGCATTCATAAAAATACTAATGTCATTTCTATTGAAACTTATGTATTTAAATATATTTATAATAACACATCTGTAATGATGAAGCTGCAGTTTATTACATTGAAATCCTTAACTTTAAATGTAATATCAAATAACACGCTACAGTTAAAATTCTAACCAAGTATTTTACATGTGCTTAAGTATGTTAGTAAATTAAAGTAAGTGTACTTCTTTAAAGAATGAAAGGTTATTAAAATTATGAATATTGATTTAATGAATATTAAGGTGTACCTAAACATAAAGTTTGCTTTAAATACACTCAACTGGTTTTATTTTAATTATTATCTGCAAGTACAGATAATATACTTTGTGGACATTCAATACAATTAAACACACTTCTTTTCCCAAGGCTTGGGAAATATCACAGTGTGGGTTCATTAGATTTAAGATGTATCACAGTGTGGGTTCATTAAATTTAAGATGAATTGTTTCTCTTCCCTTTTTTTCTTTTTGTCTCCCAACATGATTTTGTTGCTTTTTTTTTCTATCAGACTATTGTTACAGAACGGAGGACACAAAACGGTTAGCAGGTTCAGGTGAGTTTATTGAATGACTGAATGGCTGAGAGGTAAGCAGTGGTGATGAACCCGGGGTTGATATCCAGGAATTGACAGCGGTTCTCTTGGTCTGTTACTTGCAGGTTCTCACGGGGAATCCAGGAGTGAACGTTGGCCACACACCCACACCGCAGCCGTTGAGACAGGAACACGGAGATCTTGGAGCAGACTTGGAACAGGATCCTGGGAACAGGTAATATTCACAATGACAGGTAAGTAGTATCACAGCAATAGTGCAAAGGCTTGTGAGCGCTCTGGAAGTCCTCTTCTCAAGAACGAGATCGGACATCTAGTGCTGGGTGGTGTGTGGCTTTATGCTAGGCGGTAATGAGGGACGTGATGCGGGACAGGTGAGTGTGATTAGAACTCAGGTGAATGTGATCGTTGTGATTGGGAGGTGGCAGAGCCTAGCATGTCTGTAACATTACCCCCCTCTCCACGGCCCGCTCCCGAGGGCCGAGGACCCCGACGCCGTGGCGGTCTGCCTCTACCTCTGGGTGCGGGGCGATCAGGATGGTTGAAGTGGAACTCCTCAAGGAGGATCGGGTCCAGTACATCATCTCGGGTTACCCACGATCTCTCCTCTGGGCCGTATCCCTCCCAGTCGATGAGGTATTCTAGATGACCGCCTCGGCGTCGGGAGTCCAATATCTCCTTGATCTGGTAGATGGTTCCTTCCTCTAGGATCAATGGGAGAGGGTCTCTGCCGGAGGGCCAGGCTCTGTGGAGAGAGGAACAGAGGGGTGATAAGGCTTCAATAATGAGACGTGAAAGGTAGGGTGGATCTTGTACCGGGGAGGGAGCTGAAGTTGATAGGTGACAGGGTTAAGTTGTTTGACAATGGGGAAGGGACCAACAAATCTGGGACTTAGTTTCTTGCAGGGTAGGCGCATCCTGATGTCCCTCGTAGATAGCCAGACCTTCTGACCCGGATGGTAAACGGGGGCTTCTGATCTACGAAGGTCCGCGGTCATTCTGCGCCTACGCACTGCCCGCTGAAGGTGGTGGTGAGCGGCGTCCCAGACCCTCTCGCTCTCCCGGAACCAGAAATCCACAGAAGGCACATCCGAGGGGTCACCTGACCAGGGGAACATTGGTGGCTGATAACCGAGTATGCACTGAAATGGGGTTAAACCAGTGATAGGCTGGCGAAGGGAGTTCTGGGCATACTCGGCCCAGCCAATGAACTGGTTCCAGGAGTTCTGGTGGCCATGGCAGAAGGTTCGGAGGAAACGGGCCACCTCCTGGATCTTCCGTTCCGTTTGCCCGTTAGTTTGGGGATGGTAGCCCGATGAGAGACTGACGGCCACACCTAGGAGTTTGAAAAAGGATCTCCACACTCGAGAAATAAACTGGGGTCCACGATCTGAGACAATGTCTTCCGGGATCCCAAAGTAACGGAAGACGTGGTTGAACAATAATTCTGCTGTAGTTAAGGCGGTGGGCAGATTTCTGAGCGGGAGTAGCCGGCAGGCCTTGGAGAATCTGTCGACAACGACTAGAATACAGGTGTTGCCGTCGGATGGAGGCAGATCCGTGACGAAGTCTACTCCTAGGTGTGACCAGGGGCGATTCGGAACGGGTAAAGGGAGGAGCTTGCCTGCTGGAAGTCGGCGAGGGTTCTTAGCCATGGCACAATCTGCACAACCTTGAACGAACCTCCGAATATCCCTGGCCATGTTGGGCCACCAGAAGCGGTCTCGAAGCAGCGAGAGGGTGTTGTTGGCCCCTGGGTGGCCAGTGCCCAGAGATGTGTGAGCAGAGTGAATTAGCTGGGTGCGTTGGGACCTGGGGATGTATTGTAGCTCTGGGGGACAGCCCGGCGGCGGATTCGTGGGAACATTGGTGGAGGGAGCTGAGTCGGTATCCCATTGGATGGGGCAAACGAACATCTGCTTAGGGAGCACGGGTTCAGGGTTTTCAAGGCTATCCTCCTGGGTGTCAAATTGGCGTGAAAGGGCGTCAGCCTTTACGTTCTTGGATCCAGGGCGGTATGAGATGGAGAAGTTGAACCGCGTGAAGAAGAGTGCCCACCGGGCCTGACGGGGGTTTAGTCGTTTTGCTTCCCTGAGATATTGAAGGTTTTTGTGGTCGGTATAGACGGTGAATGGATGTTGGGCACCCTCCAACCAATGTCTCCACTCCTCTAGGGCTAGCTTGATGGCCAGAAGCTCCCTGTTGCCGATGTCATAGTTGCGCTCCGCCGGGCTGAGCTTATGGGAGAAGAAGGCACATGGATGGAGTCTAGATGGTGTCCCCTGCCGTTGGGATAGGACGGCGCCCACTCCTGACGTGGAGGCATCGACTTCTACAACGAACGGTTCCCTGGGGTCTGGGTGAATCAAGACTGGGGCCTTGGTGAATGCATCCTTTAATTCTCGGAAGGCTTGGGTGGCTGCTGGGGTCCAGATAAGGGCTTTAGGCTTTCCTTGGAGCAGGTTGGTGAGAGGGCTGGAGATGGTGCTGTAGTTCTGAATGAACCGGCGGTAGAAGTTTGCAAACCCCAGGAAACGTTGGAGTCCCTTGATGGTATCAGGAGTGGGCCAATCCCAAATCGCCCTCACCTTCCCCTCGTCCATCTGGATACCACTGTTGCTGATGTTGTAGCCCAGAAACTGCACTGAGGGAAGATGAAAGGAGCATTTTTCTGCCTTGAGGAACAGATTATACTCCCTCAGGCGTTGGAGGACCTCCGCAACGTGGCGACGATGTTCGGCCATACTCCGGGAGTAGATAAGGATGTCGTCGATATACACCAATACAAACTTGTGGAGAAACTCCCGGAGCACCTCGTGCATAAAGTCCTGGAATACGGAGGGGGCGTTAGCTAGTCCATATGGCATGACGAGGTACTCATAGTGGCCAGTGGGTGTCACAAACGCGGTCTTCCATTCGTCCCCCTCACGTATTCGGATCAGGTTGTAGGCGCTGCGGAGGTCCAGCTTGGTAAAGACAGTGGCACCTCGGAGATGTTCTAAAGCCGCAGGAACGAGGGGAAGTGGGTACCGGAACTTAACGGTAATTTGGTTAAGGGCTCGATAGTCAATGCAGGGCCGTAGCCCGCCGTCCTTCTTGGCTACGAAGAAGAAGCTCGATGAGGCAGGGGACGTGGAAGGGCGAATATAGCCTTGCTTGAGAGCCTCTTCAATGTACTCCTCCATGGCCTTCTGCTCAGGAATTGAAAGGGGATAGATGCGGCCGCGGTGCACTGACTCACCCGGATGGAGGTCTATGGCGCAATCCCAGGGACGGTGAGGAGGTAATTGTGAGGCTTTCTTGGGGCAAAAGACATCGTGGAAACTGCGGTAACAGGCAGGTATGTCTACCGATTGCCTTTCAGGGGGACTTTCAATAGATGTGGAATTCACTGCTAATCGGCCTGGTAGTGCAGAGGTTGGTCTGTGGACTTCCGGGAAGCATTGATCAAAGCAGGGAGTTCCCCATTTGAGTACCTCCCCACTTTGCCAGGAGATGGTGGGTTCATGCTGGAGGAACCATGGCCTGCCTAGAATGATGTCTACGGTGGAGCCCTCTAGGACTAATAGGCGGATGTGTTCCGTATGCAAGGCTCCCACTTGCAGTCGTATGGGCACGGACCTTCGGTTGACATACCTGCGGCTTACGGGTGTTCCAGTGACCGATTGGATCTGGTAACTCTGCGGTGTGGCGGTGGTGGCGATGTGGAGCTGGCGGCAGAGGTTGCCCGAGATGAAGTTTCCTGCGGACCCAGTGTTGAGTAAGGCAGTGGCTGGAAGAGAGCATTTAGGGCCGGTGAGGAGAACCTTTATAGTCAGGGGTTTGGCGTTTAAAATGTCTGAAGAGATCGCACTCACCCCCAGACGAGGTGGTCTTGTGGGACAGGTGGAGCGAAGATGTCCCCTTTCTCCGCAGTACAAACAAAGGCCCTGGGCGAATCGGCGGGAACGTTCTTGGGCAGAGAGGCGGTAAGTATCGACCTGCATGGGTTCGTGGGTTACCTCCAGAGGGCGCTGTTCGGCCAGGCGAAAGGGAAACGAGCTGCGGCGGCAAGAGTCGGAGGATAATTCAGCCAGACAAGCGGTCATTCGAGAGGCACAGCGGATGGAATGTTGGATGAGACTCTCCAAGCCGAGAGAGTCATCGAAAGCAGCCAATTGCAGGCGAAGATGGGGTTCCAAACCTTGTCGATAGGCGGCGAGGAGAGCACACTCGTTCCATCCACTGGCCGCCGCGAGAGTTCTGAACTGCAGGACATACTCCTTGATGGGTAATGAGCTCTGGCGTAAGCTATAGAGCTGATCGCTGATCGAGGAGTCATAGACGGGCTTCCCAAAGACCTCCCGGAAATGTTGTATGAACGCCTGGGATGACTGAGTGACGTTACCGCCTTGTGCCCAGATGGTCTCCGCCCAACGAAGCGCCTGACCTCGGAGATGGGTGATAATGAAGGCGATCTTGGACTTCTCGGTAGGGTACAGGTGAGGCTGAAGTTCAAACGAAAGGGAACATTGCAAAAGGAACCCATTGCACTCCTCCGCCGAGCCTGAGTAGGGCGCTGGTTCGGCCATGGGGGTGGCAACCGTCGACGGAGCGCTGATGCCGGAAGCGATCGCTGGAGCAGATGATGCGGCGGAGGTGAGGGTTTGTTTTAATAACTCCACCAATTCCTGGAAGGGGTCTGAAGAACTCATGGTGGAGAAGTCTGTTATGGTCCGATCTTCTGTTACAGAACGGAGGACACAAAACGGTTAGCAGGTTCAGGTGAGTTTATTGAATGACTGAATGGCTGAGAGGTAAGCAGTGGTGATGAACCCGGGGTTGATATCCAGGAATTGACAGCGGTTCTCTTGGTCTGTTACTTGCAGGTTCTCACGGGGAATCCAGGAGTGAACGTTGGCCACACACCCACACCGCAGCCGTTGAGACAGGAACACGGAGATCTTGGAGCAGACTTGGAACAGGATCCTGGGAATAGGTAATATTCACAATGACAGGTAAGTAGTATCACAGCAATAGTGCAAAGGCTTGTGAGCGCTCTGGAAGTCCTCTTCTCAAGAACGAGATCGGACATCTAGTGCTGGGTGGTGTGTGGCTTTATGCTAGGCGGTAATGAGGGACGTGATGCGGGACAGGTGAGTGTGATTAGAACTCAGGTGAATGTGATCGTTGTGATTGGGAGGTGGCAGAGCCTGGCATGTCTGTAACAACTATCTGTTGGACTAGTGAACAAATCTTGTGTGCGTAATAACCTTGACTTAGGACTTAGAAACGTATATATAGTAAACATTTGAGCCTACATCCTTTTATCTGCACATTCAAATCCAGATTCAAATATTAAGATGTACATGTCAACAGAAATCTTGGCTGCAGGCTAGAAAACTCATACCCTTTAATGCTGACCTTTGCCTATGCATCCCACAACAGCCAGGCCAGAAAAGTCATTTTGATTCTTCTGCCTTGAAGTGAAGCTGGTTGCTAGGAAACAGTCTGTCCAGGTTGGAGGTGTAAAAAGCTGTTTGCACATTAGCAGCTCTCAGCTCAAGGTCACTACTCTTCTGTTTGACCAGAGGATGTGAGACCAACTCACAAACACGGTCACATCAATCCCTTGCCCATGATATGCATGCATCCATCAGTGACATCTGATATAGAGGTTTACTCATTTAGAGTAAAATAATCTTGAGACACATCTACAGGGTGTTGTGTTTTATTTGTCATCTGCTGGCATCAAATTCAATCAACACACAGTTTTGTTCGGTTTCTGTAGCAAGACTTTTCTCCTGCAAAGAGATTTTCAGTCATTTGGCTATGCATGCATATCACCAAGCTGTTTCTGGTTAATTAGATATATCTAGTTGTCAGGTTTCACACTGAAACAGCCCTCTAGCTTTGGTTCATTCAGTCCTCTGTCAGCTTGCTTTGTTTTTGAAAGGTAGAACCAAAGTATGGTCACCGGTTCATTTTTCTCTCGGCTCACTGGGGTCTTGAGCCAGCAGGAAATGGGTCAATAACCCGCATATTGAGCATCTCAGCCATCTGCTGCCCAGTGTTTGAATGATCAAAGTTAGTGCTCCACTTTTCCCAGAGCTAAATCTTGAATCTCAGAAAAAATAGCAATTGGAAAATTGTATCTGCAGCTTAAATGCTGTTTAGAACCAGACTGGAAGAAATTTTGTCAAAGTCCTTGATTATTTTGTAAATATTTATTTTTAAAAGTCTATGACAAAGAGTTTTCACATTAATAAGCAGCAAAGCTGTTTATTTTGGTGAGAAATAATAAAAGGCAAACTATTTAAGGTTTTATTTCCAAGCTTTTAAGGCTTTTTTGACATCAAAATGAATTTAATACAGAAACTAAAAGCATGCATGTGCATTCAAGTCCGATTTTAATATTTTTGTAAGAAAAGATGATGGCAAACTACTTAAGGTTTTCTTTTTAATAGTGCTGGGCAAAGATTAATCGTGATTAATCGCATCCAAAATAAAAGTTTTTCTTTATATAATATATCTGTGTGTGCTGTGTATATTTATTATGAATATGTAAAGACACACACATACAGTATATATTTTGAAAATATTTACATGTATTTACGTGTATATATTTATATTCATATAATTTATATTATATATAAATATATTTAATATATAAACATAACATATTTTTCTTAAATATATACATGCATGTGTGTGTATTTATATATACATAACAAATATACACAGTACACACAGATATATTATATAAAGAAAAACTTTTATTTTGGATGCGATTAATCACGATTAATCTTTGCCCAGCACTACTTTTTAAGCTTTCAAGGCTTTCTTTTTCTTGATTTAATACAAGAAATTAAAAGTCATGCACATGCATTCAAGTTTTTGTATATGTGGACTGCATTTTAAGATATATTTAATAAATATTCAATAAAAAGGACCAAACTAAGCAGCATGTCATTCAACAATGTAAGGTAACCATATTTCTACTTAAATAGTCACTTTCCGTTCTACAGATAGTCACTTTGTGTATCTTTTAAATGACAAGTAATAACAATAGCTGATGAATACTTATTTACTTCTTGGTAAAATTTTACCATTGTTTAAGTAAAATGAAATTTGTCAAAAACTGGAGAAGCATAATCCTTGAATTTAAACAATACAGTAACACAATACATGATTAACTAGTTGCTTATTATCATGCATGTTTCTAGCATATTAGCTTTTTATTAGTACTTGTGAAGCGCATACTAATGCCTTATTCTGTATTACCATATTCTAGATCCCCTTAATCCTACCCCATACAGTGCCTAAATTTAACATACCTAACTATTAATAAGCAGCAAATTAGGAGTTTGAGGGAAAATGCTTAGTTAGTAGAGAATATGAGTTCCCTAAGCTAAAGTGTTACCAAAAATATATTTTCAGGGGAGCTTAACTCTATCATGCTACACGTCTTCTCTTGCAACAGTCAATTTAATTGTCCAGTGCCGTCGTGCCCTCTGCCTCTGGATGGTTGCATACATTTGCATAATATTTACCCACAGTGGTCCACACAAGAGACCGATGGATAGAGGTAGGCGTTGGGAATTAGAAAGCAGGAGCCTGTGGAGTGGACCTTTCAGTTAAGGTAAAACAACTTAAAAACCAAATTCCACGAGAATTATATGTATTTTAGAAAGTATTTTATGAGGTGGCAATTTCGTATGGATTTGTAGGAAACTGTGATTTTTAGAAAAAAACAAGCATTAAGGTCAACCCCTACACCTAACCCTTACTGGGTCGTTAGCATATTGTATGAAAATGTACAAATGAGATTGCATGAATTACCATGCAAATTGTGTTGGATTCACAGTTGAAACTCCTTGGTTCGCCCAAGCCCTGATACATGACACTTATGTTGGCATGCAACATTTTGTTTTCTCTTCTGGAGCCCTGCTGGGAAACATTGACTGACCACTCTACAAGAGTGAAGAGGAGTGCATCTTAATGAAAGCACTAGTTTGTTGCCTGGTGAGAACAATAAATAACATGATAATGTGTTTTCAGGGATGGACCAAGGGGGTCTGTTTCTGTAGGCTATCCAATTGCATTCCCATTCAAGCTGATTTTTGCAGCTATATGGTGTAGTTATGGCACTTATTAGCATGGGTTAACTGGATCATGCTAACCAGCCAAACTTTGATCCCATGGTGGTGACAGGAAACCCTGAAGGGTGTGTTACACTGGCAGGAGCTGTAGTTATTGGTTAAGAATGTTTAATGCAAAGGGGTGTGAGTCAGAGTGAGTGTGTAACTTCAGGCTTGAGTCAGTGAGGATGTGCTGCTGTACTTTAGAGTATTCTTGTTGCCATAAGCTGAAAACGAACCCTTGACTAATGCGGGAAGGAAATGTTTAAAAAAAATCCTTGAATGAGTCATCAGACATACTTGCACATTCAACATTCTTGAGTCTTTTCCATTAACAGTTTCCAATACTTATACTGAGTTGAAATACACCAAACAAATTCATTCACTCGTTCTCAATCATGTCTGTCATGTCAGATGCTGCTGCTACTTGGTGGCCTTAGGCTTGGTATAGGATACCAATTGAGGCCTTGAGACGAAGAACCATACAAGTCCATATTTTCAAATTTTGAGTAATAAGATTTTTTTCATTTGGATTGTGAACATTATATTATATATTTTTATTGTACTTGAAAATAGACATCAAAAGCTTCTCAATTCTAAGGAGATAACATTTTTCAGTGTCAGTATTAAAAATCAAAAGTTATTGTGATTTATATTTCTGAAATGTGGAAGAACGGTATATGTCCAGTTAGTGTGGAATAACAGTATAACTCCAGTTCATCATATCACTTTAAACCACTAAAGATCTGATTCCTTTATCTTAGTTTTAATACAGTAACAGAAACTTCAGGTTAATATTAAGCATTTCTTTATTATAAGCAAGTTTATTATTTAAAAAACAGAAAATACAGTATGAACAATGTACAATACATAGACCTTCTTACAGTACAGGCAATAACAATGAATTATTAACAAAAAACAATATATAAATAAATAAACTCTGCTTGTCGTACTTTACATAGGACTGGCGGGAAATATGAATGAATACAGCTTTATTATATATGGTATGTGGTTTATTTTGATAGGTTAACTGTTTATGCGGTGTTTAGCGCTCCTCAGCGCGTTCAGAGAGAGAGAGAGAGAGAGATCACATCACATATACGGTTCTTCCACTCACCTCTTTCGGTGGATTTTTCCCTGGTTTTTGTTCTCCTCTTCGAGTCAAATATGGTTTTCCAGCATCCCTCAAAGCCTTCCTTACTCTGTCCTTCCATTTGGTCATGTCGGCTCTCTTTTTTTTGCCGAGGTTTTGCCTTTTAATGTCCGAAGCGGACATGACAGCAAGCGGCATCTCCATTCTTCTTTGTGGACATAAACGGTTTTTCCGCGTGACGCTATTTTAACGTTTAAAATTCGGACTCTTGGTCGCGCGAAAATATCCCCAAACTGTTTCTGTATACAAAGTTCACACATACAATTAATGTCACATGGTTATCTCATTTTTTGTTTTTTTTGGACTTATACGGTTGTTCGTCGCACACACTCAATTGAAGGCCACATTTTTGAGCCACTCATTATGCCACAGGAAGGGCTGAGCAACTCAGACATTGGGATGCTAGTCAGTGTTATTGAGTGCATATTTTTTTCCCACATTTCTCAAGTACAAATACCAACCCAGGCTTATTAGAAAAATATGCCTGTGGCGTCATTTCAGCAAAATTATATTACACTGATTCTTGCATGTTTTGCGACACTTTCAAAATGAAATTTCCTGTCAGTGGCTACAAAAAGTATCCAGTTTTGCTTAAAACAGATCACATACCACCTACACTAAACCTTACCTTAAACTAAAATACCCTAAAATAGCATTAATCAAAGCAAATGTAATAAAAGCTAAAATGCCATGGTTCTAAAGCACATGCGTTTTTAAGTGCAAAACTGAGCAAACTTCTTGCTATTTTAGAAATATGTAGTGTGTTACGCAATGCAAATTTCAAAATATACGTTAATTTACAAATCATGCACTGTGGTTAAAGTGTTTTGAGGTCATAAAAAAGTATTGAAGACCAGAAGACCAGAAGACCAGAAAACCAGACCAGAAGACCAGACCATGACAGTAAGAGGTGTCCCTTTTCACCGCTATGTTTTCCGTTTTTGAAAATTCCTTTGTTTTGTTCCTGTTTGTTCATCTGTGGTTCGTCTGTTAAGTACACGGGTTGCTGCTCCCTCAAGCCCACCGTTCGTGGGAAATCGACGCCGCCGTCCGCGGCTCACCCAAGCCCGCCTGCAGGTCTTGTGGCAAGCCCGCCTGCGGTTAACTTGTTAACCTTCGCCCCCCATTTTTTGCATCACAGGTGAAAATAACCTACCTAAATTAAAACGGTAACAGTTCATGACAAAGTGTGCTACACAAACAAATTAGGTATCTTTGGAAAGAAGACACTCTAGGCTTTAATATCCATCATCCAGCGTTGATAATGCTCAAAAAGATAAAAAGTTGACGTGCCTTGAAAAATATTTTTCCACACTGAATGTTTTTTATTTCATATACAAATACATGAAATAAGTCCTGGAGAAATCCAGAAAAGTAATGGATTGAAAGCCACATGTCTCATGAGTTTATATTTCAAATTTGAAGAAGATACCATGAAAAATGAGATTCCTGCAATATTTTCTTTCTGAAAATATTTATAGTCCTCCCGCCCCCCTGTTTGAGGAAAAATAACCACCAAATGGATTGCAGAATTATACAAACTATTTTAGTCATTATACATATTCCTGCATTGTTTTTCAATTATAAAATAATAGACAGATGTATTGGAGCACTAAAAAATACAAAAATAATTATTTGAGTAATAAAAAAGGAAAAAAAAAAAAGAAAAAAAATGCTTTGTATATAGTATGTATGTATATATTCTGATTGCCAGACATAAACTGATATTGGCAGACATGGTCATACAGTCAGTAATCACACGCTGATGTGTGTCCATACAGATGATAATCATACAGATGGGCCATATAATCAATAATTGCTGATCATTGAATCACAATGATAGCCGTCATAGAGTCGGTAATAAACACGCTGATGTGCATCCATACATATGATAATCATGCAGATACGGCCACATTCCCCACACAATAGACACACACATATATAAAAAATGTAGAAGAAAAAGTTTTTTATGGATAAAGCAGATCGCTAAGTTACGCCCCGCTCAGATGACAGCGTGTGTCACGCTTTCAGGAGAGAGCGCCAAATTCAAATAATCTATATTCCACTTTTCTGAGACTTTTTTTTCCGTGGATGATCTCATTCTGTTTGTAAAACTGTATGCTACAACACAGTGTTGTTTTTTTTACCACCAATACGCTGTTTTTTAGCGTAATTTATTCCATAACGGACGCGAACAATAACTCTCCCGAAGAAATGAAATGTAAACAAAGGAATATTCATCCTTATTACAACATTATTGTTTCGCTGGACTAAAAGTGCTCGCTGGGATGTTGTTCTGTGGACCCTTACCTGTCTAACTAAACTTGGATTTCAGCAGTTTGTGACTCATTATTACAATGAATCTGGTACGTACTGCTTTTTTATTCTGCATGTTTTGATGTGTACTGCTTACACAAATGTAGCAAATACATTCCTTATAAGCTTTCCATCGAAAAACAGCGATCTGTCGTCGATGCTTGAGGCTTAGACCTTCAGAATGATATATAGTTTGTCAAGATTAATGATATTCTCTCGCGTTAAATTCATTCATAAACATTAAACTAGTGGGGAAAAAAACATTTCAGTGCGCTGTCGCTCTGGCAAACGTTAACAGGTTAATGTGGCAAGCCCGTCGGCCCGCGGCGGTTCCCTAGTTCTGGCCAGGAGTGCCGTTTCAAGTCTTGCTGTGCTCACAGGAATAGTTTTAATCATCATGTCTTGTCTTGTCTTGTCTTGTCCGTGGAGACTCATCGGGGGCGGAGACTGCCTCTCCTTGTCGTTGAAGTGGAAGCGGTTGCTGGGGGACCCCTGACTCCTTGTCATGCCCAGAAGAAGCCTCAGCTTCCAAGCTAGCCCGGGAGGTCTTCCTGTTCCTGTGGGCTGTCTTGTCCTGTGTGTCTAGCGCCTGAGGGCTGTCCTGTCTTGTTCCTGTGTGTCTAGCCCCAGAGGGCTGTCCTGTCCTGTTCTGTCCTGTTTGTTTAGCCCGGGAGGGCTCCTGATACCCCCCTAGCTGCCCCATGGAAATTTTTTTTAGAAGGGTTCCGGCTGGAGTGGCCTGGCTGAGGGACGAGGCCACAAGGACCACCTGCCAAGGCCTCCTGAGCTCCCTGCACCGCCATGGCTTCCTGAGCCCCTTGCTCCACCATGGCCTTCAGAGCTCCCTGCACCGCCATGGCCTCCAGAGCTGCCAGCTCCGCCATGTTCTGTCTGTTCCGCTCTGGAGGTCCCCGTCCTGTGATCCTGTCCGTGTCTGTCCTGAGGGGCCTCCAGAGCACCCACCCCTGGAACTGTTAAGGCGCGGGACGTGCCTTCCGGGAGGGGGGAGTTATGTCAGTCCTCTGTCGTCATGTGTCATGCTGTCCTTGTTTAGTGTCATTATTAGTTAATTATTGTCCAGCTGTGTTTGTTTCATTAGCTATGATTGTCCTGTGTATTTATAGTCCTGTCTGTTCAGTTTGATTTCGTCTGGTCTACTCGTTACTCCCCAGTGTTCCTGTTTGTGTCAGCTTTGCCTTGTCTTGCCCTGCCTTGTTTGGATTTGATTAAAGACTGTTATTTTGAGTTTACACCCTCATCTCGTGTTCCTGTATCATCCTTCCTGTGTGCACCATGACTCAATGCATCTGTTTACTAATTTATATATTAATATTTAGTAAAGCCTGAACTAAATGAATAATTCACCCAAACATTTTATTATTCAATTTTATATTTTGAAAAATTTACATTTTTGTCCATACAATGAAAATCAATGTTGTTTTGGCCCCCGCTAATTTTCAGTGTATGGGCATGTCATTTTTTTGGTGGGAATCAATTTGTTTTGTTTTTGCATAGAAAGGGTCATACACAATTGTATACAAATACTTCTTCAAAATATACAGAACAAACTGACCCTCTGAATTCCACCCACCCCCCCAGCGGTGCCCCAAGTCCAAGCCGCCTTATAATAAAATTGCAATCAAAAACAAATTGCCTGCAAAAAATTGGGAGAGAAAAAAAAATACAATAAATAATAATAACTAAATACAATAATAAAACAATCATTTAAAAATAATTATTATTAAATAAATTATTAAATTATTAAATAAAATAAATAAATACAAAATACAGATACAGTCTGCAATATGACAAACTGAGGATAAATAGAGTAGCACATAGATCATCAGATGTTGAAAATTCTAATTATACCCCAAATTAAATTCTACCATCTTGAAGTTTTTCTGTCAAACCATCTGCAACAGCTTTCCATACCTCAAGTGTTGAGGATCTAGCTTTATTTATTCTGGCTATGGGCAAGCCATTGTAAAGAATGTGTCAACTATATTATCTTGTGCTCTGCAGAAGAAAAAAAGTCGTAGTTTTGGAACAACATGATTGTGAGTCAATGATGACAGATTGCAAAATTTTTGGCGAACTAACTCTTTAAAGAACACAAAGACCTTCTTCATTTAAATGCCTTGTGTTATTTCATAAAGATTAGCAAGCTACAAACAGCCTACAGCACATTTTTCCCTCACTGTAATTAGCAAGACTTTGTTGGACAACCAGCTTCACCAGAAATGTTATGCAGTACAATACAGCTATGCTGGTCACAGCTAATAGACTGGCCTAACACAGCATGGAAATTCATGTTGGTACAGGAAGACAACACGGAAATAAACTGGTTTCTGTTTCTCTGAGCTAATAAAAAGCAAACAAAGACAATCTCTTGTTGAGAAACCTGGAAAAAAGGGTGGTCAGGAAAGTTTAAGGAGAAGACATCTGTGGCTACATTTGTTTACATCCATAAGTGTGTGCTGATTGTGCCCGATCTGATTTACCTATGGGATGTGGTGCCACTGTCCCATCTGTTGCTTACATCTGGAGTGCACTTGGACACATCCCAAACATTGCCAGGCGGTTCAGTGCCAGCTTGGAGATGTAAGAACAGGAGGGGTAAAGGGAGGCAAGAACTAGTTAAGCAGGGGCATCACAGACCAGTCAAGAAATCACCTCGCAGGTTCTCAAAGTGCAGTGAGTGAAGTAATTCTGTGTTTCCAGTCAGTTCAATAAAAGTGATTAGCGGAGACAAGGTGGTAGTCGGACATGAAGGAGCGAGCACAATAATGTTTCTTTTTGTCAGATGGTGTTGGAGGACTTATCTGTGAGTGGAGCTAATTGACACTCTGCAGTGGTAAACAGACAGATGATTAGGCTGGAGCCGAGAGTCGGCTGATCCCCAACTGATAACTCTGAAAGCTGAACATGAACCTGCTTCAATCCCTTTCTTAAGATGTGCTTGCTTGGCTGGAACCGGCATGAAGATATGGTACTGTGGAGTTATTTCAAATGTGAGCTGATTAGTGTAGGATTAAAGAACTAAATCAAAGTTGTTTTGCAGAAAGAAAGAGAAATGAAAAAAAAATGCACTGGAGACTTGGTAAAGATGAGTAAAAACATACATGCTGACAAGACCAGAATAGCTGGTCAGCAAATGTTCCACCAATTTTTGCTATTAAGTAAACAATATAACAAGTCATATTAGCAAAAACCTTAAAAAAATACAGCTCTGGGTAACCCGCGACAGACACCAAATGTTTCTCCTCCATCATTGCAGTCTCGGGAACTTTCTAAGCAATGCTAAACTTTCGTCACCACAACGGAAGGCCCGCCTCTCCATTCATTTGATTGGACAATGGAAAAATAAAACGCGAATGATGTCGGGCTCAGAATTGCTTTTTTTTGTCCAACTTAAGGCGCTCAGAGCGCTCCTGCGAGGCCCAGCAGGAGGCAAAAACGTGAGGAGCCATAAACAGCGTGCAAAACGCTCACTGCCAATAGAAAACTTTTTAAAAAAGGGGCTTAAGACTTTTCTGACCAGCAGCTTCTTCATAAAAACCATATTGGTCATCCATCAACAAAATACACTGGTCCACCAGGAAAAAACAGCTTGGACCAACATGCTAATTCAATGTTGGTCTTTCAAATGGGATTTAAAACTTTTATGATACACCCTATTTTCGTCCTTGGCCAAGTCAATAATATCTAGCATCTACAAAGCTAGTACAGTTCAAGTGTTTATCTTTCTCATTTCCCTCAAGAGAGGAATTCAGCTAAGAGCAAAGTAACATCAAAATCCTTGTCCTAACACTGATCCTGGCACTCATCATCAAAGTGAGCATTAGAGCTGTTTCTGGGCAATGAGATCAGAATAACGTCTGAGGTGCACGATGAGAATCAGTAAGTATGTTTCGCACGAGGGAAGCTAGCATGCTCCCAGGATCCCCAGGGGTGTACTGTATTTTACTGTATTTTTCCCACTTTACTACCATATTTTAGACTGTCTGGTGGTGTAATACAAAAAGTCAACCAATAACACTTTAAGTTGTTTGATGTTAGTCTTTATTTTAACCAAAGTGGATTAAAGTTGATTAATCAGAGAAGCAGTTCACATGCCCTTGTGTGAATGTGTAGCATCTGCGTAGGCTCAATGATGGGTGATTACACTTGGTTTTAAGAGACCCTTTTAGCCTTTTGACATTTGCATATAAATTACCGACCTGGCCTCACCGTTTACATTTATATGGGTGCTAAATTGTCAATGGTTTTTCCCCACTATCAAAAAGATGCTAAGCAGATCACCTCTCTGGTCTCCCTATCAAACTTCAAACACATTCCGAAGAGGAGTGAATGACCCCCGTGCCAGGCACCAACGGCCCGACTAGACCAGTGATCTGTCTTCACAATTCCAAATACACATCACACGCACACACATAAAGGCATTTTCTTTATTTAGGCCATAATTAAACAGTTCTAAACGTATCAGGTATATGCATGTGTTGTATGCATATTCCCCTATTATATTAACCTAGTTATAACCCTTTACTTGTATTAATTAGACATTAAACGCCTATATTCAAGTGTATGAGTGTATCTCTGGAGTTAGGAGTTACTTTTCTGGTATCAAAATGATCTTTGTATTCCTCAAACAATGATGTACGCTATGTGATCATGAAATGCATCATACAATTTTTACTATGCTTTGAAGTAAAACTGCATCAACTCTGAAGACCAGCAATAAAAATGCAAATGGCACATAAACAGAGACAAAGAAAGTTTCTCCCGCTCAAAATGCATGTCTCTGATTGGCCACTCCACCCAAAAAGTGGGTGCGGCTATGAACTATCAAAAGTTCCGAACTCAGACTAATCGAGGCTCAAAACTCTTCTTGAGACGGACATGCTCCAAACTCTCCTTTTGAGTTTAACCTTCTGGCAGTTTTAGCTTCAAGTAACTTTGTGGACTTGCTGTGGCTATGAACCAGAGGAAAATCTTCAGCTTACTCCTAAAGAAATCATCAAGAACCTCTTGTTTACCGCATCAAAACTCTCATTCAGCAACAAAGCCAATGCAAGTAACTGTTTACAACTGTTTAGATGTGTGTTTAAATTTGAAACCCTTTTTAAGGTGAATTGTGATTCTCTGATGATTCTTATTTGGGTTGTGGTAAATTGATGTGAAATACTGCCATTATTTTGCTCTTCTCTCTCTTTTCCTTACTTTCCTTCATTCTGTTTATATATGTTTTGCTTAATTTAGTTGTATGTTAGCTATAGTTTCATTTATTAAATCCCTTATATTCACAATTGATTTCTCTGTGTTCTGCTCACGATTCGAAGTCACTGAATGCTGCTCCTTGCTACATGCAAAACTACTGCTAGTACTGTACAAGTAGGAAGGCTATTATTCCTTGGCCAGGAAAATTATCTTCCCTAGAATTGATAAATAATTATATTGTCTGCTTGGTGGACGGACAGATCAAATATTTGTAATATCGATTCTGCTACAGTTAATTCTAAGATCTAATCTAAATATTTATTATTAAAGTGAAAGTGATGTGACATATGGCCAAGTATGTTGACCCATACTCAGAATTCATGCTCTGCATTTACCCATCCTAAGTGTACAAACACAGCAGTGCAAACACACCTGGAGCAGTGGGCAGCCATTTATGCTGCGGTGCCCAGGGAGCAGTTGGGGGTTCGGTGCCTTGCTCAAGGGCACCTCAGTCGTGGTATTGAGGGTGGAGAGAGCGCTGTGCATTCACCCCCCCCCACCTACAGTCCCTGCCATCCCGAGACTCAAACTCGCAACCTTTGGGTTACGAGTCCAACTCTCTAACCATTATGCCACGATTTCCCCTTATAACAAGTTATAATTAATGATAAATATTCCCCTTTTGAGCTAATTTTGCTACAATGAGTGACATTGTTTTTTATTGAATGTGCACTTGTTGTGTACTTTTGTGTATTTTACGTCCTTACTACCTTTCTGGCCTTGAACATGTTAGTTGTGTTGCTGTCTTTGAAGGGTCAGAAAGCTCTCAGATTTCATCAGAAATATGTTAATTTGTGTTCCGAATATGGACGAAGGTCTTATGGGTTTGGAATAACATGGAGAGTGAGTAATTAATGACATAATTTTAATTTTTGGGTGAACTATCCCTTTAATTAAATAAAAGGCCACTTAGTTGGACTTAAAGAAAGCAAACTTTCATAACTGTTTCTTAATACACTTAAAAAAAATTACTTTGTAATAATGTCAAATGAAAATTTTAAATTTTACATTTTAAATAAGTGAAGTACACACATTTTTATGTGTTGACTAATGTACTAAATTGTACTAAATTGCAGCTTTATTTTTTATAAATGTTTAATTCTTTACATGTACTTTGGTATGTTAGTCAACACATCAAAATAAGTGTATTGTAAAATAAAGCAATGATTAATGTACAGTTTTTAATATGACATTATTACAAAGTGCACTGAACTGTGTTAAGAAACATTGTAATGTGTACTCTTTAAGTTCACTTAAGTCACCTTTTAATGAATTAATATTAATATCTGCAAGTACAGTTTTTAAAGGGGTCATATGAAGTTGCTAAAAAGAACATTATTTTGTGTATTTGGTGTAATGCAATGTGTTTATACGGTTTAAGGTTAAAAAAACCACATTATTTTCCACATACTGTACATTATTGTTGCTCCTCTATGCCCCACCTTTCTGAAACGCGTTGATTTTTACAAAGCTCATTGTTCTGAGAAGCGAGACCTGCTCTGATTGGCCAGCTATCCAGTGCATTGTGATTGGCCGAATACCTCAAGCGTGAGGCGGAAATGTTACGTCCCTCACTGTATTGTGATCCCGGCTCGACGAGACAAAAACAACAAAACCCATTATAAACGATTATAAATATTGTATCCAGTGGCGACATAATTACTGATTATAGTTGCAACGCGCTGTGTAAACATTACCATGTCTGAATTTGTGATTGGAGAAACGACAAACAACAAGCACTACTCTACACTGCTCAAAACACGCGTTTGAATCGTCAGTGGCAGCAACATACTTACAGGCTGTGAGTCAGAAGTGCCAGACTGTCCTTACAAAGTTGGAATTGCCCCACTTTATAGAAACAGCCTTTGTGCAAGCCAGCATTGTAGGCTACTCTTCCACGTTCAGGAAACAGTCCTCCGTAAAATGTGCTGCACACACTCTAATATTTCGGTTGAACTGTTTTGGAACATTGTTGTAAATACAACTTAACCACTGATTTCTAGTTGTGTCCTCTTTTGGAAGCCCAAACAAAGTACTTTCACTTTCACAACGAACGAAACACAGCATCTTCAGGACATGGCGCCAACGGCAGCAAAAATACTACAGCGAGAATAATAGTTCTGCCTTCTTTCATTGCGTATACATTTTGGTGGTGTTTTGCAAATCTTCCCACACCGTGACTTAGACATATAGGGGCGTGTTTAAATGATCCATTTTAGGCGGCATAGCAGAGTCTTAACATTTATATAGAATATATCTTTGGTTTTGAGATTTTAGTCTTTGCAACTTCAGGGACCTTATCTGTGCACAAACAGCTTGTAACACTCCAAAGAGAAAGGAAAACGTACTCGGTTACTAACGTAACCTCTGTTCCCTTAGATACGGAAACGAGTACTGCGTCGCTAGATGCTATGGGAAAAACTCCTTTTTCTCCGAGGACTGAAGACTTTTTCAATCACGCAGTGTGACTGCACGGCCATTGGTTCGTGCAGTAATAAAAAACGAACCAATGGCTCGTCAGTGGTACTGCACGAGCCTATGGCGGCAAAGCCCGCCAGAGCCCGCCAGAAGGGGCGGGGTCATCTGGCTATATAAGCAGGCGCTTCGCCATAGGAAAACAGGCCAATTCGACTGAAGCGACGACCTGAGTCGTGCAGCTGCATGGCAAGGCATAGTACGCAGTACTCGTTCCCGTATCTAAGGGAACCGAGGTTACGTTAGTAACTGAGTACGTTCCCTGTCGATACTACACTCGTACTGCGTCGCTAGACGCTATGGGGAACAAATACAATCCCGCCAAGCCATGAAGAGAAACGACAACCATAAAACTGGCCTTGAGCAGTAAGGCTCAGAGGGACCAATTATGAGCAGGAAGCATCCTGCAGGAGGCATGAGGACCGAACTCTTCAGAGGTCAGTCCAGCCTAGAAATCGTTTCAACGGTCATAAGTACAGCCTCAGCACCAGGAATGGGGCCAAGAGCGTTCTTGGAGAATCAGGCAATGCCTGAGGGGACCGCTTTAAGACAGGTGTGTGCCATCTAAGCAGAGAGAAACCTAGCCTGTAAGACCGGGACATCCAATCTATAGAACCTGGCAAATGTGGACGGCGAGGCCCAGCCGGCCGCCGCACAAATGTCTGCCATAGACACACCACTAGACCACGCCCAAGAAGAGGCCATGCCTCTCGTGGAATGAGCGCTCACTCCAATGGGGCTCTGGAGGCCCAGGGAGGAGTATGCTAGTACGATAGCGTCAACTAACCATCGAGATATTCTGTGCTTTGTGACCGGAGACCCCTTGGTGCGGCCGCCAAAGCAGACAAAGAGTTGTTCCGTCTGCCTAAATGACGTGGAACGCTCAATGTACATTCTCAATGCCCTGACTGGGCAGAGAAGGTTGAGCTCTTGGTCCTCCTCAGAAGAGGGGAGCGCAGAGAGCGTAATAACCTGGGCTCTAAACGGAGTGTAGCCGTGTTTTGGTTTTAGGACGACCTTAGTCGTTAGGCCCAAACTCAAGACAGGCAGGGTTTACAGCGAGAGCCTGCAAGTCACCTACTCGCTTTACCGATGCTAGCGCTAGTAGCAGAGCGGTTTTGAACGACAGTGTTTTTAAGCTTGCAGATTGTAGTGGCTCAAAAGGAGGGCCCTTAAGGGCTCTCAGGACCGTGGGCAGGTCCCATGCAGGGACTGTGAGGGGTCGGGCGGATTGAGCCTCCGAGATCCCCTCAGAAAACGGACAACCAGGTTGTTCCGGCCCACCAACTGTCCGGCTATAGGAGAGTGAGAAGCTGCTATAGCTGCCACGTAGACTTTGAGCGTGGAAGGGGCGCGGCCCTTATCCAACAGCTCCTGTAGATATGACAATATCACTGATATGTCACATGTTGTCGGGTCTTTACCGCGGGCTTGACACCAGGCGGAGAAAACCGACCATTTAGAGGCGTCTCGTAGACGGGGCTCTAGACTGTTCAATGGTGTTCAGGACATTCTCGGGGAGATCTACAGAGTCCCATCGAGTACCCATAGATGCAGGTCCCACAGCTTGGGCTGGGGGTGCCAGTTCGTTCTGTTCGCCTGGGAGAGGAGGTCTCGCCTCAGGGGAATAGGCCACGGAGCCGCTATTAGCAGCTGCGATAACTCCAGGATCCAAAGCTGGTTCTTCCAGAGTGGGGCCAATAGAAGCACCTTGTGCTTGTATTCCCTGATCCGCCTGATTACCTGAGGAATCAGAGCGATCGGGGGAAAAGCGTAAAGAAGGAGGTTGGGCCATTCGTGGGCCAACGCGTCCTCGCTCTTCGAAAAATAAAACTGGCAGTGAGAATTGTCTTTGGAGGCGAAGAGGTCGACCTCTGCCCTGCCAAAGATTCACCAAATTTCTTGAACCGTCTGTGGGTGGAGCATCCACTCCTCTGAGGGGACATTGTTCCGAGAGAGCATGTCTGCTCCTTGGTTCAGAATTCCGGGCACATGAGCTGCTCTCAGTGAACGCAAGTTGAGATGTGCCCATAGTAAGAGGCACTCTGCCATCTCGAAAAGGCGTTTCGAGGTGAGCCCACCCTGGCGATTTATGTACGACACCACCGTCATGCTGTCCGAGCGGACTAGCACGTGGTGACCTTTCAGGACTGGCAGGAAGAACTGAAGAGCTCGACATACTGCTTCCATTTCGAGGCAGTTGATGTGCATTTGTCCTTCTGCGTTCGTCCAGGAGCCGAAGGTCAGTTTGCCATTGCACAGAGCTCCACAACCTGTGTAGGAAGCATCTGTTGTAACAACCTTCCTTCTGTAAACCAAACCCATTGTCACGCCTTGTTCGAACCATCGTAGGTTCCTCCAGGGGACCAGGGCTGACACGCAGGCCCGGTTCACCCTGACACGAATGCGTCCATGACGCCACACATGAGGCGGAATTAGAGGTTTCAGCCAGTACTGAAGGGGTCTCATCTTGAGAAGGCCCAACCGAAGAACTGGCGATGCGGAGGCCATGAGGCCCAGCATTCTTTGAAACGATTTGAGTGGGTAGGAGGCTCCAATCTTGAAGGAAGCCACGAGCTGCCGTATGGCCAGAACGCGATCTGGCGCGACTTTCGCCTTCATGCGGGCGGAGTCGAAAACTGTCCCCAGGAACGAAGTTCGTTGGCTGGGGGACAGGGAGCTCTTGGCTAAATTGATCCTGAGTCCCAAGTTCTCCAAGAGGAGGAGGGACCTGTGTGCTACCAGCTCTGCCTCTGACTGTGCCAGAATGAGCCAGTCGTCGAGGTAATTCAGGACATGGATTCCCATCTGTCTCAGAGGGGAGAGAGCCGTGTCTATGCACTTCGTAAAGTGCGGGGAGCTAGAGCCAGCCCGAAGGGCAGGACCGTGTATTGATAAGCCACACCCTCGAAGGCGAATTTCAAGAATCGTCTGTGATGGGGGGGGCTATCTGGATGTGAAAATAAGCGTCTTTCAGATCCAGCAAAAAGAACCAGTCCTCTGGGCGAATTTGCGAGAGGATCTGCTTCAATGTAGTCATTCTGAATGGCCGTCTCATGAGGGCGCGGTTCAGACGTCTGAGATCGAGGATGGGCCGGAGGCCACCATCCTTTTTGGGGACGAGGAAATAACGGCTGTAGAAGCCTGATTCGCTCTGAGCTGGGGGAACTATTTCTATAGCTCCTTTCACCAGCAATTTCTCCACCTCGGCTCGCAGAACGTGAGCGTTGCTGCTTCGCACTAAGGTGGGGACCCTGCCGCTGTACCGCGGGGGTCCTCGAGCGAATTGAAGTGTATAACCTCTTTCTATAATCCCCAGAACCCACTGTGACACTCCGGGGATGGCCTGCCAGGCCTCGGCCCGTGTGGCAAGGGTGTTGGAATTAATTTGGGTGGCGAGTCGCCGTGTGGGGACTCGACACACCTGTTAAGAGAAAATTATTCCTTTGAAAATGTTTGCGTTTAATTTTTCCTCACTATAGTAGTGATCGGCTGTGTGGGCGCTATATAAATGGGCCCAGTTCACAACAGTATGTACACAAACACATTGCCGTCGACACACCAAGCTAAACGGGGTGTTCAGAGGCGTGACAGAGGCCGTTTCGCGGCGCTAGACTCAATGCTTCCATCAGGAGAGCAGTTAACTCCCCCGTGGGCGGGGTCTAGAGTCTGAACCTGACAGAGATAATCATAATGACAGCCCTTTCTATCAATCTGCCTAAAAAGATCAAACCACTCATTAGAAGAGGGGTGCTGATGATCTTTGTGTGTTAACACCCTGGCAGATCAAAAACTGATGCACGCATCCCATCAGATCCGTTCGTAGCAGACGAGGGGAGGCAGGGCAAGACACAGACTGTCATCTGTCAGATCAAAGCTGTATGGAGAGTGAAACACGGGGCTTTGGCCAGCGTAAATTCACTCAAGCTTGAACGCTCAAACCCGCGATTTGATATTTCTTTTCCGAGGTAACTGGGAGGGGAGAAATACGAGAGCAGGGGAGGCGGGGCCAACTTCGTTGAAGTAGTACAACCGCGAGCGCAGCAAGGACAGCTTAATAGTGAAAATAGCGCGAGCAGATCAAAGAGCTGCGAGAGGCGCTAATCCTTAGTGCAAACACACCGGCAGATCAAAGCGCTGTGTGCAGAGTGAAACACGCGGGGCTATGCCAGCGCGCAAAAATCACTCGAGCCTGCCCGCTCAGCCCCGCGATCTCTCAGTTTACAGAGAGTGAGAGCGGGGAAGGCGGGGCCAACCAGCGCAGTATTGTAAGATCTGTATAAATGGATTGTGCCACTCAGTGCGATGAGGAGCGCTGATCCTCGCGTGTTTAACACACTCCGGCAGATTAAAGTGAGCACACGAGATAAACTGACGTGCAATCACTCAAGCCTGATCGCTCCGCTCCGCGAGTTAAGTGTTCCTTCCTCCGAGGTGTCTGGGAGAAGAGGAACATGAAAGCGGGGAAGGCAGTGGCGCATTATAGTGAGCGAATCAGGGGCGGCTTTCGACGAAAGCAGTCTGTTTGTGAGGGAGCAGCTTTAGCGACTCACACGCACACGCAAAGCTGTCAAAGATTTGTTTTCTACTACAAAGTAAAGCTTTCTACTCCGGTCCGCCTAGGAGGATATAGCCGCTCATGTAACGAGGGGCGGTGATTCTCACGTGTAAAACACTGGCGGATCAGAGCGCTGCGGTAAGAGTGAGCACGCGGGCTCTTGAGCCGGCGTGGGATCACTCAAAACCGGTTACTTAGCCCCGTGGCCCTATCGTTTCATTCTCCGAGCTTGCTGAGAGAAGAGAAACGGAAGAGCGGAGCTGCCTTGCTAGAAGGCCAGCGAGTGGAGAAGAGCGAGACTCATACTTGAGTGAGCATTCTGTCTCAATGAACGCGCAGTCTGTGTGGGCGTTGCCCACAGAGGTGAAGCGCTCACTGCCCTTCTGCATCGTGCAGAATTTCCTGCGCGAGCCACACTCGCAGTGCAACATTTGCTCTTTCAGAGAAATTTGATTTTAGACTCACCGGATGGCCGCAGGGGACGAGGCTGGCATCTGCACAGGTCGCTGGAGCGGCTCAAAGAGCAGGCAGAGCAGCGAGAGGGTGCAGAGGAAATGGCAGCTTCTATCCGCAGCGAGGCGTTTCTACGGCGAGCGTCTTCCAGTCTCGAGTGTCAGCGAAGGGATGATCGTCGTCGCTGAAGGAGAATTGATCTGTTTTCCTATGGCGAAGCGCCTGCTTATATAGCTTATATAACCTTCTGGCGGGCTCTGGCGGGCTTTGCCACCATAGGCTCGTGCAGTACCACTGACGAGCCATTGGTTCGTTTTTTATTACTGCATGAACCAATGGCCGTGCAGTCACACTGCGTGATTGAAAAAGTCTTCAGTCCTCGGAGAAAAAGGAGTTTTTCCCATAGCGTCTAGCGACGCAGTACGAGTGTAGTATCGACAGGGAACTTGAAATCGCATCATATGACCCCTTTAAAGATATACTTTTAAAATGTGAAGTACACTACAAGTACACATTCAATACAATTAAGCACACTTCTCTTTCAGAAGGGACTTCTTGCCAAACTGCAACCTTTATCTGACTGCATTTACAATACGACACATCCACTCAGACCTCAGGGTTATTTAATTATCAGTTAGCTGTCTTGATTCCAATACTTTCCCAGATGATTATAACAATTACTAATCGAAGTCCTGCAAGTCCACAGTCATCTGAAGGCTTGTTTGGTCCAACTATAAATGTCGCTTCAAAAACTCCACAGTCCACAACACTTACTCAATGTTCTGGCCTGTCTAGTTGAAGACCAATCGTAGTAAATTCAAAGTGGCATTTACATTTGTAGGACTTACATTACTCTATTGCAATCAACAGCCTAAAGCAGCCTTGTAGATGAAACTTTACGCCAGGAGACATGATGCTGACCTCGTCCCCATTTGGGCTAGTTATCCAGGGGCACTTAGCCTCTGTAGTTGTTGGTATCATCATGTGAGGGCACCTATGGCATGGTTGGCTCTATATATTTTTGCCCTCATTCTTTCATGGCTGTAATCCTGGAGAAGAATGCAAATATAAGTCTTGAGGAGCTACTGAAAAAGAGAGAGATGGTGGGGGAGCCGTCTTGATTAATTGAGACAGAGCTGACTTACTGCAAGTCATTAAGTTGCCACTGGGCTGAGCATGTGTCACTTCTCATTTCATTCACTGACAAAATCCACAGGCTGCCATCATATCTCTCCATCTCTCTGGTTTCATCTCTTTGTTTTTCTCTTCCTCACTTTAATCATACGCTTCCCTGCCCATCTCTCTGAGCTCTTTATATTTGTCAGCACTGATAGTTAGTGTGGATCTTCATTAAGAGCAGGAGCATTTTTTTTAAAGCAGCGCAAGGATACATCATCACCTTTTCGAGTTTATGTCAGAGATTAGAGGGATAAAGATGAGCTGTGCTAGGATTATGGCCGTCATATTTCCGACCCACCGCAGATATGAGTCAGGCTGTTATTTTCAGGATGTGTGCTTCTGTGCAGGTGTGGATAAATAAATGATTCTCATTCTCCCGTATAGCCAAATTTAGTTTTTCTTCTGAAAAAGTACTTGAGAGGATGCAAAGCTATTGGAATATTCCTGTAAACTAAGATCTTCTTATCCTGCTTTTCTCTTCTAGAAACACTGGAAATCAACCGTAGCATGCATTATAGCCCCACTTTTAGAAATGTGAAAAAAGTGTGAATAAAAAATATGGTGGGCGGACACGTAAAATAACAAATTCAAGTCTAAGCAAAAGCTTCTGGCTACTAGTTATGTTACGTGTATTGAGTGAATGAGTGGTGTATGCTGCTAGCACCCACTAACCTGGCTTTTAGCAAAATGGTCAAGCATTGCATTGCTAAATTAACATTATTGAGCCAAGGTAATAAGGTTTAAACTGTACCCTGCAAACATGTCCTTGCGGGGCCCATGTTGGCTTTTTGTGGGCACAGTGGGCTAGGGCTAGCCCACACCAAACCTAAACAGGCCCAATGCGGGCTTGCCCAGGCGAGGCCCACAGCTTTGGGTTTACCGCAGGCTCTCTGTGAGCAGCCCAAACTATGGAACTGCCCACATTAATCCAATGATGGCCCAGTGTGGGCCAGACATGAGCCTGTTAATAAGAATTTTGTGGGCAGTTTTCTTCCTTACCGCTAGGGAGGCTGGTGTTTTAGGTTACCTTAAGTAAAGCTATGTGCTGAACACATTGTGCGGTGTCCTGGTTGGGAAATGTCATTTCAAGCCCAGTCTAAAGGAGGTTTTTTTCTATTTAAAAGTGTACATTGCTGATGTTTTTGCAGAGACGGTACATGTATGGCCTATGTTTGGATTGATGCTAAGAGGTTAAGACAGTGTTTTTGTATGCAGTTTAGAAGGACTCTTTATCAGTGAGGTTACCACATGATGGACCAGTTTGGATATGGATTTAAAGTTCTTTTCGACGTGAGACCATATTCTGGACTGTTTTTGATTGTTCCTGGTTAGGAAGAGTCTGGATTTTGAGAGCTGTGGTGTGTTTTCATTACAAGAGGTTGGTTTATTCATTTGCTATCAGCAACTTCAGCTATGGACAGTGTTTGGACATTGATGTACTACAGATAAGACTTTCGCTCACATCAACTTTCACATGATGAAATCCTACAATCTTACATTGCTTTGTTTGCTTTCTTTTTTTTTTTTTTTTGTACTTTCGTGTATTTACATTTTTGGCTATATGTAGCTGTATTAACCTGAATTGAACATTTTCTATTTTGTACAGTATTTAACAAATCCATTGATTTGAAATTCCTTTGACTACTGTACATTTTGGACAATATAGACATTAGTTATGTGGTGACTGCATCCATTTCAGATGTATAATAACTGTTTTTCCCAAAGACTTAAGTTATAGTAGCTGAAAAGTATTTAAAGTGAAACGGATGTATTGTTATAGATCAGGGGTGCATCCTGTTCCTGGAGAGCTACCTTCCTACAGAGTTCAGTTCCAACCCTGAATAAACAAACCTGTCTGTAATTATCAAGTGCTCCTTCAGATCCTAATTAGTTGGTTCGGGTGTGTTTGATCAGGACCAGGGTTGGGCACCTCTATTGTAGATTAATAGTGTTGGCTAAGTGAGAGCCGCCCGCTGTGGGCCCTTAGGCTAGTTTGCAGGGTAGAGTGTGTTCATCCAATTTTCAGATGGAGATGTTTGCTGTTGTCTTTTGTTTCACAATTGTGGACAGTAGTTTAATAATCTCATTAATTCTCATTCACATCCCTGACAGCAGTACATAAGGGTGTGAAATATAGATCACTCTTACAGTGCTTTTACATTCTGTATATTGCTTTATGTTCATTTAGCAAATTAAAGTAATTGGAGCTAGAAGTATTGTAAATGCTAGCACTTTTTTCTCTTTCTAAAATGAGCAAAGACAATCACAAAAACCCTCTGATAACCCATATATGCAACCAATTTGAAGTTTGCATACATTATCAGTTAATTAGACTGCATGTATATGTAATATATATGTATAATATACACACACACATACTGTATATACACACACACACACAAACACACACGTTGGTTTTTGTGGTTTATGGGGACTCTCCATAGGCATGATGGTTTGTATACTGAACAAACTGTGTGTGCTATTGCCCTACACCAACCCTACACCTAAACTTAGCCCTCACAGGAGACTTTGTGCATTTTTAGATTTTCAAAAAAACACCATTTAGTATGTTTTTTAAGCCTTTTGAATTACGGGGACATAGGCAGTGTCATCATAAACCACCTTCATATTGTAATACCTCTGTCATACCCATGTCATTATACAAATTTGTGTCCTCATAAACCACATAAACATGCACACACACACACACACACACACACACACATACACTTTATACTTAAGTTACATTATGATGTGTGGTAATTGTCACATCTTGACAGCCAGGAGACAGGAGATGACGGGCAATAATAAATTTAATTTAATTTAATAATAAATCCAAGGGAAAACAAACTGAAAATTCAAAGACAGGTAAACAGACATGGTAATCATCCAATGGGCTGGTAATGTAAAGCAATGCAACCGTCAACAAAAACTGACAAACTCAAACTGAACAGACAGAAACTTGAATACACAGACTAAACAAGGATAATTAGCAAGGCACTGGTGATCTAACTAATGTAATCAAAGGGGAGACAGAAACTAGGTCAAAGAACAAAACGAGACAGGCAAACAAAGTCCAAACAGGGTGATGGTGTGACAGTATTGTTATACTGGTAAGTTCCAACTATGTCTTATAGCTCTACATTATAGTAAAAAAGGTTTGCCGTATTACTCATAAAGTCAACATCATAAACAGAAATAAAATAATAACAATAGCTGTATTTGTGCACCATAATGTGCTTTTTAAACTGAAATCTGTTTTGCTATATATTGACTTTGAGAAACGATAACCTGCTTGAAGAAAAATGTAGAATTATTGGTAACACTTTATAATAACTGCACGCTAGGAATAGCATTAGTAAATAGTCAATTCATCCTTTATAAAGCATTGTTCCAGCATTAATAGGCATTAGTAAGCAGTTTATAAATACAGCTATAAATGCCTTGTTCTTGAGCATATCTATAATGTTTAATAATTGTATTTTCATACATTATTAACGATCAATTTATCATTTCTAAATTATTACATTATTTATAAACCAGTTATTTAGGAGTTGTCAGTGGTTCATAAGATCATTTAGAAAGTCTAAGTAAATGATCAATAAACTATTTAAATGTACATTTATAAATCTTATTATTTAGACACATGATAATAGTTGCTCAGTGTGATAATAAATGCTTTATTAACAAATATCCCTGCTGTAATTCATGATTAAGTCAGGTAGTTATAAAACATTTAGTATTTTTGTGAGCTCATCTAAAGTGAGGACTATTTATATATTGTAAAGTATTTACAAAGCAGACCCATTTATCTTCCAAACAGAAACGTTAAACAAACACAACACAGAGGGATACAGAACACATAAATATTTATTTCAATATGCAAAAAAATGGAACTGTACACTTGAGAAAAAATTAAAAATAAACCTCTGCAATTTAATTTTTTTTTTTTTTCAAGTGTACAGTTTAAATTTTTTAATGCATCTTGAAATAAATATTTCTGTGTTCTGTATCCATCTGTGTTGTGTTTGTTTATTTTTTCTGTTAGGAAGATAACTGAGACTTTATGTATGAGACTTTATATATGCTTATAAATCAAGAACAAGGCATTTATAGCTGTATTTATAAACTGCTTACTAATGACTATTAATGTTGGGACAATGCTTTATAAAGGATGAACTGACTATTTACTAATGCTTACTTAATGATTCATAGCATACAGTTATTATAAAGTGTTACCGAATTATTTTAATTTGGCATTTATGAGACACATGGCATAGAAGAAGAGTTTTAAAATTTATGATTGGTGTCATGTATGATCTCACAAATATCTTCACAGTGAAGAACATTTACATCCAGAAGCATTCTGAAGCTGAAAATTGGTTGTGGAATGTCCCACCCAGAGGTTGCAATAAGCAAAAATTAAAATGATGGTTAATAATAGATTTTTACTATCCTGTCCTTCAAAATGACGGACAATGTTAATGTCTAACACAACCTCTGGTCCCGCCCCAAATGAAATTATGCTTTTGATTGTTTTTCCACTGAGTCAGGCTTGTCTGTCTTGTTCATGTCTACAGGACAGTGCTTTGTCTACCAAAATATCCAGCACTTACTCAGAAAGTTCAGTACTTTGCCAGGTCAAATTCCAGCTCACCCTCATTTCAGCATTTGGACTTGGTTATGGACATTCATCTTTAGGTGAACAAACTCAAAAAAGTGAGAATGGGTATATAGAATATGCCCCTGACTGCATTGGTATTTACCCTCTCCATTTACCATGCTGCTTCCTCTTCAGCTGCTGGATATTTTTAAATCATGAAAGAGGCTTTATACTGTTGGGGAGCTCTTGACCTGTAAGTAAGGGCACAGTCTGTCTGTGCAGAGCACTTCCTGTAAAGACTACTTTGGGCTTCCTTTCTTGGTGAATGAATGTGCTTGTGTCTGTGTGTCCCTAAGGACATGAAGGTGCTCGCGTCCATCACCCTGCTTTAGTCCTGAGTGCACTTGACAGGTGACCTCAGATTACGGCGGTCAGAACAACGTGGACTTCAAGACACTGTAAAAGCCACAAAGTTTCTCTTTGCCTATAGAGATTTAACAGGATGATCACAGATAAGAATGAAATGATATCTCTCTATTGTTCTCTCTCTGCGTCTGTGTATTTTCTTGATGGTGAGCACAATTTATTCCATTTGGCAAGTCTTCAGTCATCAAATCTACAGTCCTCCCCCCACTCAGCTAATTTGTTTTTAAATGAGTTTGTGGCACGAGTTGTCCCTTCTATCTCTTTTTTGGGTGTCTGTATTTCTGTCTCTCTGAGATGCTGAATATTCGTTTGCCTCTCTTGTGGGGAATAAAAAAAGGTGTGTTTTGGATGCTTATCCCAAGCATGTCACCACCATTTCAGGTAAATAAGTAGAAATAAAGATAGTAAAATAACATAGAAGAACTAAGTAAAATGAAAGAAATATTAAATAAAAAGTAAGTACAATTCAATAAAATACATTTACATAAAGCAAATATAATTAAGTAAAAATTTAATTAAATAAAAAATAAATTCAATATTATATATATATATATATATATATATATATATATATGTATATATATACACACACACATTTATATATATATATATATATATATATATATATGTGTGTGTGTGTGTGTGCGTATCATACATGCATACATACATACACAGTACATACATAACATATATACATAGTGTATGTATGTATATATGTATGTATCTCTGTTTGTGCTGTTTTCTTCATTCCATATTTTGCAAAAATATAATTTCTTATTTCTCTGTTTTGATTTTCAGGTGAAACATGACCTGGACATGTTCTTGACAGGCTCATGAGAATCACTATTAAAAAGCAGGCCATCAGCTGTCAACATTGTGTGCACTTGAGCAAGACACTTCTCCTGAGGTTCCTCCAGAGGTTTGTCCTGTATGTGTGCTGTAGGTCATCTTAGATAAAAGCATCCACAAAGTGTCTTTCTGCTTGTGTAAGAAGCACCTGCACTTGTTGGGTGATCTGACAAAAATCATACGTTTACACAGTCACAGTATGCCCCATTTTAGAATCTGAAACCAGATTGTTTAAAACCAGGATATTTGGTCTGGAGTAATGGTTTTCAGCTTTTGGCTTTAGGAACTAGACTTGACATCAAATATATATATATATATATATATATATAAGTGTAAGTGTTACGTGAGTACAGATCTGGACACAGGGGTGAGTATGAACAATGAATGGTTTATTAAATAGGTAGGTCAGAAATGAAGACGGGGAACTTGAGGTGAGTAATCCAACACGGAGTTTGTCCAGGAAGGTGAATACTGGGAGTAACAGGAATCTTTTGCCTTTCAGGAACTTGTGGAAACGGAGACCAGGAGAACAGGGGGACCGGAGATCGGGAAGCACACACCTCAGCGTGGAGTTTGGAGCTGCAGATGACATGTACCACTGGAGGAAGAGAATTCAGGTAAGTAACACAGGTAAGTCACTTTGCTAGTATCAGACGATAGTACCAGTAGGTTGAGTCCACTTCGCATTAACGAGAGTGGACAATGGATGGAGCTGAGGTGTGTGCTTATAAACAGTGCTTGATTGGTGAGGTGATGAGGGACAGGTGCAGGTGATTAGTATTCAGGAGAGGCTGTGCGTTGTGACTGGCTGAGGGGTGAACCTGACCGACTTCTAACAGTAAGCAACATGAAGCAGTTCTGTTTTTTTTTTTTTGCATTTAGCATTGATTTTCCAAACCAGGCTCCTTGGATTGTACCTATACATACAATTCACTGCAGTTTCCAGGTGAAATTAATGAGAATTGCCAACCTTTTTTTTTCTTTTCGCACACAAAATATGATTACAGAGGCAGCTTATTGATAAATAAATCCTTATTTTCATGCAGTTTCTTGCACAATTTTATGTTATGACCTCAAAAACACTTTTATCATAGTGCATGCTTTGTATACAAATACATTTTGACATTTGTATCACAACCAGCTTCATATGTATTTATCCATTTGTAGGCTATGTATTTTCTGACATTGTAAACTTGCCCGGTAGCTCACCCGGTATTGCATTGCAGATCACTTTGAGTCCTTTCCCCCCTCCATTTTGAAAAGAATGTCACTGAATGTGGTTCCAATTTCTCAGTTTCCAAAAGTTGTGCCTTTTTAGCATAAAACCCCTGATAGCTTGTTTGTTTTATTAAGGGAATTCACAAGTGCTCAATCAGTGCCATTTGTTTGCAAAGTTTGACAGTGGAACTGGGCCTTTCATTTTAAATACACAATCCATATAAACGGATAAAACCTTGAGTTTTGAGTAGTCGACACAACAAATATTCCACAAGAAAAGAAGTGAAAACTGACTGCATTCAATCTACTGTACAGCAGTACACCACAGTTGATTCTGACTGCAGAAGACATCTGACTGAACATTTCTGCAAACACTGAGTCATTGTATTGATCACTATCATATGCTCTTTGCATTTTCCTCTGCGAATGTGCGTCAAAGCCCGGCATGAGTCCTCAGAGGAGTCATGATCTCATGATTTGAGTTCAGCCTTCCGATCTTGACTGTCAGGTCCTGTATCATTATCTTCTCATTTGTGTATGAAGTAATGTTTACTTATTTACTACTTAATTTTTTTCTAGATATAAAATGAAAAAGATTCAGTCTCTTAAGTGCTGTCTGTTGGAATGAAGCATCTAATTAAAGTTGGCACTCAATTGGGTTTCTTTGTGGAGTGTTAGTTCCAAGCCATTAAAGACACTTCAGCTTTAGAAAACTGCTATAGCACTGGAGTCAGAGAGGGAAACACACTCAGGACACTACTCAACAAATACAGAGAATATAATAGTTGATTTAAATACTGTAGATAAAGCTCATGCTTTCTAAAATAAGAACCAAAACTAAACAGCTGACTCACTTTAATGTGGAGGGTGTCAGCATCTTATTCGCTAACTGCTAACTGCCTACAATCTAGTTCAAGCCGTCACTAAATGACCCAAAATACCATTTGAGAAAAAGAAGTCTGCTTAAAATTGTATTGAATGTGCACTTGTAGTATTCAAATCTTAAAAAGCTGTACTTGCAATAGTATCTTGCAAGTACACTTAAAAAGTACACTTTCATAACACACTTAAGTACACTTTTAAGTGCACTTCGTAATAATGACAAATAAAAAAGACTTTATAAGTATTTTAAAGTATTTTTAATTGTCACTAAGTTATTTTATGGATTATGTTCTATGGACTGCTGGTTCAGCATTCACTGTGGGTGTCACGGAGGAACGTGATACTGCATTCACCAGTATGATAGCAGCCACGCTGGAGCACACTCACAAAATGGCCGCTACAACAACACCCCTTCATGTCATCACTGCCAGTCATGAGCCCGTTCAAGTCACAACTGAGGTCAGAGAGCCAAATCACGTCACAGCCGATATTAAAAAACCGAATCAAGTCACAACTGACGTTAAGGAACCAAGCCAAGACACAGTTGATCCTCGTGAGTCAAGCCAGGCCACCGTTGCTCGTCACGAGTCTCTCCACGTTCCAGCTGAGCTGCCAGTGTCTCGCAACGTCCCATCTAATCTGCCAGAGTCTCGCCACGTTTCAGGCAACTATTCCGAGTCACACCACGTCACCGTTGGTCATCCAGAGTCACACCATGTCACCGCGGACCTTCCAGAGTCTATTCACGTCTCCGCTGGTCATCCAGAGTCTCACCACGTCTCCGCTGGTCATCCAGAGTCTCACCAAGTCTCCGCTGGTCATCCAGAGTCTCATCACGTCTCCGCTGATCTGCCAGAGTCTCACCACATCTCCGCTGATCTGCCAGAGTCTCACCACGTCTCCGCTGATCTGCCAGAGTCTCACCACGTCTCCGCTGATCTGCCAGAGTCTCACCATGAGCTACCTGCCAATCCAGTTCCCATCAATAATCTTGATTTTGCTCAATTTTTAAGCTCTATTCTGAGTAATGAGTATGAACTCTTAGCCCAGGTAACCATTAATGCACTTTTTGTGTTTTCTGCCTTGGCTCTTGGGGCCAAAATTTCTCTGTCTGTTTCGTGTGTCTCAGTGTTCCCTAGGTCCCAGTCCCTGCTGTGGTCTTCAGGGCGGTCTGCTGCCCAGGTCTGGTGGTCATCTGCTCCGCCCTGGTGGGCTCCTATTCTGTCTCCTCTGCACTGGTGGACTCCTGCTCTGTCTGCTCCGCCGTGGAGGTTGGCTGCTCCGCCGTGGTGGTCTTCTGCTCAGGTCTGGTGGTCATTCACTCCGCCTGCTCTGGTCTGGTGGTCTTCAGCTCCGTCGTGGTGGTCTTCCGCTCCGCCGTGGAGGTATTCCGCCCGTCTCCTCTACACTGGTGGACTCCTGCTCTGTCTGCTCCACCGTGGAGGTTGGCTGTTTCACTCTGGTGGTCATCTGCTCCGCCGTGGTGGTCTTCTGCTCAGGTCTGGTGATCATCCGCTCCGCCTGCTCTGGTCTGGTGGTCTTCAGCTCCGTCGTGGTGGTCTTCCGCTCCACCGTGGAGGTATTCCGCCCTGTCTCCTCTACACTGGTGGACTCCTGTTCCGTCTGCTCCGCTGGGGAGGTCTACAGGATGATACATTTCCCATCATCCATTGCACTGACGACACACACACAGCTGATTACACTAATCACGCTCACAGCTGAGAACTATCACCCAATCACACACACCTTATAAGCCTTGGACTTCTTCTCTGTCACTGCCGAGTATTGTTTAGCATTTATCTCAGTCTCTGCTGATAGCTACTTTACAAAGCCTTTCCCAGTTTCTTGTCTTAGTCTAGCCTTGCCTGTTTACTTGCATTTTGATACCTGCCCGTGTTTCCTGGATTTACCCCTTTGCCTTACCGTTCGGACTTTGTTTGCTCCTCGATTGGATTATTGCTCTCGTACCTGGATTACCCCTCTGTCTAGCCCCTTTAACCTGTACGCCGATCGTCGACCCACACTTGCCCTAGGAATACCCTTGTGTCTTGCCTGTGCCAATCCTGTCTGCTGTTGTCTGACCCAGCCTGTGAACTGAACATGTTTACCAATAAAAGCTTGCAAATGGATCCCCATGACTCATGCCTCGTAACAGATGTGACCTATGTTTAGGATTTTTTTTTTTACAGTCTACTTTTCACAAGGGTCGTGCTGCACCGTGAGTATTCAAGCCATTGTTATTAATTTTATACATTTTGTGTGTGTGTTTATGAAAGTCCAAGAATTAATAATGCGTGTGATTTTATATCTGAAGTTCTGTGTGTGTGTTCTCTGAGATGAACAGAGATGTGGCAAAGGGTAGTCAAGCTGAAGGAAACAGGAAGTGACATGGAAACATTGCTCCTCAAAGCATTTAAGTGGCTAAATGTTACATGGCACTTAGATTTGCTTAGGCGTGAAGCATTTTATTTGTTTGTGTGGTGAGTTTGAGCAAGGGTTGTGTTACATGTGCACACACGTGGGCACAGGCTGAGTTTGTAAACATGATGTCAGCAGGGCAGCATGTAGCCCTCAATCCTCTGTGTTAAAGTCTTGACTCAATGATTTATTAACATCAGTGCTCCAAATGATTTGAAGCGTGATTTATCCCTCTATTTTTATGATGTATTGCTGGAAGATATTAATGCAATGCCTTTTCTATTTATCTACAGCTGTTTGCATTATCTGTATTGTTATTATAATCCCATGAAAATTTGACAATTACACGTTCAAATAATTACTGTTCATAATTTGGGGTTAGCAATTTATTTATTTATTTTTTTTATTTAGCAACAACACATTAAATTGATGCACAACACTTTTTAAAAGGTCATGTTAATTAGACATTTTTTGGCATTTTTTCATTTTAGTACACAGGTTTTTATTAAATAAAAAATCCATATTGTAATTTTTTTTTCCATAAAAAGAAAGCTTAGATTGCAAAATAGCTATAGTGATTCCAGATATGGTCATATTAAGAATTAGCTTTGATCTTTGCAATGTCATGGAATTGAAACCCTCAGACCAGTGTACTGTATCAACACCCCTAAACCCCTGAGAAACAAACTTCAAATCAGTCCATCATTTACAGTCCAGCAGAATTACCATAACTTCCACCTTGAGAGAGACAGAGATTGAAGAGAAGCCTCCGTTCTGCCTCAGGGTGTGACAGGCTTTGTCCTTGTTAGGTTCTATGACAGAGAGCACATTGAAAGTTCCTCCTTGCCCTCGTCTGCTTCTTTACTTTGTCTGCATTTATCATCCTTTCAGAAGCTGAACTCATGTACAACCCATGGGCAATTCCACCTGCCATTGATCAGAGAAGTTCCCGCCGCCAGCACATGGCCACTTACAGTGGTTACCATCACTGTTTTTCCTCCCGAAGTGACCCTATCTAATAAATCACAGGTTCAAAATATTCTTTAACCAGTAAATGTTTAACGGAGACTTTTATCCAAAACTTCTTTATTTTAGGGCCAATCCCCTACATCTAACACAAATTGCCCTGTACACATGAATTTTCAGTTACTATCAACCAATTTCTCTAAACAGAACTCTGAAACATGTACAGTATCAGCCTCTGCTTTCAATTAAAAATTAGGTTTTGTGAGAGTTTACTAGGTCAGCAAACAGAGATGATGGATGTTTTACATCTGATTCACTGTCAACTGGCTTGTGCGTTGTTGCTGAGAGAGCATATGCTAGAATTAATATTACATGTAATGACAGGACAGGTTTCCAGAGCATCATGAATCTAGCTACATTTGTTATATTCTCATAAAACAGGTACTGTACATTTATGATGCTGTACTTTGTTTTATATACAGTAACTTTGAAATTAAATTTCAAAACAGTAGTTAAAAATCCTACGAGAGTGTTTTGAATACAATGGCTGAGGGAGTGATGGTAATTTGACATCCTTCTCTCTTCTGACCACCGTAATCAATCTCTCTGCATTTTTTTCCCTCTTTTGGAAAGTCGGTTTACACCGTGGCTAAATTTATACTGTATACTCTACACTAAAAATATTTTTCATTAGTGATTTCTGAGAAAGAAGAAAATAGTAAATATCTTGTTACCACTGACCCTTTGTGGTGTAGTGTTTGTGTTAGCAACTAGCTAAATATGTACCTTGAAATTCATTTTATTTAAAGTCATGAAACTGTTAGCAGATGTTTTCCATAATATGGCAGATTTCTGAGAGAAACAGGAACACATATAGGGTGGGCATTATATGTAACTAGGTGGTTTGGAATGGAGAGGTAACAGGTCAAAAAGTAACATGATTTTACTTTTTGATACAAGATTACCCCTGTGGAAAAGAAGTGTGCTTATTTTGTTAAGGTAAATTAATGAAACACCTGAAACTAAAGAACTAATCATATCAGTAACTAAGACAATGAATGAAAAGTGGGGAAAATCAACCAAGGTATACAAGAACTAAAGAATACAAACTAAAAGTCCATGAACCTGAAACTAACTGAACATATATGTGACAATGTACACTTCATATCTTAAAATGGTACTTGCACATAATATACAGTAATAGTAATTAAATAAAGTCCACTTAAATGTAGGGGTTAGTTGTAAAACACATGGTTTAAACATTTAAATACATGCTAGCATAAAAAAAAAAAAAAACCTTAAGGGAAGGGAGTGTTGAGTTCATCTCTGTGTTTTTCTGAATGTCTGAATATGTTTCTTCATCTATTTACCCACATTGTTTTGAACTATGGTGTACAGCTGTGTGTTGTGTTCAGGGTCATCATTGTCAAACTTCAAAGTTAGTTTATTTTTAATTATTAAAAACACCATTATTTTATTTGAAAAAGTTAATCGTTTTATTTTATTGACAGAATATTATAATTTATCTTGTATATGTTTTTCATTAAATCAGATAACGTTTGCTCTCCTCTATTTAGAGAGACACTTTCATGAATAAGTTTTTCAACACACTTACAGTAAGTATAATTATGGTTTGTGTAGTGCCTGATCAGGATACCACACATCTAGGTTCAACACATTCCTGATGCAAGGATGGATCAAAGCTCGCATTCCAGCGGAACCTATCGCTCCGAACTCCCCTTCCCGGAGCCTAAACTTTACTGGCGCCATATTCCCTAAATCTCTATCCATTAAGTCGCAGTAAAGGATGACGTTTTTACGAGCGACTCGAACTAAAGACAATTCCCAGACTTTTCGAACCAAAGACCTTATGACCCGGCTATCACGCGCATTCCTGAAAACGCGCGCCTTTTCTCTGTTGCGCTCTCTAAAACAGACAAAGGAATTCAACTGGTCCATGTTCGCTCATCTAACAAAGAGAAAGAAAGAGCCACACCCGGAAAGATGTTGTTTTAAAAGAACAAAGTTATACTGGCTTCTGCGACTGAAATTATACCCTGAAACAAAACACTATAGACAATGTAGCTTATACATTAAAGGGTGGTTTTGTTTGTGACATTTATAAGCTGTTGCATTATTTTAAATCTATGGTAAATCTGTTTCCAGAATTTATAATCTTCCTGAGTACTAGTTGTTCATTATCACATGCTCTGATTATTTAGGATCGTTTAATCAATGCCTTAACTACGAAATCGAATATAAAGGATATTTGTATTTTGGTGCCTGTTAAACGGCTACTGTTTGGTCTCGGATGAAAGCTGATTTAATGAATAATAATATTGTGGTATGAATTAAATCTTATCTGTTTTTCATTAACGCCTATTTACAAGATGAATGGAAGTCTGCTGTTATAAGTTTTTATGTGATAAAATACTTGCGCAGATAATGTATGCAACACGAAACTCTGCAGGGCGGGGCTCCGCCCACAGAGACGCTTGCGATTGGGCCACGCGCCAAAAAGGCGGACCCCAAATCGTCCCGTTAAAAACGGATGCTCAACCATGAGAGTTGAGTTGGAGTTAAAACAACAGGAGGCCACGCATCCTGCGAGTCTCTCGTTCTGCTCACGCTGCAAGCGCTTCAGGCCTCGAACATCACGGCGAAGCAAAGCAACTAACACCAAGTCTCAGTTAAACTTTGAAAGAACTTTAACATTGGAAGCTAAGACCTGAATCGGCTTCCTGAGCGCCATTACGTCAGAACGAGACAACCAACCACTGAAGAGTGCGCTAGTCACACGACCTCCCAAGCAGCCAGTCCGCACGCGATCCGTCTCAAGCTGAACAAAAGGGACGGACTTCACCTTTGAAGAAAGCCTGAACTGAGCTCGATCGAAACAACGCAAAAGACAAAGTAAGGCAAAATCTCTTTACTGACTGAAACCGGGATTCCTCTCTGTTGCTGTTTAAATATAGCATGGTTCTGTCTATAAGTTTCCTCAGGGTGAAAAGCTAGCATTAAAACCTAAGTCTCCCTCTCTTCAGATATAAACAACTCGCTCCCATTGCAACGTATTTGTGTGTATGTTAAATTGTCTGTTTGTGTTGTCAGTAGTGTATTAGAGTTAGTGAATAAAACTTTGACTTTATTAAGAAATCTTTGCCTGTGTTATGTGATTTAACATGTCGTAACTATTTGCCAAAAAGATCGCGTTTTACCTACGCTCAGGAGCTAACTAAGTTGACTCAATTTAACTATTTGATTTATTTTAATCGTTGGCCACGAATTAAATAAACAAAGCGTTAAGAAATAACTTGCTGTTATTAATGCTTGCTGGACAAGTCGTTAACAAGGCATAAGTTGTACATTATGATTGATAACAATTAATCATATGAAGATCAACTCTTAAGAGTGATTCCCTAAAAGCTAAATAATAAAATAAATTTATTTTTGTAGGATTCATTTTCTACATTTGTAATAATGTCACATTAAAAGTTTAACTTTAAAGTACCCTTTAAATCATTGTTTTAATAACTTTTTTGTGCTTTGAAGAAGTACTCTTATTTGGATGTAAAATTTCAATTATGAAATTAAATATAAAGATGTATTAAGTCCAACTTAATATAAAAATTAAATTTCTGCTAACTGCATTTAATATACATTTTTATGGTACACAACTATGCCTTAATTTATTTAAAATACATTTCTTTCATATACAATTGCAGGGCATTTTTTATTAAGCACATAAATATGTAGATGTATTTGTAGTATACTTATTACAAAATAAATTTTTGCAGTCACTCATCACAAAATAATTGTTTATTATATTTATTTAAAGTTATTATTTATTTAATTTTTGAATACGTTTTTTTTTTCACTAGAGTGTTAACAGAAGAGTTGTGCCCAAAAAGTCACTATTAGATAAACTAATTCTAATTTTGCATCCTATTTAGAAGGGATAACCTGCAGAATGGAACACAGCATATGTCTACACAGTAAGAAGGTGGCGTAAGCAACAAAACACTCTCTTGTAGTGTAGATATGGTGTTATATGCTTCATTGAGTCTAAAACAGCTGATGTGAAACTAAGGCAGCTCATGAGGTCTAATTCACCTAAAACAACACATGCTGTAGATAATTATAACAACATCTGCCATTAGGATCTTCATAGACAGATTTTAGTTTCCTTCCAGGAACTCGAGCAGCGTCGAAGCGCTATGGGAATTTCGTGTGACCGCCCTCTGAATCATATGTGTAATCTGTCCAATGGAAGGGCGAGACGTCATGGGCAGGTGACGTAATCGACCAGGAAGCATAAAAGAGTGCCGGCCCTGCTTTCGCTGAAAAAAAGGGCAGCACGGCGGCTGCGGTTTCTTCCCCCCAGAGAAAGGGCTCGACGCTCCGCCTGTCTTCCTCTGAGGTTGAGCTTTGTGAAGCTGCAGTGTTTGCACAAGCATATTATTAATGACGATATCATTATAGCAGCGTTCCTGCATAGAAACGGAGTTCGCGCTGTCAGTTCTAGAGAGATAAGGGGCTGATTGTGCTTCTCCACACCGTATGATCTCGAGGTTCCGGTCCCGTCACTGCTGAGGCACAGCGACGAGTGAGATCGCACGGATCGCAACATGGATCTGGCAGACAGGTTGGAGACAGGTTCTCCCTATCTCCTGCATTCCCCAGATCTAGCGCTCTCGCGTGGGGCTAGAAGCCCGCGATGCGGCTCTTCCCCCTTTGAGTGAGAGCTCACTGTTGCAGCGCGCGTCGCCTTGGCATTACGTGCATTACGTCATTCTCGTTCATTCTATGAATCCTTTTCATATCAGACTGTTTACTTTTTTTTTTTTTAACTTTTTTTTATTACCGTCTGATTGTTTTTCTGCATTTAATTCTGAGGAATTAAATGGTCAATATCATCTAACCAGGAGAAGTTAGATGTGTATATATGTATATGTATAGGAGCCTCTTGGGATTTTCTCAAGTGAGATAGGGGCTTCTGGGCGGAGCAGCCTCAACTGTGTTCCAGCTCCTCATTTAGGGAGCATCACTTCTCGTACTCCCCAGAATATTGGAGTCAGAGTTGCGCTCCCGGGCCAAAGCCTTCTAGCAGAAGGCGGATCTGCAGACCGTCATTCTCGCTGGAAAGTCTTTGGCTAAAACATCCTGCTACCCATTGCCCAGGACTTCTGAGGGCCAGCCCCTCTGGGGAAGAGCGGCGTACACCACATTACATGGGGCCAGTCTCTCCTCAGTGCCCTCAGAAGATCGGTCTGCCAACCCTGCCAGTGTTCCAGGGAGCAGCGGTCTCCAGCGAGCGCTTCTCTCAGTGACTTCCGCCCGGAAACGTAGCGAAACTGAGAGGCTCGCCGCCCCTTCAGGGGTCTTTAGAGCAGCTAGAGCAGCCATCCCCTGCCAGTCTTCCGCTTCAGGGTACCGAGCTAGCAGCTCTAAGCACACTAGAGGCCAGTCTCCGGCCAGTAGGCACTTGGTGGTGTGGGAGCCCCTGCCAAGTGTGTCTCATTGGGTCCTGATTGTGCAGGTTCTGGTTTTACCAATCTAGTCTTCCTAGTCAACGTGGGTCTGAGGACCATCATTTCAATAGAAGACTTCAGCTGAGGTAGTAAGTTACCCATGGCCCAGGACTTATGAGGGCAGGCCCCTCTGGGAAAGAGCGGTGTACATCGCATTACACGATGCCCATCTCTCCTCAGTGCCACCGGGAGATCGGTCTGCCAACCCTGCCAGTGTTCCAGGGCACAGCGGTCTCCAGCGAGCGCTTCTCTCAGTCACTTCCACCAGAAAATGTAGCGGAGCTGGGAGGCTCTGGAGCAGCTGGTTCGGCCGTCTCCTACGGTCCTCTGCTTCAGGGCACAGAGTTAGCAGCTCTAAGTACACCAGAGGCCAGTCTTGAGAGACTGGTTCCCTTAGTAGACTACTCGGCAGCATGGAAACTACTGCCAAATGTGTCTCCAGGGGTCCTGCGCACTGTAGAAGCAGTTCGGCACTTCGTCGCCACTTTCAGCGGGGTCTCTCCCACACTGTGGGCCCTGAGCAGGCTCTGGTAATCAAACAAGGGAGTTCCTGAGGTTTGTTTTGGGGGGAAAGCATACCAATATTGGGTTCTTCCCTTTGAAACGGTCACAGCAAGCATTGTAGGCCTCCTCACTGTTGAGAGTTTCTCGAGGCCTCTGCTTGCTTGGTGGAGTGTATTAGGCCTCCCCTCGATCTAGAGAGTCGTTATGCTGATGCCTCTACTCCCAGAGCCCGACCATTTCGGCGAGCGTCGTCAGGTCTCCTCTCGTTCTGAGAGTCACTGAGACCTCTGCTCGCTAGAGCTCTGCTGGGAAAGTTATGTGAGCAGTAGGCTCTAGGTGAGTCTCCTTAGAAGATGCCCAGCGTATGGAGGGTAGTAGGCCTCCTCTCGATCCAGAGAGTCGTCATGTTGAGGCCTCCGCTCCAAAGAGCTCGACTGTTTTGGCGAGTGTCGTCAGGCCTCCTCTCGCTACAGAGAGTTTTTGAGACCTCCGCTTGCTGCAGCACAAGGAAACTGTACGTCCTGAAGTGGAGACTATTCACTTCATGGTGCGGAGTTTGCAGGCTCGACCCAATTCAACTGCCCGATTGGTACAGTTCTGGAGTTCTCACAGGTCTGTTCCTCCACAGGGTTAACCCACTCCACCCTGAAGGTCTACGTGGCATCTTTACCAGCCTACCGCACCTCTCTCGGTCAGTCAGTGGGTAGATGCCCCCTAGTTACACGTGTCCTCCACAACACGAGGAAATTGTACACCTTGAAGTAAAAGTATCACTTCATGGTATGGAGATCGCCGGCTCGACCCAGTCAACTGCCAGATTGGTAGCAGATCGGACCTGCTCCTCCACAGGGTTAACCCACTCCACGCTGAAGGTTTACGTGGCAGCTTTATCGGCCTACCGCGCCCCTCCCGGTGGCAAGTCAGTGAGTAAACACCCCCTAGGTACACATTTCCTCCACAGTGGAGCTACGCTGGGGCAGGTTGTGAATGATAGGTGAGCCTCCTCACAGGTTGCCCAGTGTATAGTAGGTCTCTTCTCGTTCTAGAGAGTCGTCATGCTGAGGCCTCCACTCTAAGAGCTCGGCAGTCTTGGCAAGTGTCCTCAGGTCTCCTCTCGCTACAGAGAGTTTTAGAGACCTCTGCTTGCTGGAGTAAGAGGAAACTGTACTCCCTGAAGGGAAGTGTCATTTCATGGTGCGGAGGTTGCCACCTCGACCCAGCCAACTGCCCGATTGGTACAGTTCTGGAGTTCATGCAGGCCTGTTTCTCCACAGAGTTAACCCACTCCACCCTGAAGGTCTACGTGGCATCTTTACCAGCCTACCGCGCCTCTCTCGGTGGCCAGTCAGTGAGTAGATGCCCCCTAGTTACACGTGTCCTCCACAACACGAGGAAATTGTATGCCTTGAAGTAAAAGTATCACTTCATGGTACGGAGATCGCCGGCTCGACCCAGTCAACTGCCAGATTGGTAGCAGATCGGACCTGCTCCTCCACAGGGTTAACCCACTCCACGCTGAAGGTTTACGTGGCAGCTTTATCGGCCTACCGCGCCCCTCCCGGTGGCAAGTCAGTGAGTAAACACCCCCTAGGTACACATTTCCTCCACAGTGGAGCTACGCTGGGGCAGGTTGTGAATGATAGGTGAGCCTCCTCACAGGTTGCCCAGTGTATAGTAGGTCTCTTCTCGTTCTAGAGAGTCGTCATGCTGAGGCCTCCACTCTAAGAGCTCGGCAGTCTTGACAAGTGTCGTCAGGTCTCCTCTCGCTACAGAGAGTTTTAGAGACCTCTGCTTGCTGGAGTAAGAGGAAACTGTACTCCCTGAAGGGAAGTGTCACTTCATGGTGCGGAGGTTGCCAGCTCGACCGAGCCAACTGCCCGATTGGTACAGTTCTGGAGTACATGCAGGCCTGTTCCTGCACAGAGTTAAACCACTCCACCCTGAAGGTCTACGTGGCAGCTATATCGGCCTACCGCACCCTTCTCTGTGGCCTTTTAGTGGGTAGGCACCCCTTAGATACATGTTTACTCCATAACACGAGGAACTTGTACGCCCTGTAGTGAAGTGTCACTTCATGGCGCGGAGGTTGACAGCTCAACCCAGCCAACTGCCCTATTGGTACAGTTCTGGAGTTCGTGCATGCCTGTTATTCCGCAGGGTTAATCCACTCCACCATGAGGGTCTACGTGGTGGCTATACCGGCCTACCGCGCCCTTCTCGGTGGCCTTTCAGTGGGTAGACACCCCTTAGTACATGTTTCCTCCAGAGGCTGAAGCCTCCGGCCAGAGAGCTTATGCTATGTGTTGGATCAGGATGCTATTCCATAGCCTCGAGTCCTCTGCTCTCCCCCCTCTTGGGGATCAAGACTCACTCCTCAAAAGTTGGCATTCGGGATGCAGGCCCCACCCACTTTAACCACTCATGGCCATTTTTCTCTCGCCCTAGCTGTGCTCCATCCACATTGGGCAGGGATTTGTCTCAGGTTACGCATGTAACCATGGTTCCCTGAAGGGAATGAGACACTGCGTCTTGGGGCCATACATCCGGCATCCCTGTGAGCGGTTGCTTCATTCCTAGAAGCTGACGCTGGTTCCACTGTACGTGCTTTTATGCTTCTTGGTCGATTATGTCACCCGCCCGTGATGTCTCGCCCTTCCATTGGAAAGATTACACATGTGATTCAGAGCGCAGTCACGCCGGAGGCGTAACCTGAGACGTTCTCTTCTGAATGAGTTATTATCTGTCTTAATAATGCAGTCAAACTGTACAATAATGACCCGGCATATGATTCAAATTGGCTCCAGTATATTATCCACTCATGTAATCGCATTGCAGGTCTGTGATCACGAGGCCATGCATGACGTAGATTTAGTATCACCACAATTTTGACAGCACATGGTCACTGTTTATTATCCTATAGATTAGAGCTTCTTAACATCATCAAGGGTTCGATTGTCCAACATTACAATTCTGACATCATTTATCCAACCTCATGTTGTTTCAAACCTATCTAATAGTCTTTGGGTTTAAAACAACATAGTGTTCAGTTAATAATAGTAGTCATTTTATGTAATTTACTCTGACAGTAAGAGCCTGACTGTAGGTGTCAGTATAGTCCTGGGTCTCCAGTCTTGTGTTGTGGTCTTTCGTGGTGTGTTACAGGGCCTCAGGTGGGCCAGACAGGATTCGGTTATCCCTGTAATTCCAGGAGATTTGATCACAGCTGGACCAGCAGAGCTATATCGGGACATGGGCAGCTTGGGAAGAACAGCACATCCATATTTAACTGCCCTTTACCAAAGAAAAGTTATTTACACACCAGATCAGTGTGCAGAAGCACAGACGAACACATTCACACATATCAAAATGATTCATTTCCGCTCATAGGACCAGATGCCATCTGAAAAAAAACTTGCCATTTTCAAGCCATTTCACCTAAACTGGCACTTGACTCGATTACTTCAGAGAGCAGATTGATTTGTGTGCTAGACTTTGCCCAGCTCTCTGGAGCTTGGGTCAGTGTCCCTTGTGTGCTACGAATACATACACTTTCCAGGAAGCATCAGGTGATCCGCTGGAGTGTAAATCAGTGGTGTAGAACATTGAATTAGCTGTGATATGGTTTCTGTTCACCCCTTTGCATGTCTGTGATACAAGTGCACAACCCAAACTCAACAATTATACTTTTGTGAGCCTGGAAAGGGTATTCTGATCGTAACTTTACTGATTACACAAATGTGGGACTCCATGTTCTTTGTAGTGTGAATTATTAGATATGTTTGATAAACAGCAGTTCTGTTCATAAGTTTGCACCCCCCATGCAGAATATGCAAGATACTAATAATTTTAATGAAATAAGAGAGATCATAAAAATTGCATGTTTTTTTAAATACTGTCCTGAATAAAGTTCACACATTCAATTGTGTTCAAGAAAAAAACAAAAAACAAAAACAAACAAACAATACATTAATGGAATAGTTCACCCAAAATGAAATGTACTCACCCTCAGGCCATCCAAGGTTTAGATAACTTGGTTTCTTTAAGTTTAGAGAAATTTAGCATTACATCACTTGCTCACCAGTGGATCTTCTGCAGTGAATGGGTGCCGTTAGAATGAGTTCAAACATCTGCTAAAATCATCACAATAATACACAAGGAATCCACACGACTCTGGTGAAAAATAAATTACATAATGTTCATTTTTGGGTGAAACCCTTATGCCCTTTCTCTATTATTTTTATATTGTAATATCTAAAATAAATGGAAAATTAAAAAATATTATATAATATTACATTTAGTTTAACCCAAGGACATTTTTTGAATGTTAAGCACCTTTTTCCCTCCATGTTTTTGAACAAGAACAGCAAATTTTACTTTCATTCAGAGCCTTAAAGGGATATTGCAACCGAAAATGAAAAAAAGAAGGTCAGTGCTACTTATATACAGTGTTGTTTTAGGTCCCATTGACTTTCATTGCATGGACATGAGCAGTTGAAAAATCTTCTTTTGTGTTCTGCAGAAGAAAGAAAGGTGAGCAACATTTTTGGGTGAACTGGGTGATCTCTTTTGAGCCATATTTTTAACCCTATTCCTGAGAAGTTCCACACACAAATACCCTTGTAGCTATAAAATTCACCTGTACTGATATTGCAAAAAACATTCGGTCACACTTTATTTTAAAGTCCAATTCTCGCCATTAACAAACCATTAACTGTGACTTTTGCCTCAATGAACTCCTTATTTGCTGCTTATTAATAGTTAGTAAGGTAATTGTTAATTTTAAGGTATTGGTAGAATTAGGGATGTAGAATATGGTCATGCAGAATATGTGCTTTATAAGTAGCTAATGAACAGCTAATATGTTAATATAGACATGCTAATAAGCAACTACTTAATTGTGAGAATTGGTCTCAATACTAAAGTGTTACCAAACATTAAATTCAGTTTACATTTATTTCTCTAGCATTTTCTCAATATGTAGAATTTCAAAGCAGCTTTACAGCAAATGCATGTACAACATGTAATGTAAATGTAGCCTGATGGCAGTGACATGGTATAAAATAGCTGCTACAGTGAAACGGGAAATTAACCTGTTTATCATTTGCAATTCAGTCAACCGCTCTATACTGACAAGCAGACAGGCAGTTGACTCATTTCAACCAGCAATTCTCCAAATCCCAATGACTGGCTAGTTGGTGGTGGGAGAGATCCAGACTGCTCACCTCGTGTTCTTCTTCTCGTCTGTCATACAGGATGAGCCAGTGGACGTGCGATCACTCATAATTTCCCTCATTTACATATGCACCCGCTCATTACATTCCACTCTCTCTCTCCCCTCCAATTCCCTCCTCATTAACACCTCTTACATATCCTTAACGCCCATGTAATTTCAGCTCTAACTGACCACATTATTTGCTTCTCTAATGGATTTTTTTTCTGAGGTTGATTGCAGGTCTAAGTGGAGAGTTGATTGTTTGGCTCGTTAAATTGATGGCCTGTTGTTTAGTTGAAAGTTTGTCACAGGAAGTACACGGTTGTACGCTTACCTTTTTGAAGCTGAACAATCTCTGTTCTCCGCCAGTCTCATCTAATCGCAAGTTTAAATGGCTTAGGAAAAAAATGCATAATTGAGAGGCTCTCCAATAATTCAGAGGCTGATTACTGAGTCCCACTGTAATTCACACTTTCAACTTCCTACTAAATTATTAAAAAAAAAATTACTGAGCAGCTCTTCAGCTCAACATACTGTGCATTCAGTGCAATGCTATTAAATATGGTTTAAGAACAAAAATGTTTTCTACTGCACAAATAATTAATCATGGTTTCCTGTCATAAAGTGAAAACATGTCAGAGTTAGGACACATTAAGATTTTAACTTTTTTTTCCCTGCATTATTTGCACATTTCACTGTATGAAGGTGTTTCAGGAACAAAAACATCTGTATTCACACACCAGCTAGGAATTTACTGGCTGAAAGGTTTCAAATTCATTGGTCTGTATGGTATCACAAGAACATCCTAGGTTAAGTACCAAATCATGGTTCCCTGTCGATACTACACTCGTACTGCGTCGCTAGACGCTATGGGGAAAAACTCCTTTTTCTCCGAGGACTGAAGACTTTTTCAATCACGCAGTGTGACTGCACGGCCATTGGTTCGTGCAGTAATAAAAAACGAACCAATGGCTCGTCAGTGGTACTGCACGAGCCTATGGCGGCAAAGCTAGAAGGGGCGGGGTCATCTGGCTATATAAGCGGGCGCTTCGCCATAGGAAAACAGATCAATTCTCCTTCAGCGACGACGATCATCCCTTCGCTGACACTCGAGACTGGAAGACGCTCGCCGTAGAAACGCCTCGCTGCGGATAGAAGCTGCCTTTTACTCTGCACCCTCTCGCTGCTCTGCCTGCTCTTCGAGCCGCTCCAGCGACCTGTGCAGATGCCAGCCTCGTCCCCTGCGGCCATCCGGTGAGTCTAAAATCAAATTTCTCTGAAAGAGCAAATTTCAAGCGACGTTGTTGCAAATGTCGCACTGCAAGTGTGGCTCGTGCAGGGAATTCTGCACGATGCAGAAGGGCAGTGAGCGCTTCGCCTCTGTGGGCAACGCCCACACAGACTGCGCGTTCATTGAGACAGAATGCTCAGTCGAGTATGAGTCTCGCTCTTCTCCACTCGCTGGCCTTCTAGCAAGGCTGCTCCGCTCTTCCGTTTCCTCTCTCTCAGCAAGCTCGGAGAATGAAATGATAGGGCCACGGGGCTAAATAACCGGTTTTGAGTGATCCCACGCCGGCTCAAGAGCCCGCGTGCTTACTCTTACCGCAGCGCTCTGATCCGCCAGTTACACGTGAGAATCACCGCCCCTCGTTACATGAGCGGCTATATCCTCTTGGGCGGACCGGAGTAGAAAGCTATCTTTGACAGCTTTGTGTGTGCGTGTGAGTCGCTAAAGCTGCTCCCTCACAAACAGACTGCTTTCGTCGAAACCCGCCCCTGATTCGCTCACTATAAGGCGCCACTGCCTTCCCCGCTTTCATGTTCCTCTTCTCCCAGACACCTCGGAGGAAGGAACACTTAACTCGCGGAGAGGAGCGATCAGGCTTGAGTGATTGCACGTCAGTTTATCTCGTGTGCTCACTTTAATCTGCCGGAGTGTGTTAAACACGCGAGGATCAGCGCTCCTCATCGCACTGAGTGGCACAATCCATTTATACAGATCTTACAATACTGCGCTGGTTGGCCCCGCCTTCCCCGCTCTCACTCTCTGTAAACTGAGAGATCGCGGGGCTGAGCGGGCAGGCTCGAGTGATTTTTGCGTGCTGGCATAGCCCCGCCTGTTTCACTCTGCACACAGCGCTTTGATCTGCCGGTGTGTTTGCACTAAGGATTAGCGCCTCTCGCAGCTCTTTGATCTGCTCGCGCTATTTTCACTATTAAGCTGTCCTTGCTGCGCTCGCGGTTGTACTACTTCAACGAAGTTGGCCCCGCCTCCCCTGCTCTCGTATTTCTCCCCTCCCAGTTACCTCGGAGAAGAGATATCAAATCGCGGGTTTGAGCGTTCAAGCTTGAGTGAATTTACGCTGGCCAAAGCCCCGTGTTTCACTCTCCATACAGCTTTGATCTGACAGCTGACAGTCTGTGTCTTGCCCTGTCTCCCCTCGTCCGCTACGAACGGATCTGATGGGATGCGTGCATCAGTTTTTGATCTGCCAGGGTGTTAACACACAAGGATCATCAGCACCCCTCTTCTAATGAGTGGTTTGATCTTTTTAGGCAGATTGATAGAAAGGGCTGTCATTACGATAATCTCTGTCAGGTTCAGACTCTAGACCCCGCCCACGGGGGAGTTAACTGCTCTCCTGATGGAAGCATTGAGTCTAGCGCCGCGAAACGGCCTCTGTCACGCCTCTGAACACCCCGTTTAGCTCGGTGTGTCGACGGCAATGTGTTTGTGTACATACTGTTGTGAACTGGGCCCATTTATATAGTGCCCACACAGCCGATCACTACTATAGTGAGGAAAAATAAAACGCAAACATTTTCAAAGGAATAATTTTCTCTTAACAGGTGTGTCGAGTCCCCACATGGCGACTCTCCACCCAAATTATTTCCAACACCCTTGCCACACGGGCCGAGGCCTGGCAGGCCATCCCCGGAGTGTCACAGTGGGTTCTGGGGATTATAGAAAGAGGTTATCCACTTCAATTCGCTCGAGGACCCCCGCGGTACAGCGGCAGGGTCCACACCTTAGTGCGAAGCAGCAACGCTCACGTTCTGCGAGCCGAGGTGGAGAAATTGCTGGGGAAAGGAGCTATAGAAATAGTTCCCCCAGCTCAGAGCGAATCAGGCTTCTACAGCCGTTATTTCCTCGTCCCCGAAAAGGATGGCGGCCTCCGGCCCATCCTCGATCTCAGACGTCTGAACCACGCCCTCATGAGACGGCCATTCAGAATGACTACATTGAAGCAGATCCTCTCGCAAATTCGCCCAGAGGACTGGTTCTTTTTGATGGATCTGAAAGACGCTTATTTTCACATCCAGATAGCCCCCCATCACAGACGATTCTCGGAGGCTCAATCCGCCCCGACCCCTCACAGTCCCTGCATGGGACCTGCCCACGGTCCGGAGAGCCCTTAAGGGCCCTCCTTTTGAGCCACTACAATCTGCAAGCTTAAAAACACTTTCGCTTAAAACCGCTCTGCTACTAGCGCTAGCATCGGTAAAGCGAGTAGGTGACTTGCAGGCTCTCTCTGTAAACCCTGCCTGTCTTGAGTTTGGGCCTAACGAATCTAAGGTCGTCCTAAAACCAAAACACGGCTATGTCCCTAAGGCGCTCTACACTCCGTTTAGAGCCCAGGTTATTACGCTCTCTGCGCTCCCCTCTTCTGAGGAGGACCAAGAGCTCAACCTTCTCTGCCCATTGAGAATGTACATCGAGTGTTCCACGTCATTTAGACAGACGGAACAACTCTTTGTCTGCTTTGGCGGCCGCACCAAGGGGTCTCCGGTCACAAAGCACAGAATATCTCGATGGTTAGCTGACGCTATCGCACTAGCATACTCCTCCCTGGGCCTCCAGAGCCCCATTGGAGTGAGAGCTCATTCCACGAGAGGCGTGGCCTCTTCTTGGGCGTGGTCTAGTGGTGTGCCTATGGCAGACATTTGTGCGGCGGCCGGCTGGGCCTCGCCGTCCACATTTGCCAGGTTCTATAGATTGGATGTCCCGGCCTTACAGGCTAGGTTTCTCTCTGCTTAGATGGCACACACCAGTCTTAAAGCGGTTCCCTCAGGCATTGCCTGATTCTCCAAGAACGCTCTTGGCCCCATTCCTGGTGCTGAGGCTGTACTTATGACCGTTGAAACGATTTCTAGGCTGGACTGACCTCTGAAGAGTTCGGTCCTCATGCCTCCTGCAGGATGCTTCCTGCTCATAATTGGTCCCTCTGAGCCTTACTGCTCAAGGCCAGTTTTATGGTTGTCGTTTCTCTTCATGGCATGGCGGGATTGTATTTGTTCCCCATAGCGTCTAGCGACGCAGTACGAGTGTAGTATCGACAGGGAACGTACTCGGTTACTAACGTAACCTCGGTTCCCTTAGATACGGGAACGAGTACTGCGTACTATGCCATGCCATGCAGCTGCACGACTCAGGTCGTCGCTTCAGTCGAATTGGCCTGTTTTCCTATGGCGAAGCGCCCGCTTATATAGCCAGATGACCCCGCCCCTTCTAGCGGGCTCTGGCGGGCTTTGCCGCCATAGGCTCGTGCAGTACCACTGACGAGCCATTGGTTCGTTTTTTATTACTGCACGAACCAATGGCCGTGCAGTCACACTGCGTGATTGAAAAAGTCTTCAGTCCTCGGAGAAAAAGGAGTTTTTCCCCATAGCGTCTAGCGACGCAGTACTCGTTCCCGTATCTAAGGGAACCGAGGTTACGTTAGTAACCGAGTACGTTCCCCAAGGGACTGAGACGCTACATCAGAAAACACTTTGGGAATGCCCCTGTGTGCCCATGCTTTGAATCACATGTGAAATCAGTCCAATGGAATGGTGAAATGTCACGGGCGGAATGACGCAGAGACCAGAGAGCTTAGAAGCACATCCGAAACAAGCAACTTTAGCTTCTGATAAGTTGAAGCAGGTCACTAACAGGGATGCAGGAAGTAGGGCAACAAGAAGCAGCGTCTTGTTCTCTCTGGGATGTTCCCCTTCGGGAACTCACACTGTGTCAGAAAATGCTTTGGGAACAAGAATGCTCACGCCCCCATACTGATAAATGCCTGTCTAGTGTGAAATCATGGTGAGCACAGCTAAGACAGACGTACCTGAGAGTCTGGAGCGGTATCATACTTCTCCTGGCCACACAGAATGAAATAAACATGTACTAACGGGTTTCACCCCCAATGACTGACCACCCAAAGGGACGTGGTAAGCAGCTATGGCCACCTGTAGACTCGGCCATTTCTGTACCATGCAAGAAAGAACCATAGGGGACATTGTGAGACGCAAACAAGTCCACCTCACCTGAACTTCTTCCAAGTCTGCTCCACCACCTCGGTATGGAGCTTCCTTTCACCGGGCCTCAGCCCCTGCCTTGACAGAATGTCTGCCTATTGATATAAGATACAACTGCTGTATTGTCTTCTTGTGAACTAGCACATGATGGCCTCCCAGCCTCTCATCTGACCCACTCTCCAGCCTGTGAGGGAGGCATCCGTTATTAGCATATGCGACGACAAGGAGCCCCCAGCACTGAGCCCTGAAACAGGCACCAAGGTTCCTCCATATGTCTAAGGCACGTAAGCATGGCCGCATGACCTTGATCATGTGGAACAGGTTCTCCCTCGGGGAAAACCCTTTGGTCCTGAGCCACCACTGCAAGGGTCTCATGTACAGCAGGCCAAAAGGTATCACCTTGGATGCAACTATCATCAGACCCAACCGTTTCTGGAACTGCTTCACAGTGAGTGACTGGACTTCTCTCACTCGCTTGATTGCCATAAGGATTGACTAGATCCGAGCAGGAGACAGACGTGCCTACACCATGGTTGAATCCCACACTACTTCTAGATAAGTGGTCCTCTGTACTGGAGAAAGCACACTTTTCTTTGTGTTTAGACTTAACCCCAACTTTTTCATGTGAGCAAAAATGACATCTTGACACCAAACCACCTTCTGCTCTGACTGAGCTAGTATCAACCAATCATCTGTGTAATTCAGTATGCGGATGCCCTGGAGTCGCAGGGGAACCAGAGCAGCATCCACACACCGAAAGGAAGAACTCGATATTGATAAGCTTTGCCCCCGAAAGCAAACCTCAGGAACTTCCTGTGTTGAGGAAGGATGGATATGTGGAAGTATGCGTCTTTCAGATCTATCAACACAAACCAGTCCTCGGACCTGATTTGAGATACAACCTGTTTGATCGTGAGCATTTTGAACTTGAGTCGCATGACTGAGCGGTTCAACAAATGCAGATCTAGAATCAGACCTAACCCCCATCCTTCTTCGGAACTATGAAGTACCGGCTGTTACTGCTGTCAAATGATTAATCGCGATTAATCACATCCAAAATAAAAGTTTTTGTTTACATATATGTATTATGCATATATATTTATTATGTATTTATAAAAAATATATTTATATATATTTGTACATATATATTTATTGTGTATATATATATATATATATATATATATATATATATATATATATATGACACACACATACATCATATATTTTGTATTTACTAGTGCTGTCAATCGATTAAAAAATGTAACCGCGTTAATCACAGTCCTGGACTTTGATTAATCACAATTAATCACAAATTTAAAATACTAGGATTGACCTGTAAATGTGTTGAAATAAAGGAATGCATGACAAACTAGTTTAAGGAAACAGAACCTTTCACATCTCTGCCAGGTATGAGACATAATCCTTGTTATTCTTTTTTTTCAGCCTTTATACTGGCAATAAAACGTTTACCAAGCCACATTGCTTCAATCCCAGTACACATTTACCCAACTATTATCAAAAGTATTTCTAAATAAATACAACAAAACATTTTCTTGCGACTTTACATAAAGTATTATGATAAAATGCATAATGAAGATGAATTGGACCTGTTCTGCAGGTGCATTAGAGCTAACATTAGCATCATGCTGCATAAGACAATTTATGAGATTAATAGTACACTTTTACTCAGAACTCAATTTAAACCACCATCGAGTGTTTGTAATAACTTCCTTTTGTGATCACATGTGTGTATATATACACTTTGGGCGGCCGCGGTACATTATTAAAATAGCCCAAAAACCGCAACCCACGGCGCTGTAATTTTTCCCACGACTTTATTTTCAAAGTAGCCCAGCTGTGCAGGGAAACTGTGACTCTGGCAACACTGGTTCGCTGTACCCATATCACATATGAGTATACATATCTCTCCACGTTCGCTTTATTTTTGTCGAGCCCGGAGCCTCATAATCACACAATCCCTGCGTCCCAATGTGCATACTTTCCACCCTATCTTCCCTAAATAGTATTGAAAATTACTAATATCACATAGAATTTAGGATGGATAGTGTGCACATTGGGACGCAGGCAATGATTACTTTCCGCACTGCGATGATGGTAAGAAGTTGGGGTCAAACCTTATCAAACGATTAATTTGCGTTAAAAAAATATTAACGCGTTAAAATTTTTAGATTAATCTCATGCGTTAACGCGTTAATGTTGACAGCCCTAGTATTTACATGTATATTGGACCTGGATATGTGGATTTATATTCATATAAATTATATAATGTATACATTTATTTAATATATAAACGTAACATATTTTTTCTTAAATATATGCATGCATGTGTGTGTATTTATATATACTTAATAAATATACACTGTACACACATATATAGTATGTAAACAAAAACTTTTATTTTGGATGCGATTAATCACGATTAATCGTGATTAATCGTTTGACAGCACTACCGGCTGTAGAACTCGGACTCTCTGTCGAGAGGAGGGACCACCTCGATGGCCTCCTTCCTCAAGAAAGTGTTCCATGACCAGAGCCTGCTCGGGGCCCACCAGAGTGGGAAACATCCTGTTGAATAGAGGCAGATGAGACCCGAACTGAATCGTGTAGCCTCTTTCTACAGTGAGCAAGACCCAGTGAGACACATTGGGCAGAAGCTTCTACATTGCCAGATGATCTACTAAGGGAACCAGTCTCTCGAGACTGGCCTCTGGTATATTTAGAATGACTAGCTCGGTGCCCTGAAGCGGAGGACTGGCAGGAGATGGACGATCTAGCTACTCTAAAGATCTCCTTGGAGGTAGCGAGCGTCTCAGGACCATTACGTTTCAGGGCAAATGCTGAGAGATGTGCTTGCTGGAGATCGCTGTGCCCTGAAGCACCGGGGGTGGCAGTGTTGACAGACTGATACCGGACACCTGGATGAGCGCCAGAGACAGATCCCCAGTGAGGACCCCGCCACTTAGACAGCCATCAGGAAAGACCACTGGAACCAGTTGAGCCCTTACAATCTGACTTTGCTGCAGTTTGGAATTGTACTGCTGGTTCGATTGGCCAGAGGAGAACTGGCCCCCCGACTGAGCCTGGTTTCTCTTAAGGTTTTTTTCTCCATTCTGTCACCGATGGAGTTTTGGTTCCTTGCCGCTGTCGCCTCTGGCTTGCTAAGTCGGGGACACTTCATTTCCAGCGATATCGTCGACCTGATTGCAGAGACACTATTTAAACTGAACTGAGCTGGATGATGACATCACTGAATTCAATAATGAAATGCCTTTAACTGAAAATCTTTTTTTTTTTTTTTTTTTTTTTTTTTAATCTTTTCATTTACATTATTGACACACTATTTTCCTTTTTTGATATTGTGCAGTTGCTTTGACACAATTTACATTGTAAAAAGCGCTATATAAATAAAGGTGACTTGACTTGACATGAGGTGTACACCGCTCTTCCCCAGAGGGGCCTGCCCTCAGAGGTCCTGGGCCATAGGCGTCAGGACCTTTAAGTCAAAGACTATCTAGCAAGAATGATGGTTCACAGATCCACCTTCTGCTTAGAAGCCTTCGGCCCGGGAGCACTGCTCTGACTCCAGATATTCTGGGGGAGTCCGAGAAGCGACGCTCCCTGAATGAGGAGCTGGAACACGGCTGGGGCTGCTCCCGCCCAGCAGCCCATAAGACCTATGTCCAGCATTGGAAAATGTTGAGGCCTTAGGGGTGATGCTGTGCTGGGAACAGATAGCCTGCAAGCGTCTGGCCCACCTTAGACATCGCCCTATAACCTACTCATTCAGCCCCCTAAATAGAAAAATTTGTAAAAAAGGGCAGAAGAGCTGGAGTGAAAAATGGTTAAACCCATGCTCTCAACACCTCACTGTGGAGACAGGGAAAAACCAGTAGGCCTTAGCTACATCTCCACCAACTCCTCAAAAGTCTAGTAATGACGTGCTGACCACATCAACCTCCTCAGAGAAAGAGTTAAACACCGTGCTCTCACTTGAGAATTGTATATCCCAAGAGACTGTTGTATTAGAGAGTGAGGGAGGAGAAAGGGGAGCCTGTCTCCGATCCATGTGCTGAATAATATAATATATAAATATTTTCAAAATATATATCTAACTTCTCAAAGCCAAAAGAATATACATCATTTAATTCCTCAGAATTAAATGCAGTCAAACAAACCAGACAAGTCAACACATTCTGAATATAATATAAGATGCAATATAAAAGAATTGTGAATAACAGCCTACAAACGCATTCATTTGCATGTATTTGGGGAAAAAGAGAGAGAAAAAAGGAACCTCCCATCTGCTCACAGCATTATATTGCTGCAGGCCCGTAATGCACGGCAACCTCGGAAATGCGTGAGCCACTCGATTCTATATTGCATAAAACTTTCTTCCCTCGAGAAGAAGCGGGAGCAGAGCTAAACATCGTTGCTTGTTTCGGATGTGCTTTTAAGCTCTCTGGTCTCTACGTCATGCCGCCAGTGACGTTTTGTCATTCCGTTGGACTGATATCACATGCGATTCAGAGTGTGGTCACACAGGGGTAAACTACCATGCAATAACCATTTGTTATCATGACAGGAGGTACACACATACAGAGCATTTCTCGTTTTTGTACTACTCAACCCATATTAGTAATTTGTCTTAAGCACAACCACTATTGGGCCACAAAATGCATTGATTTAATTAGTTACACTTAAAGTCTTCTCCCCAAAACCATAACTGTTAAAATTAGTAAATCTTTTTTTTTCTTTCTTTGAGAATTAATTGTCTTTTATTTAATATCGTTAATTATTCATTCAAAAATGAATAAAAGAAATTGATACAGTTTCTGAAAAGTATTTCTATATATATGGGCTTTTTATGGCTTGAGCTAGGACAGTAGAGGGGAGATAGGAAAGTATTGGATGAAGAGAGGGGAGCAGGACCGACAAGGACCTCAAGACGGAAATCAAACTCATTTCACCATGATCACAGGTGCACTGTATGTCAGCTTGCTAACCACGAGGCTACTGGCATTGACAGAAGTAATTTTTGTTGGAATAATATTCCGAATTTAAATCAACAAAATTAATTCCATAGCGCAGGGGTCACCAAACTTGTTTCTGGAGGGTCAGTGTCTTGTAGAGTTTAGCTCCAACCCTAATCAAGCACACCTGAACCAGCTAATCAGGTTCTTGCTTGGTATACTTGGAACTTCAAGGCAGGTGTGTTGAGGCAAGTTGGAGCTAAACTCTACAGGACACCGGCCCTTCAGGACCGAGTGTGGTGACCCTTGGCATAGAGGGTAAAATATCATGAAAATATGATGTCACACAGGGAAAAAAATGGTGTAATCATAATTTATTGTACTACAAAAAACTTATTTTTATTTACAATAAAAAAAAATACAGTGCACAAAAAATTGCAATGCAAAATGATTAATTGTTTTGAAGTACATCTGTTGGTCAAAATTGCGTAAAATTCAATTAAAACTCTGACCAAAACATGTCTAAAAATTATATTTCTTGATGAAATCTGAAAGCTTTCTGACCTTGCATAGACAGCAATGGAACTAACTCGTATAGCTTCATAAAATTACGGTTGGACCACTGATGTCATATGGACTATTTTAACGATTTTCTTAATACCTTTCTCGGTCTTAAACATGGTAGTTGCATTGCTGTCTATGGAGGGTTAGAAATCTCTTGGATTTCATTAATAATATCTTCGTTTGTGTTCTGAAGATGAACAAAAGTTTGGAACGACATGAGGGTGAGTAATTAATGACAGAAATTTCATTTTTGGGTGAACTAACCCTTTAACTAAACAGCTACTAAATTAACTTGTGCCTCATAAAAATCTCTATAAAAATTATCCAAAATCAGGTAAAAACTATAGACATTGGTTCACAGAGGGGCAAACTCAATGATTCATGGGTTCACTGACCTCGCCCCCCAGTGGTGAACTATTGAAGTTTCGAAACATTTCGAAACAGCTGCGACATATTAAAGCGTTGTTTACCGAAAATAATTTGGCAGTTTTATGTGTGCTCCGAACCAGTGATTTGAAACAAGATGTTTTTCTTATAAGATAAGAAAAACTCAAAGCAGTGCTTGGAAAGCACCCTTCACTACTACAAATATGCTCCATTCTCTGTAAGTAAAATTATTCTTATATATTATTCATTCTTTGGATTTGATGAGTAAAACAACCTTGACAAGTTTCATGAAATTCACCTCATTACATCTACTTTTGATATGACAGATACCATCACACACTTCATTTATGAAGATGTTTTAGGTCAGTTTTCTTGCCTTGATTTGTGTACAGAGGCTCATTCCCTATTCTGTCTATTCCTGGAGCAAAAACAATAAAGACGATTGACAAAAGCTGTCAGCTAAATTGTTGTTTAATAACATCAGATCAACAGTTAGTGATGATGTGCATGTGCACGAGTGTGTGTGTTTGTGAAGAAAGAGGTCTGTCTTCCTTTGATTCGCCTCATCTCCCTCTACTACTCCCCAGATGTCACTTCCTTTAATAATCAGGCATGCAGAGAAAATAAATATTTTTGGATGGAAAGAAGACCCCTGCATTTACCTGTCGCAGTGGCTGCAGAGGGACAATATCCTCCGCTTTGAAGTGTAATTAGCACTTTGGGATGCCTGCGAGACGCACCTGAGGCTACTTCCTGTCTCCTTGGCTTTTCTCATTTAGCAAGCTGGCATATAAAGGGAGATTGTGTAAGCTCGTGGGGGGTATAGGGCATAGAGTTCTTGTTTTTGCTTATTGTTGAGTGCACTTGCCTTGAGCTCTCTCTGAACTCTACAGAGCCCCTGAAAAAAACGCCGTCATCGTTCACGTCAAACACTGATAAAACACGATAGGATACTGGTCTGCTCTAAGAACTGCTCTGTGTAAACACCAAATGTAGGAGTTTTTCCAGAGGCACACTCATTAATACACACCCAATCGTGGACATGTGCATGTTTAATTCATTTCCATAAGGAAAAATAAGTATTTTTTCTGGGTCAAATATATTCAAAATAGTTTATATGTTGGGAACAGCATGGTTAAGACAAATATATTTTCCAAATTCAAAATGTATATTGTTTAAATATTTCAAAATGTGTATGAAAATGAAAGATTTAAGATTTTCTTTTTTATATATAAAATCAATCAAAACATTTTTAGTTCATTAAACATTTATTAGCTTTAATTTTCATTTTAAAATATACAAAACATATCAGGAAATAACAAAAATATATTTGAACCACATTTATATAAATCAGGGTTATTATAGTTGACTAAAACTGAAATCATTAAAAAAAAATGACTGAAATAAAATACATTATTGAAAAACAGCTAGTCTCCAAGGCAACGTTTCCTCTAGTTTAAATGTATGTACTAAAATAATGACAGACAGAAAGAAGGAAAAATATAGATCTCTAAAAAATACAGCAAATATTAAAATAATATCTAATTCAAGATATTAACAAAAAAAAAATCAGATAGTTTTTGTTAATATTTATGTAAATCTTGATGGTGAAAATGATTTATAGTTTAAAGAAATTATACTAAATGATACTATAATAACACTGGTAGAAATATATATATATATTTAGGTATTAATATAATTTCCTGATATAGTGTACATTTTAAAATTCATTTATTTATTTATGCTGTATGTGTTATGTTACATGCACCAGGGAAGGCAGGAAACGGGGGGTTCTATGACAATAGGCTTTAATGACACAAAGGTTCCAATAAACAAAGTTCTCAATACCAACATAACGTTAAGACTCAACAAACATAATCACCAAACTGAATGCTTATAAAGAAAACGGAAACAAAGGAGTCAATGAGATAATGACAAAACACAGATGAACGTCTCGGTTACGTACGTAACCCTCGTTCCCTGATGGAGGGAACGGAGACGTTATGTCGTGACGACATTAGGGGATTTACTTGGGAGCCCCGACTGCCTCTGATAAGAGAAAACGCCAATGAAATTTGGCTAGTGGATTTTGCATAACTGAGCCACTCCCCGTGCATACGGGTATAAAAGTGTGACAGGTGCATCCACTCATCAGGTTTTCCGCTGAGGAGCCGAGAACGTGTCCCTGGCAACCAGCGATGGTTCAAGATTGTGGCATGGGGACATAACGTCTCCGTTCCCTCCATCAGGGAACGAGGGTTACGTAAGTAACCGAGACGTTCCCTATCTGTCGGTCACTACGAGTTATGTCGTGACGACATTAGGGGTCTATGGAAAGCGCCACAACCTGAACCCCGTCACGACCTTGTGGCATGCAGATGTTGACAAGCTAGCGCGTGACAGACAAATGCGATGCGAAGGTCGCAACCTTCCCGTCGCCCCAGCGCAAATTCGCTAACCTTGGCGCCCGCAGGGACCACTGAGTACATTGCTGCTGGAGATAGCCAAGCCGCTGTTCCTTTCCCCAGAAATCGGAAGGGATTTCGACCTTCTATGAAAGACTGCTTCAAGTCTTTCCTGTTTGTTGTTACAGCCCGGCAGTAACGACGGGGAAGCGAGTCTTCCGGAGAAGGGCGCTACGGAGGCCACACCCTGCCCGAAGGGAGGTAACGTGTGGAGACACTGGTATGGACTGGCCCAAGCCTGGGGCAGTACTACATACGCCTGGACCCTGGGGCAGATCCTACTTAGGAGAAGGGAGGAAGGCTGCCAGCAGGGTCTGACAGAGCTCTGTCAAAGGGAAGACATGGGTTTACCGTGAGGGAAACCGTACTGTGGATGAATACACGTGTGGGATCACCCGAAGGGAATCAGGCCACACGGGCACCTAGCCGAGTACAGGGGCTGACCAGAGACCCGGGCAAGCTAACACCGGTACTGGGCCTGACGTCAGACTGCTCCGCCCGGTGCTGGAGGAACTCCGCCATGGTTCACCGTCCGGGGAACTGACTGGAGGAGAGAATAGGCGCTCATATCCCCGGGTAAGGGGGAATGGCGCAGCAAGCGTGACACCGGCCAACTCTTCCCGCCACTTACCTGTTACCCAACACACGGGAAGAGACTGGCTCAACGCGGAGACTGTAAAATCTCGCGAAGGTGTTCGGTGTCGCCCAGCCCGCAGCTCTACAGATGTCTGCCAAAGAGGCGCCGTGCGCCAGCGCATAGGAGGAGGCAACACTCCGTGTGGAGTGAGCCCTCACCCCGAGGGGGCACGGCTCGCCTTGGGATTGGTACGCCAAGGCGATGGCATCCACTATCCAGTGGGCCAGCCTCTGCTTGGAGACAGCCTTCCCTTTCTGCTGACCTCCGTGGCAGACAAAGAGCTGCTCAGAGCTTCTGAAGCTCCGGGTGCGGTCCACGTATATGCGCAGCGCTCTTACGGGACACAGCAACGCCAAGGCTGGGTCTGCCTCCTCCGAGGGCAGTGCTTGCAGGTTCATCACCTGATCGCGGAAGGGCGTGGTGGGAACCTTAGGCACATATCCAGGCCGGGGTCTCAGGACAACGTGAGAGTAGGCCGGCCCCAACACAAGGCACTCTTCGCTTACCGAAGATGCTTGGAGGTCCCCGACCCTCTTGATGGAAGTGAGCGCGGTCAGGAGCGCTGTCTTAGCCGACAGGAATTTCAGCTCGACTGAGTCCAGCGGCTCAAAGGGACCCCTCTGAAGTCCAGCCAGGACAATAGAGAGATCCCAGGAGGGCATCAGGGGTGGCTTAGTAGGATTTAACCTTCTGGCACCCCTCAGGAACCTCACGATGAGATCGTGCTTCCCCAGGGACCGGCCGTCCACTGCATCGTGATGGGCCGCAATAGCAGCCACGTACACTTTCAAGGTGGAGGGCGACAGCCTGCGCTCCAACCTCTCTTGCAGGAAAGAAAGCACCACTCCAATCGTGCATCTTCGGGGGTCCTCCCGACGAGAAGAACACCAGTCCGCGAACAGACTCCACTTCAGCCTGTGGCAGGCCACTCAAGTCTGCCGCGTCCCATCCAGGAGCCACACATGGAGGTTCCACAGATCTGGACGCGGGTGCCATATGGTGCCGAGCCCCTGAGAAAGAAGGTCCTTCCTCAGAGGGATGCGCCAGGGAGGGGCTGTCGCGAGGAGGGTGAGTTCCGGAAACCAGGTCTGGGTGGGCCAATATGGCACAACCAACAAGACCTGCTCCTCGTCCTCCCTGACCTTGCACAGTGTCTGTGCGATCAGGCTCACTGGGGGAAACGCATACTTGCGCAGAGCCCGAGGCCAGCTGTGTGCCAGTGCGTCCGTGCCGAGGGGGGCCTCGGCCAGGGAGAAATACAGCTGGCAGTGGGAGGACTCCTGGGAAGCAAACAGGTCTACCTGAGCTTCCTCGAATCGACTCCAAATCAGCCGGATCGTCTCGGGATGGAGTCGCCATTCTCCTGGGAACGTGAGCTGTCGTGAGAGCGCGTCGGCTGCACGATTGAGCTCCCCCGGAATGTGGACGGCGCGCAGCGATTTGAGCTGTGACTGACTCCAGAGGAGAAGATGGTGGGCGAGCTGTGACATGCGGCGTGATCGTAGACCTCCCTGCCGTTTGATGTACGAAACAGCCGCAGTGTTGTCCGTGCGGACCAACACGTGCTGGCCTAGGAGCAGTGGCCGGAACTGCTTTAAGGCCAGATGCACTGCCAACAGCTCTAGGCAGTTGATGTGCCAAAGCAGTCGAGGCCCCATCCAGAGCCCCGAGGCTGCCTGCCCGTTGCATGTAGCGCCCCAGCCCATGCTGGAGGCATCTGTTTTGACAACAACATGCCGGGACACTTGTCCTAAAGGCACCCCGGCCCGTAGGAAGGCAAGGTCCGACCAGGGGCTGAAAGAGCGGCGACACGATTGCGTGATGGTCACACGACGTGTCCCGCGGCGCCATGCCCATCTCGGGACCCGTGAGTGTAACCAGTGCTGAAGTGGTCTCATATGAAGCAACCCGAGCGGCGTGACTGCGGCTACGGATGCCATATGCCCCAGGAGCTGCTGAAACTGTTTCAGCGGGGGACCACTGTCCTGCCTCTGAAGGAACTCAGGCAGTTCAGCACTGATTGGGCACGCTCGTCTGTGAGACGTGCCGTCATACTCACAGAGTCTAACTCCACACCGAGAAAAGAGATTCTCTGCACAGGGGAGAGCTTGCTCTTTTCCCAGTTGACCTGAAGCCGACTGGCTGAGGTGCCGGAGCACCAGGTCCCTGTGACCACACAACTGTTCTCGCGACCGGGCCAGGATGAGCCAATCGTCGAGATAGTTGAGGATCCTGACGCCCACTTCCCGTAACGGGGCAAGGGCGCCCTCCGCCACCTTCGTGAAGGCACGGGGAGACAGGGAGAGCCCGAAGGGGAGGACCCTGTACTGCCATGCCCGCCCCTCGAACGCAAACCGTAGGAACGGCCTGTGTCGAGGGAGAATCGAGACATGAAAGTAAGCGTCCTTCAGGTCGATCGCTGCAAACCAATCCGCGGACTGAACGCATTTGACGATGCGCTTCTGTGTCAACATCTTGAACGGGAGCTTGTGTAGGGCCCGATTCAAGACTCGCAGGTCCAGGATTGGCCGGAGGCCACCGCCTTTCTTGGGCACGATGAAGTAGGGGCTGTAAAACCCCTGCCTCATCTCGATTGGAGGGACCGGCTCGATTGCACCCTTTGCCAGAAGGACTGCAATCTCCTCGCGCAGGACAGGTGCATCTCGGACTGCCACCGAAGTCTCGAGGATGCCACTGAACCTGGGAGGCCGCCTGGCGAACTGAATCGCATAGCCGAGTCGAACTGTGCGAATGAGCCAGCGAGACGGGTTGGGTAGCGCAAGCCACGTCCCCAGATACCGTGCAAGTGGCACCAAAGGCACAATCGACGTACCCGCAGTGGTGCAGCGAGGGGGAGTAAAGTTGGATGGAACAGAAGGCGGTGCGTTCTGACTCATCCCCACAAAACTCCCTAAGTCCCCGGGGGGACTGGCTAGAGGTGCGCGGGGAGGCATCGCGTCCCCAGACCGCACTCTCTTGGCCACTGGCAATATGGGTCTCGGGTGAGAGTGAGGAGGCAGTGCGTCGCACACTGTCAGCCCGCAGACCTGGGAACCCGGAGGAAAGGGAAATTGCTCTTTCTTGACAATGTGGGAACAGAACAAAAGAAAACACAAGATTCTCCACCCGGCCCTCCTCCGGGGGAAGGAGCGACGCTAGCCTCGTCGTCTCCTGGGAAAGAGCAAATTCCTCCATCTCCGGGTTGTGCGCGTCAGGGCCGCTTTGTCGTCTTCCTGGAGGACTTGGCGGCCGGCTGAGGCGCAGGGGGCGCCGCACTCCTGCGAGAGGCTCGACGCACCGGCCTAGGTGACGACTCAGCACGGGGCGGAGCAGCTCTGGAGGACGCAGGAGGGCGCCCACGGCGACCAGCAGACTGGGGCCTGGCCCTTGGGCCAGCGGTGGCAGCTGGAGCATCCCGCCGTTTAGGGAGGATGTGCTGAATTTCCTCCGTCTGCTTTTGTACTGCCGAGAATTGCTGGGCAAAACCCTCGACAGTGTCGCCAAATAGCCCCGTCTGGGAGATGGAGGCGTCGAGAAAGCGTACTTTGTCGACGTCCTTCATCTCGGCCAGATTGAGCCAGAGATGGCGCTCTTGGACCACTAGCGTGGACATCGCCTTCCCGAGGGACTGCGCCGTGACTTTCGTCGCCCGGAGAGCGAAGTCAGTCGCCTCCTGCATCAACCCCGGGTCGGGACTACCCTCGTGCATTTGTTTCAGTGCCTTGGCCTGGTGAACTTGCGGGATGGCCATGGCATGCAGGGCAGAGGCGGCCTGGCCCGCAGCGCTGTAAGCCTTGGCGGCAAGTGCGGCCGTCAGCTTACAGGCTTTGGACGGGAGACGTGGACGATTCCTCCAGGTGGCGATGTTTTTCGGGCACAGGTCTCTCCACCTGGGGAATATCCACGTACCCCCTGGCCACCCCGCCATCGAGGGTAGTGAGGATGGAGGAGGGAGACGAGCGGCTTCTGGCCGAGAAAGGGGCCGTCCACGACTTCGTCAGCTCCTCATGCACCACCGGGAAGAAAGGCACCGGGGCAAAGTGCGGCCGCTGGTCGCGTTTTGCGCCGATGAACCAATCATCCAGCCGCGAAGGCTCGGGACTGGGCGGTCTGTTGACCTCCAGCCCGATACTCACGGCTGCCCGGGCAAGCATGGCCGTCAGCTCTGGGTCCGGATCGGCAGTGGCAACAACACCCGAGGGGGGCAGCCCCGCCGATCGTTCATCCTCAGAGGACGAAAGCCCATCCCCCGATGCCGCGATCGACATCTGATCCTCGGGCGGCGCACCGAATGAAATGCTGGCGGCCCCGTGGGGCGAACCAGCGAAATCACTCGGGAACCGGACGGAACAAGCGCTGCGAGAGGAGTAAGAGGTCCGCGGGGACGTGCCCGGCGGAGAAGCTCTTACTGTCACCCTCAGATCTCCCAGAGCGCCAGCCGGCGGTCCTCTGCTCGAGCCAGAGAGACCGGGACGGGTGGCGGCAGAGGGTGCCAATCCTTTCAGAAAGGAAAGGCGAGATTGCAGCGTTGCCATGTTCATACGCCCACAACAGGCGCATGACTCATCCACAAACGCATCTTCAGCGTGCTGGATGCCCAGACACTGAAGACAACGCTCGTGACGTCATCCGAGGACAGGAAGCGACCGCAACCAAGAGAACACGGACGGAACGGCATCTTTAAAAAGACGCGAACCGCCCAGTGTTTTAGAAATTTGCTCTTTCAGGTGAAGTGCCCAGGGGAATCGCTGCTGCAGGGTCACCGCTGTCTGCACCGTAACGCCACCCAGGAACAAACTTCGAGGCAGACGGCTTTGTGGAGATCTGATCTGTTGAAGACTTCTCATCCACTCGGCTCCGAAGCAAAAATCTGATGAGTGGATGCACCTGTCGCCCTTTTATACCCGTATGCACGGGGAGTGGCTCAGGTATGCAAAATCCACTAGCCAAATTTCATTGGCGTTTTCTCTTATCAGAGGCAGTCGGGGCTCCCAAGTAAATCCCCTAATGTCGTCACGACATAACTCGTAGTGACCGACAGATAAGGAACGGACTTAGCCTTAATTATTAACTAATAAGGAACTAATGAGGAAAACCGGAACCAAACCAAAAAAGGGAAAACACGAACAGATAGATGAAACAGAAAAAGACCGAACTGAAGTCACAACTTCTAACAGTATGGGTTTTCTTGAATTCTGAATCTTACTTTGATTCTCTACAGTCATTCACGCTGCACTCAGATTGGCCAAGAAGTTATATATTTTTAATATAAACTCAAATATGGACTCGAGATTAAATTATTTGGTCTTTGCTATCTACATCCATTTTCTTACTCTCAGTTATTTTAATTTTAAGAAAAACATCTGACTGTTGATAATTTTTTGAAACATACTGTAGCTCAAACATAAAGAGCAAACTCTGAGCAAAAACATTTTCCAGTGGGTTATTCTTCAGTTGGTCACAAGAAATACTGTGTGTAATGCCTATAGACATCACCCAAATGGGCTCACATGAAGATATATTTTCTTGAAATACAACCCTAAACACCAATTCCACGATCTGATTGGAAGACAGCGTAATTATGCAAATGACCCTCAGCACCAGCAGACAAAGGAAAGTGCTGATTTTGAAGTCTGGCTGAAGAGTGTCTAGTCAGAAGACAACACGGCTTTATTTTATCTGTGTTTTTGTTTTTCCCATGAGCCCGTAAAATAATCAGAGCCAGCGATCGCTGACTGATGGCTCCATTGTCAGCACATCCACCAGCTCTGGGTTTTTAATAGGCGTGAGTTGGACTTACACACGGCAGCATCTTATCAGGACACTATGACCCTCATTCTGCTGCTGTCCGTCAAAGCGTTGATGCTAACATGTGGCTAATGCCCTTCCCTGAACCTAATCTGCTTCACTCTGACTGACATATACCTGCATCCCAACAATATCTGGTGACACGTCAGAGTCTGGCCTCTGTTCTGCTTGTTTGCTATTTCCTTCCAACACTAAATGACAACAGTGAGTCCGTCACCATTTTTTTCCTTCCTCCACCACTGAATATCAATCTTCATGGTGTTTGAAGGTCATAATATGCTTGTAGAGCTCTGAATGCTCTATTGATGATAAATTATGCTTCTTACATTGGGATGACATAAGCCTTATTAATAACACACAGAAGATGACTTTGTATAAAGACCCAACATGGAACCATTAGCTTTAATAGCATCTCACCATGTCCTTGTGGATAACAGTCGCCGACACGAGTCGGTCATGCTAGTGTCCATAAAACACGGCCCTCTGGAGAGAGTGTGAAGCAGCAGCTGTTGGAGTGATGAAGGATTATATCTAAATCTGCAAGGACGATTCATGTCGGATCCATTGGTAATCCTGGTGTTGCATTACAGGCCAAGCCAAAGTTTTTCCATTATATCTTACAGTTTGGCCATATAAATATGCACCAAGCTGCATAGTTTTGCTCAGATTGTGTCAGATGTAAAGTTGAGGTGTTTTTCCCTCCTCATGTTTGAGCTCCATATTCTCCTGTGTCATACTATTTGAGCCATAAAGGCCTGATGAATAAAACAATATGATACTGAACAAAAACAATGCAAACTTTTTTTTGGTCTAGATTTTGTATAAAGATTCTTTAAACTATTCCATATTGTTTCACATGTCAGGCTTTACAGGATTAAAGAGCATAAAAAAAATATTTAGAACCTATATTCTTCCAAACAATCCAAATGTTAGCAAATGTATTGCTTATTTCAGTGGAACTAGAGAGTCATCTGGGGAACATAAAAATAGCATTAAAGCTCGTATAATAACAATAATACAACATTTCTGTATTGCAACATAAAAAGCATGTAATGCTCTACATACATGATCCTCAATTAACAGGCAGTTTATACAGTAATTGACACATTTTTCGTTAAAGGCACCACATTAACAGTTTGTTAACAGCTGAGAACTTCCTCTGAGGACTGTGCGATGTAGCATACGTGATTATGTGGTGTAATGTTGAGTCTGTTTTGTATTTGGCTGCAGTGGCTTGTTTTTGTCCTGACATTCTGAAGATGAGATGATATTGTGGGTTATTTATCACTTTCCATCTTTACCTCCATCAGCTGGAGAGATTTCAGTGCTGCTGCCAATGGAAAGCAATTATTTGGTTGTGTTTAATCTGGTATTAGCTGGCCTCAGCTGTTGTATTTGATCAATTTCTGTGATGTATCTGCTATACTCAGACGTGGATGTGTGTGTGAAGACGTCACACCTCAGCATACATATGTACACCTGTTCTGTTCAGCAGTTTGACATTTGGTGTGTAAAAGATTGAAGAATTTGCATTTGGACGTCTAGTGACAATTCATGAGCAAACAGAATTCCTTTGCTTCATTTAATTTGTGTAATGAAAAGCTTCTGAAGTGGATGAAAAGATGACACGAATATTCAAAGAGAGGAAATTGCGATAACAGTAATTAGCATTTTTGTTTCAAACTGAATACTCAGTCTTTGTAATTGCAAAATAAATGCTTATTTTTGTTCCTCTCTGGCAAGTAAGGTATACGACAAAAAAATATGTTGGAAAGATCAGATATATTATTGTGTATCTGTGAACAGATACTGTATGTGTGGGATTCTTGCGGTCATGATCCATAGGTGTCATATCCCCACCACTTTTTGCTATAGCTGACTTTGTCCCATCACGTTATGAGAAAGTATCATATGTAATACAGCATATGCTTCTCCAAATTCATGCGCATGAGAGAATTCATTTCATTTTAGTTATTTTTAATGTTGTGTGGTTGTTGCGGTTGTTATCAATAGCAGAAAGCAATGGTGACAGAACTTTTTCCCCTGCACATCGCTCAGATTTGCACTGTAATCTATTGATTGAGTAAAAATAATGTGATTCTATAAGAAGGTTTCTCAAAAGAATGACTTAGTATCTCAAAAAATAGAAAGAAAAGAAACCAAGTAATAATTATGAAAGAAATGGTAACACTTTAGAACAGGGAGCAATTCTCACTATTAACTAGTTGCTTATTAGCATGCTTATTATTAACATATTATTTGTTTATTATTCAGTACTTATAAAGCACATATTCTGCATGACCATATTCTGCATCCATAATCCTACCTAATGCCTAAACTTAATAACTACCTTACGAACTAATGATAAGTAGCAAGTTTGTTGAGGGAAAAGTTGTAGTCAATGGTTTGTTAATGGCGAGAATTGAACCTTAAAATAAAGTGTGACCAAAAAATTTCTCTCAATATTATGACATATTAACTCATAATTATGAGAAAATGTATCATTATGAGATACTAAGCTATATTACGAGAAAATGTATCATGAGATAACAAGCTAGAAGAAAAATTCTAATTATGAGATACTAAGTCATAACCATGACAATTTCTCTCAATATTATGACATTTTAGCTAATAATTATGAGAAAGTTTTTCATTATGAGCTGTCATTATTATGATAGTTTCTCATTATGAGATAAGTCATTATTATGAGATTTCTCATTATTATGAAATACAAAGTCATTATGAGAAAGTTGCTCATTATGAGATACTAAGTCATTATTATGAGAAGGTTGCTCATTATGATGAAATTCAAAGTTATTATATGAAAGTTGTTCATTATGAGATACTAATTCATTATGAGAAGGTTTCTCATTATAATGAAATACAAAGTAATTATGAGAAAGTTGTTCTTTATTAATAACTCTACTGAGTTATTATTATGAATGTTTCTCATTGTGATGAAATAAACAATTATTATGAGGAAGTTCCTCATTATTAGATACTAAGTCATTATTATGAGAAGGTTTCTCATTATGATGAAATACAAAGTAAATATGAGAAAGATGCTCATTGTAAGATACTAAGTCGGAATTATTAGACTTTTTTTTTTTAGTGACAAAGAAATACATTTTTATCAACTGAAAGAAACTTCAAGAAGTCAAATACAAATATCTGAATCGTGACATTGCACATGGCTCCTTGACATTTCTGCCAGTGCCATTGGCATAAAAAGCGCAGATCACATTCAGTCATCTCTGTGTTGCACTGTGGTTCTTTTCAGATAAAAAAAAAAAACACTGACATTGTGCGTCAGTTGAATTGGGAAGTGTACATGAACAAGAGCAAAAAATGTTTTCCTTGATGCCTCCTTCAAGTTTCAAATAGTGTATGTTCCATGTATTAGGCAAGAGGCAGTATGTTGCCCCATCCAGAGATTTAGGAAAGGAAAGGGGAAAGGAAAGTGGTGTGTGGCCAAGTATGGTGACCCATACTTGGAATTTGTGCTCTGCATTTAACCCATCCAAGTGTACACACAGTAGTGAACATACACCCGGAGCAGTGGGCAGCCAATGCTGAGGCACCCGGGGAGAAGTTGGGGGTTCGGTGCCTTGCTCAAGGGTCTCACCTCAGTCGTAGTATTGAGGTTGGAGAGAGTGTTGGTTATTCACTCCCCCCACCTACAATCCCTGCCAGACCTGAGACTCGAACCCACAACCTTCGGGTTACAAGTCCAACTATCTATCCATTAGGCCACGACTGCCCCTTATTTAATGTCACTTTTGATGTTTCCAGAAATACTAAGTAACTCCTAATGACACTGTCTGGCGTCAATGCATAAAACACAGTCAAAGAAAATGGTCAACACTGATATATAGTGAAATGTCAAGCAGAACATTGTGATATTTGTGAACTGACTTCAGATGTAATAGCTGATTAAACTGAGAGTATGTCAGCACACACTGCTGTCATCATAGATGTGCCAGCGAGCCTGTCCTCTCATTAGTCCTATCGGGAGAAATTGCCTCCTCACAGGTTGTCAGATTAGACACAAGGCTTTGAAATGACAGATGTGTCTGAAAGAACAGTTACTTCCAAAACAAAGACACCAAGAAGAGAACTGTGAGGACGCCATGACCTGAACATTGTTTTCAAAAGAACAATGTAAAAGAAAGAAAGAAAGAAAGAAAGAAAGAAAGAAAGAAAGAGAAAGAAAGACTCTGCTGGTGTTTAAAGGGCCTCTAGTGAATTTTCTATAATGAAAAATTAACGTCTTGTGAAGTGAAAAGCTGTGTGTTTGTAAGAAACAAATCCATCATTAAGGCATTTTTAACTTCAAACTTTTGCTTCCAGGTGAAATATGAGTTGACTATCCAAAATATTGGCCAAAATAAATACCACTCCAAAATACTTCTAAACAAATATGCCAATGGATATTAATATGAGAGCACAACGGTAGACTTTTTCATCTTTTCAATGGATTATGGACTATTTTGGTCAGAAATGCCGGTTTAAATGTTAAGACATTAAGACGTTCTTAATTGATGACTGCAGTTGTGTGGATTGCTTGTGGATTATTGTGATGTTTTGACTCTGAGAAGCTGTTTGGACTCTGATTCTGACGGCACCCATTCACTGCAGAGGATTTATTGGTGAGCAAGTGATGTAATGCTTTATTTTTTCCAAATCTGTTCCGATGAACAAACAAGCTCATCTATGTATTGGATGGCTTGAGGCATTTTCAGTACATTTTCATTTTTTTTGAGCTATTCCTTTAATTCTACTCCCTTAATTCTAAATTTGAATTCTGCATGCTCTTCCAATCCAAATTAATTCATATTAAAGGGGACCTAATATGCCCCTTTTTACAAGATGTAAAATAAGACGCTGATGTCCCCAGAGCATATATGTGAAGTTTTAGCTCAAAATACCCTACAGATAATTTTTTTATAGCTTGTTAAAATGGACACTTTTAGGGTATGAGCCCAAACGTGCTGATTTTGAGTATGTTGCTTTAATGCAAATGAGCTGGTGCTCCCGGAGAAGAGGGCGGAGCTTCAAGAGCTCAAGTTAGGGGACTTTACTGATTTTTTCTGGGATATTTCCTTTGAAAATAAAATTTAACCAGTGTCCTCGGCTCAGATGGGGGGAGATTATGGCGACTCCTATGTTTATTAGTGCATCTCAAAACACAACAGTTTTGATGCCTCTTTGGTGCTGACATTGTATATACCGCCAGTAATGGCGGACCGCAGCTTCTCACTCAGGACTGTGTTTATGCTAATGGGGCAGAGAGCATTACAAATGGGCAGGACTTTTTCCCCTTGGTGACGTGAACAGAGGGAGAATCTAAAACCGCTCGTTTGGGGAGACTGTTTATGATTTATTGATTCTATTAAAAAATAAATGGGTGGATTTTTAATATTATAGGCTGGTTGTTTTCACACACTGTGGCCACACAACTGTGTTCAAACACCTGTAACGGTGGTGCCCCCCTTGGCTTTCTACCAGATTAATTTTTAATTAAGTTTTTAAGTTCGGGCGCCAGACAAAGATAAAACTTTGTCAATTTTTTCCTTCGGATAGCTCAGAATTAAAAACCACCGATTACAAAAGATGCAGTCTGGGAGACAATGAAGCACATCAGACCAAGAACCCATAGTTCATGTTCAAAAGTGTACATTTAATTCCTTCGACAATGAATTTTATCCACCAGACACATAACATTAATCCTTGTCATTTACACTACACCATAAACAAAAACAAAACAATGCACCATTCACCAATTTCTTTCCAGAGGATGACGAAAACTCAGTCCCAAACGAGCAACTGGCAAGTTTAAGCGCACTTCAATATTTTTCAAAACAGTTCAAAATGGGAGAAAAAAAACAATCCCGTTCACAAAAAAAAAAAACATAATAAAAAACTGCTTATGAGAGTGAACAAATATGTAACTGTACGTGCGGTGCAAAAAGTCATGTCATGTATGGCGTTTGTGTTTGGGGTGAGTGCATGGGATTTGTACCACGTTTTCCTGGACTTCGTCTTCGCTCGAAATTCCCGGATTTTCTGGAGAGTACCTTTTGTTTGCGCAATAGATCCCAGAACGATCACTGTGGCGTCAAACCAACAGAAGCACAAACCCGTGCCGGCAGCTGGACCAATACAGTATGTAACCATATCAGCCACTCATACTCCGGCTTCGTTGTCCGCTTCAGGAAATCAAACCACCTGTTCCGTTCACTGCTACTTGTTTCCACTTTTCGATCTCCGTAGCAGAACGAATTCACTCGTGCATCGGCAGATCACAGCAATAGAGCACACAGCCACCCACAGTCTCTTACGCCACCTCTCATAACGAGCCACGCTCTCACATCAGGTGTGCTGGAAACGCACTCGCACCACCTCTGCTGTCGTCACATCCCTTCGTCACTTCTCCATTCCCCTTTTAAACAGTCAATGTCAATTTGCTGTCAAGACAACCAGTTAATTAGTGGCTACACATTACGTTTCGCCACATCCCCCCCCCCCCCCTTGGAAAAAACAACACAAGTGTTAGCTAGAATCCCAAGAAATCTTCCTCATCTGAGGACTCCAGGAATATCTCCTGCAATTTCTTCTGCTCTCTCAACTCTAACTCCTCTGCTGTGGTAAAACAGGGCTTTAGGTTGCACACATTCACTATTCGCACATCCTCTCCAGAGGATTCCAGTGCTACTCTGTAATTCAGTGGTCCCATCTGTTGGACGATCCGATATGGGCCCTTCCACTTTGGGGCTAACTTGGCACTGAAATGGCATTTAGCACTGGATTGTGGAAAATTCCAGACCCAGACTCGATCTTTCTCATGGAAGAATAGATCTCGTCTGTTTTTGTTGTAGTTTCGTAACTGTCTGGTCTGTGCTTTCTTGCAGTTCTCCTTGGCCTTCCTTTGAAGTTCTGACAATTGGTACACAACGTCATATGAAGGACCAGAGGGAGTAAGATTGCATCCATGTAAAATTTTGTCTAATGGACTGTGGATTTTCCTACCCAGATGGAGCTCAGCAGGTGACATTCCAATAGATTCCTGAACAGCAGTGTTGATAGCAAAACGTAGTTCTGGTAAATAATGATCCCAACTCCTATGATTGTCTTCTACATAGGCAGATACCATTTGCTTCAAGGTTCTATTTACTCTTTCAGTCATGTTGGTTTGTGGATGGTAAGCTGTGGTTCGTTTAGGGATCACACTCCATTGGCTACATAGTGCAGTGAAGAGGCGAATTGTGTTCCTTGGTCTGACAAAATGTAATCAGGCACACCCCATCTGGTAAGTATTTCTTTCCTCAGAATTTCAGCAATCGCTGATGCTGTGGCATGTCTCAGAGGAAACAGCTCTACCCATCGGGTAAAGTAGTCTACAAAGACGAGCAGGTATTCATATTGTTTGGAACTTTTAGGTAATGGTCCCATGATATCTACACCAAGCATCTCACTTGGCCTTGAAGTGATAATGGGTTGAATTTTACCAGCAGGTTTCCTATTGTCACCCTTAATGGTTTGACATTTAATGCAGTTCTTGACATATCTTTTTACGTCAGTCCACATACCTTGCCAATATGCAACATCTTGCACTCTTTTGTAGGTTTTAAAGATACCAAGATGACCACTCAACGGGTTGGAATGGTAATACTGAAGAAGGGTGGACACCAGACTCTGAGGTATAACTACCCGATACCGACTCTTACCTTCTGACAGGTGAGTGATGTGGTATAACTTGTCTTCCAACACTGCATACTGTCCGTTTTCAGGAGTTTGATGCTCTGCTAAAAGCTGAAAAACCTTAGTGATTTCAGAATCATTATGTTGTTCACTCCAGATAGTTTCAGGAGAAATTGGGAATACCGAATCCGCTCTCTTATTCGTGTACATATTACACTCAGGTACATTATGTACTCGAGAAAGAGCATCGGGGGCAACATTCAACATTCCCTTCCGGTATTCCAACACAAAATCAAACCTTTGTAGTCGAAGTGCCCATCGAATGAGTCGACTGGTTGTTTTGGTGGAATTCATTACCCACTGCAGAGAAGAATGATCTGTGACGACGGTAAACAGTCGATGCTCCAGATAGTGTTGCCACTTCTCAAGAGCCCAGACTACAGCAAGGCACTCTTTCTCTGTAGTGGAGTAATTTATTTCAGCTTTATTCAAGCTATGACTGGCATACGCAATCACCTGTTCACTGCCTTGTTCTTTTCGTTGAGTCAGGATAGCGCCTAATCCATTATCACTTGCATCAGTATATACAGTGAATGGCAACTGCAACTGTGGATGCCCCAGAACCGGTGGTGATGAAAGACAAGCTTTCAAGTGATCAAAGGCTTGTTGACATTGATGCGTCCACTGGAATGACTTGTTTTTTTTCTTCAGAGCATTGAGCGGTTCAGCAATCTGAGAGAAGTTTGGCACGAATCGGTGATACCAGCCGGCTAATCCCAGGAATCGTTGGACTTCCTTAAGATTCTTTGGGACTGGATAAGTATGAATAGCCTCTACTTTGCTTGAATCAGCAGTCACTCCTTGACTGTTGACAACATGACCCAGGAAGAAAATCTCATGAAGACAGAGTTTGCATTTTCTCAGGTTCAGTGTTAAACCAGCAGATTGCAACTTTTCCAAAACGACCTGAATGTCTGCAAAGTGTTGTTCCATTGTGGAAGAATAAATGATAATGTTGTCAATGTAGACGAAACATATGAATCCCAACAATTCCCGTAAGACAATTTCCATAAGTCGCTGGAACGTTGCTGGTGCATTTTTAAGTCCAAAAGGCATAACATTAAAATGATATAGCCCACCCGACGTGATGAATGCGGTCTTCTGTTTGCTTGCCGGTTCCATCGGAACTTGCCAATACCCACTGTTGAGATCCAAAGTTGAGAATATTGTTGCACCAGAGAGGGATTCCAGAATTTCTGTGATGTTTGGTAGTGGATATGCATCACATTCAGTGATAGCATTGACTTTCCGATAGTCAACACAGAACCTGAGACTTCCGTCCTTTTTTGGTACTAGGACGACTGGTGAGGACCAAGCAGAATATGATGGTTCAATAATACCAGCATTCAACAGGTCTTTAATTTGCTCTTTAACTATGGTTTGCTTGACAGGTGAGAGTCGATAGGGACGCTGTTTAATAGGCACTTGCTGATGAAGGTACAGACAATGTTCCAGAACATTGGTTCGTCCTGGTCGAAGGGTTCATACAGTTTAGTAGAATTCCAGGATCTGGCGAAGTTGATTGTCTTCGTTGATTGGCAAGTTAGCTTCTTTGATCAATCTGTCAATCCAAACTAGATCCTCAGCAAGTGTAGAAACCATATCTCTTGATACTATTATAGGTAAGGGTGGTGGAACAGCACTTAGAAGGGTCAGATTCTGTTGAGATCTGGTTAACTGCTGGGGGCTCAATGAGTTCAGAGAATAATGTGTTCTGCTTGCCGGAATACTAGCAGGTCCTGGTTGGAAGTAGTATTCAGTTCCAGGAGCACTCTTAAAGAAATATTTTCCCTCAGCAATATTAAGTTGAATTTCACTGAGGAAGATAAAATCCAGACCTAAGACAGTTGCATAGGTCAAAGACGTTGAGGTGAGTACTACTGCACGTGTTTTAAAACTCTGATTATGCAGTGTTATCAAAAGGTTGATCCATCCCATGGGAACCTCAGCTTGACCATTTGCCAAATAGAGGGGTCTAGAAGTCCACGGTTGAAGACTTTCTTGCGGGGTAAATTCCTTCCACAAGCTCTCATGCAAAAGGGTGTAACTGGCTCCGGTGTCAAGAATGGCTTTTCCTTTCCAGGTACCAATGTTTATTGGAATAACCAGTTGTTGGGGTACTGTGCCTTGAATGCTATTGGTGACATGTTTCTTTTTAAAAGGAAATGCACTCTTTATAGCTGAAACCGCATTATTAGTGGATAAACCTGCAGAATTGTGATTCGGTAGATGTGATTTAGAACTCTTACTTTGAGAAGATTGCATTTGTGGGAATGATTGGGTGACGGATGAAGTGAAATGCGGACAGGTTCCTGGGGAATGATGTCCTTTACAACGCCAGCACTGAACTGCAGCCTTGTCCGATTGCCGGTTTAAAGATGTTTGTGGTGAGACAGATTGCGGTTTATAAGGTAAACTGCTTTCATACCGTTTTTGCTGCTCATAGTCCTTCTCAATTTGATGTCCTAGTTTCACCAACTCCTCTACGGTGAATACTCTGCTGCGGAGCTGACTGGCAAGGTTTAATGTTTTTCAGAATCATCTTTACTATTTCGTTTTCAGTCAAGTTTGATTTCCATCTCTTGCACAAAGCTCTGTAACAAAAAGCAAAGTCTCTAATAGGTTCATTCTCTCCTTGAGTTCTTGTTCTCACCCTTTCCGCCAACTCATCTTCATAGTCCTCCGTGAGAAACGCAGAAAGAAAACCAGCCTCAAATTCAGTCCAGGTGAATACGGAGGCACGTGCAACTTCCCACCAATCGCGAGCAGTTCCATACAGGACTGTGCGAAATGTAGCTAAAAGATCTGCCTCTGCTAAAGGATGCAATGCCAGAAAATCGTGACATCGAGTCAGATAGTTTAATGGGTCAGTATCATCAGTTGGTTTTCCAAATGTGGGGAAGGTGAGTTTTAGATAATCCCTTTTAGTTATAGAAGAGGGGATATCTGCAATAGTAGATACTGGGCTTAATGAGGCTTGCACACTAATAGATGAAACTCCTGGTTGAGGTTGAGAAGTTGTCAACTCTTTGATTGAAGTGTTTGAAGAACTCGGTGTTTGAAGATCTTTAGATTGACCTAAATGCAACTTTTGAGTGTCCCTGCACAAGTCATCCATTTGGGTTTTACATTGATGAAACTCTTTTGTGAGCTGCTCTTGATCGTCTTTCAGACTCTGAAAAGTGACTTTAAGATCCTGCTGAACTTCTGATTGAAACTGCTGGATAAGGAAATGAACTTCAGACACAAGAGTAGCCCCACTTTTGTTTAATTCCTCTGTGATGAAGCGGTGTGTGACTTTAGTCCATTAATCCATCTCGGTCTCCATCTTTTGTTGGTTATCAGCAATGCACTTGAACAACTGTTTCTTATTGTCCTCCATCGTAGCTATTACAGTTGACATTTGAGTTGAATGATAAACAAACTGATCTTTTACCTCTTGGGTGAATTCTGAAACTGTGGTCTCCTGTCGCTGAAAGGATTTCTTTACTGTGTCCAAGTCTTCTTGTACTCGTTTCATCAGTTGTTGTATCCCTTTTCCAGGTGTTTGTAACTCACGTGGTAACTCCTGTTGCCCCACAGATGAAGACAACTCAGGAGTGGTACAAATCTGCATGGGACTTGCATTCGGGTCCCAGGTGAGATGTTGTATTGGAGTACTGCCAGACCGAATGGATGACACAACCTGCACTTGGGTACCCGGTTGCGATGTTTGAGTGTAATTTGGGGAATATGCTCGAGAGATAATAGGGACTGGTGGCTGCCAGCTGGGAGTTTCCACTTCAGGTACTTCCATCTCAACAAATGTTGAGGGGGAAGATGTATTAGACATGTCAGTATGTCAGTGTGTGAGGGAAAAAATAAAATCAGTAGATAATCAATGGTCTTTGTGTCTTGTTTTTTTTTTGGGGGGGGGGGGGGGGGGGGGGGTCAAAATAACAAACAGTGTCAAAAATAATAAACTTGGGCAAAACAACAAAAGTCACACGTTTCAACTGTGAACCAAAAAAATAAATTTGACAATGCACCTCAAGTCCAATAGGCAACAACAAAAAGGTAAAGATCACCCTCAAACTTAGCAGTTAAATTTTACAAATGTACAACATTCACAGCAAACCACTTTGAAGTGTTTTTGTAAATTAAACTCAGTTGCACAATTTTAGCTGCACAGTTCACATTCACCATAGGCATGATTCAAAAGTTCATACCAACCCACAAGTTCACAATTCGTTTGGCAGATCAAAATTAAGTGCAGATTTCAGAAATTTATACACTTTTTTTTTTTTTTTTAAACACTTTAAATTCAATACGCAGGTTACATTTTCAAAGCTTAATGTGATTCACTCTCCCCAGACTTCAAAAACAACCTATACATTCTTGAAATGTTAATTTCTTAGGATGTCTGTTTAATTTTAGTTCAAGGTCCCTGTTCGGGCGCCAATTCTGTAACGGTGGTGCCCCCCTGGCTTTCTACCAGATTAATTTTTATTTAAGTTTTTAAGTTCGGGTGCCAAACAAAGATAAAACTTTGTCATTTTTTCCCTTCGGATAGCTCAGAATTAAAAACCACCGATTACAAAAGATGCAGTCTGGGAGACAATGAAGCACATCAGACCAAGAACCCATAGTTCATGTTCAAAAGTGTACATTTAATTCCTTCGACAATGAATTTTATCCACCAGACACATAACATTAATCCTTGTCATTTACACTACACCATAAACAAAAACAAAACAATGCACCATTCACCAATTTCTTTCCAGAGGATGACGAAAACTCAGTCCCACACGAGCAACTGGCAAGTTTAAGCGCACTTCAATATTTTTCAAAACAGTTCAAAATGGGAGAAAAAAAAACAAACAATCCCGTTCACAAAAAAAAAAAAACATAATAAAAAAACTGCTTATGAGAGTGAACAAATATGTAACTGTACGTGCGGTGCAAAACGTCATGTCATGTATGGCGTTTGTGTTTGGGGTGAGTGCATGGGATTTGTACCACGTTTTCCTGGACTTCGTCTTCGCTCGAAATTCCCGGATTTTCTGGAGAGTACCTTTTGTTTGCGCAATAGATCCCAGAACGATCACTGTGGCGTCAAACCCACGGACGCACAAACCCGTGCCGGCAGCTGGACCAGAGATACGGCATGTAACCATATCAGCCACTCATACTCCGGCTTCGTTGTCCGCTTCAGGAAATCAAACCACCTGTTCCGTTCACTGCTACTTGTTTCCACTTTTCGATCTCCGTAGCAGAACGAATTCACTCGTGTATCGGCAGATCACAGCAATAGAGCACACAGCCACCCACAGTCTCTTACGCCACCTCTCATAACGAGCCACGCTCTCACATCAGGTGTGCTGGAAACGCAATCGCACCACCTCTGCTGTCGTCACATCCCTTCGTCACTTCTCCATTCCCCTTTTAAACAGTCAATGTCAATTTGCTGTCAAGACAACCAGTTAATTAGTGGCTACATATTACGTTTCGCCACACACCTTATAAAAGTGATTTTTGCATAATAGGTCCCCTTTAAGGACTTGAATTTACATTTGAAAGGCAAGGTAGAGGTAAAGGTAGAAGGTGTTAAAGGTGGCAGTATCTATTGGGATTTTGATAAAATTGATAGGATAACAGGATTTATGTCCTTGTCCAGTGTGGTTATTCCATCAACATTTTCCTCACACCTTAAGAAAAAATGTGCAAGTCACTGCACCTAAAATGTATAATTGCAGAAAAAAAATATGTTTGTATTGAAAATTAATGGAGCAACAGATTTTGTGTGAAAATAAATCATACAAGTCATTTATTTTGTTTAAAAATCTTACAATTGTATAATGGGGCAACGGGGGGCCTTTTACCCCACACACAGGGTAAAAGGCTCACCAGCATGGGGTAAAAGGCACATGGTATTGATACAAATACTTTTTTTTGTAAAATTAAAGTTAATACTTGTTCAAAACAATCACTTTAGCAAAGTTTAACTATTTTCTGCTTATTTTGTAAAATAAAATAATGAATTTTTGTTCAATAAATATACTGTCATTAAAATTGTATTATAAAAAAAAATAAATAAAATACAAAAACAAAATCATTTAAAAAGTTAGGATTCTGAAAGCATTGAAGGAGATACCATAATAATTTAATATAGATTTATAGTAATGATATTTTATTATATTCTGTTATTAATATCATGTTTTTAATATGTGTTAGAGAAGCAGACTCAGACAGATGGTTAGAATACAACAGGTGAGTTTTATTGCAATCGGTGGAGTTAGCGGTTAGCTGATGGAGGTGAGTAACAAGTTCAATGAACAGGTATAGTAGTACAATGAGGGTAATAATGAAATATCCTTTGCTTTCACAGGAACTCATGGATAGGGGAGATGGAGCACACACACGCCTCACAATCCCGGACAGGGGAGACACACTCGTGGAGATCCTTGGAGACATAGACGATGGAGTAGAGCTGGGAAGAACACGCTGGAGATGAGACAGGAGGTAAGTAGGAGCTCAAAGTAAGTACACATGTAAGTAGCTGTAGTAGCTCAAAGTAAGTACACAGGTAAGTAGCTGTAGTAGCATCAGTCCACTTCGAAAGGAAACGAGATCAGACAATGAGCTGGTGTGAGGTTTGTGCTTTTATGTGCAGGCTGATGAGGGAGCTGATGAAGTGCAGGTGTGTGCAATTAATACTCAGGTGAAGGAGTGCGTTGTGATTGGGAGGTGAATGAGCCTGGCTGATCTGTGACGATATGATGGTTTCATTCTAAACATGATGATTATCTCTAATTTGGACACCCAACATAATATGATATTTATGATCAATGATATTTATCATCTGAATCTAACCATGCCAGGTCAACAAATGGAAATGTCAGCCATCTATTAATTATCATGTTAACGATGCTGTCCGCCTTTGTAATAGGCATTACAAAGATCAGCCAAATATGCACGCAAAAGCGAATGTTTTGGAAAGTGCTACACCAAGTTTTTGTGCCATCTAGTGGTCTAGAGGGAAATAATATCAAAGGTGCCTTTTACCCTGGGGCGCCTTTAGCTCCATTGTAACCTATATGTCACACTTTCCAAATTCATACAGATTGAAAGAAGGCCAGGAACAATCAGAAGAACAGAGAAGAGGAGCTTAAATCTTAAAATAAAAGGTGACAAAGCCTCTAGCATGAGCCTCGGGAGAAGAGAGCCGTGGAGAGAAAAAAAATCCCAAAAGATAGATGGTAAGTTGTCCTTGTGTGCCAGTGGTGTGGGTGAGGCTGCTGTGATTGTGGGAGGTAGAGGACACACAGTGAGGGACCTGCACTGCTGGGCAGACAATCTTAACAGTACAGCACCATTTCTCCACACTCAGCATGGCACCTTAACACCCACAAATACCTCACATGCACACAAATACACACATTACTAACAATGGACAAGAGATTACACCAGACCTTCACACTGACTACCAACAAAATAACACACACATACATAGAGTACCATATAGACACACACTGTTCTTTTGTCTCTTTCCTGTTTTTTCACTCCAGTGGTTGAATAATTTTTCTGTAAACTTAATCGAGGAGATTTATAAAACCTTGGTCGAGTTTTCCATTACAAGTAGTTTCATCTTTTGATTTGTTTCAGTATTTAGAGACTTGACTTGGGCCTGGTTTTGACCTTTACCAAGCCGCAAAGTGGATCAGACTTTATGCCTATAGTCAGAGATTAATCTTGGCTGAAATGGCTTTCTCATTTCAGACCAGCCTCAAACTGTCATATTAGCATGTGGCCTGGAGTGAATTGATCATATCTTCCAATAAACAGCTCTAAATGTGAATCATTAGTGCAGTGTCTGCCATCACCGATCACAGAGGTATTGATGATGCATGATCAATGTGCCATCACGCCTCATTGCCTTAGTCTTCACAAATATCTCATTTTTCAATATCTCAAATTTCTGCTCAGTAATGATCATATTAACAAGCCTAAATAATGCTGAGCTGTTGGATAAACTATAGCTGTAATCTACGAGAATCATATGATTTGCACCTACAAACTTGACCTCTTGAGTGTCTTTTTGTTTATATACTGTAAATTACCGTAAATATACTGTAACGACTTTCAATATTCAGCTTTGCATCACAGAAATAAATGGCATTTTAAAATATATTAAATTGTAATAATATTTATGTAATAATATTACTGTTTTACTGTAATTGTAATGAAATAAATATGGGAGAAATAGCTGTTCAAAAGTTTTTGATGATTTTGAAAGAAGTCTCTTTCAAAATCATCAAAATCAAAAACTTTTGAACAGCTATTTCTCCCATCATGGGAAGAGGAGATGTTTTCAGTGTTTGCTTGCTGAAGTGAAGTGAAGTAACATACTGCCAAGTATGGTGACCCATACTTCGGAATTCGTGCTCTGCATTTAACCCATCCGACGTGCACACACACAGCAGTGAACACACACACAGCAGTGAACACACACCCGGAGCAGTGGGCAGCCATTTATGCTGCGGCGCCCGGGGAGCAGTTAGGGGTTCGGTGCCTTGCTCAAGGGCACCTCAGTCGTGGTATTGAGGGTGGAGAGAGCGCTGGACATTCACTCCCCCCACCTACAATTCCTGCCGGCCCGAGACTCGAACCCGCAACCTTTGGATTACGAGTCTGTCTCTCTAACCATTAGGCCACGACTTGCCTTTGCGCGTGAATAAATTAATTTAATAGAAAAAAATAAAAATAAAGTGCATTTCTTATCTGAATATGGAGCTGATGTTATAGTGTTCATTTAGAACGTACTTTACTGATTATGCAATTTGTAACATGTTACCCTCAACACTGAGTGATAACTTGCTTTCCGGCTCCAGCTTTTAATCTGCATCAGTGTCTATTTTGACCTTTATGAAGACATAACAGAGCTGCTTTTTTCTTTGTGTGTGAAATATACCTACTGTGCTCCGTTTGTGTCTGTGCGTCAGTGCGAGATTGAGAGTGTTGTGTATTGGCACACGGGTTGATTTTGGTAGAGTCTGATTGCTTAGTACATCTGATTGCTTGGACTGATTGCTCTTTCCAACCATTTATCATAAATGTCTCAAACCATTAAAGATTTATATTGATATTTAATACTTTTAGACTTGAATCAGTGCATGTTATATGTATATACTGTGTATTTTCCAAATGGGGAAAAATTTAAGATGTAAAAGAAAATATCTACACATATGCACTTACAACGAAAATACAAATCATCTTCTTTGATGACATTCTTTCATATCCTTGTTTGATGGGCACCCAGTCTGTCGTCTATCCAGTCTGATTAACAGGAAACTGGGGTGCTCAATCAAGCAGTTTTGAGCAATCACAATCACTTACCCTGTCTTTTTCCTGCAAGGCAGGCTACTGACAGACTTTCACTCACAGTTCGGGCATCTCCCTGTGGAGATCTTCTCATTGTCATTCATATTACCATCTCTCCATCAGCAATTAGTGCCAGCATTTCCAGTAAAAAAAAATAAAAATAAATAAAAAATTAAGAAAATAAAACCTGATAACAGCATGTTAAGCAGTCATTCAGGGAAAAGCTATTAATGTCAATAAGATCAGAATCAGCGCACCAGGTGACTTCTGGGAAGGTTTTTTTTTTTTTTGGCAAACATTATACTGTATTTGCACTCCACCCTCTTCTAGTAGCTCAATAGCTTCCCATGTCTAATTACAGTGACACTATGATAAAACAGGCTCCGTGTCAACTGCTCAACTGAGCACTCCAGATAGCATCTCTAGCCAGTTGCCCCAGTGTGGTGGCTGCTCCCTGTCAGGGCTGGGTGGCAGAGTGTGTCAGGACTCATGCCTGGATCCTGGATCAGATGAGTGTGACCTTGCTCTGGGATTAGCCTACAGCGGCCAGCCTCAGTGACACTGAAACACTCTTATCCATCCATCTGCTTTGCCGAGCTGAATAACTCATTAACCCTGTCTCACAACACACAATGAGTATAATATTTTATTTATTTAGAGCTGTATAATTGCTGTAGTTATGATACGGCCTCCTTTGATGTACAGTCTGAGACCACCAGTGAAAATGTTCCTATTATGTATTCTTTTTTGATCATGCATTATCATGTATTATTAGCACACTCACTCACACACACACACACACACACACACTTTGGATTTTCGTTATTTTATGAATACTCTACATAGACATAATGATTTTTATACTTTGCAAACTATTCCATTTCCTACACTACCCCTGAATTTAAAGGGGTCATCGGATAAACACTTTTACCTTGTCAAAATCAGCTCTGGTTTCAGCACGCCATTTTTTATTCCATGTTGCTTTAAATGCTAGTGAGCTCTGCTGATTCCGCCCCTCTCTTCCGTGGAGTGACAAGCAGACCATAGATATGTGTAGACTCCCTATTCGACCGCTCTAGATACGTTGACGCATCAGCCATCTCAATTCACCATAATAATCAATGAATATTCAAAGATATACAAGCGTAGAAACCTGCTGTTGTAGACGAGCCAGAGTCAACTCAATAACAGCCTGATTTGAGAAAGGGAAAGATTTTAAATTAGGGATTTAAAAAAAAAAAAAAAACACACTGGGTGGATTTTTATCATTATAGGATGGATGTGTACACACACTTCCAACACACATTTATGTTCAAACAACTTGTAAAGTGAATTTAGCATCCAATGACCCCTTTAAATCTTATGGAAAACTTATCCATATTTTATTTACATGTGGGACATTTTGGCACTTGCTAAAAATACAGTAACAGCACTAATATTTTTACGAATTAAACAATTTTCTATTTTAATATATCTTAAAATGTAATTTATTTTTTTAGCAGTCATTACACCAGTATTCAGTGTCACATGATCCTTCAGAAACAATTTTTTTAATGGTGGAGTAGTGACACTTTATATGTCCTTACTATAGTAATAACAGTAAATTTTCTTTCAAAATGTCAAATAAAACTGCATTGTTTTCAGTACTGTAAAATATAAATAGAAAATCCATAAAACATTAAACTTCACAACTTTTAAAACTGTAAACTTCACAACTTTGCACATCACCTCTGATTGCTTTTACTTGTGTATTCAGAAATTGCCAGCTGTCAATGCCTTATACTCTGCAACTTTTAGCAATATAACTGATATGTGTGCAAACCCCAAAATAAATTATTTTAAGAAAGTACACTGAAAAGAAAAGAGTAGAAACCATTTTCACTCTGAAATTGCCAGTAAATCTAAAAAAAAACAAAAAACCAAAACAAAGAAATGGCAAGTAACACAGACAATTTTGAAGTAGAAAAACTGAAATAGCATTTTCTTGTAAAACATACTCCGACCAGCTCCAACCACATCATCAAGTTTGCTGATGACACAACGGTGGTAGGTCTCATCAGCAACAATGATGAAACGCACTACAGAGTGGAAGTGGCACAGCTGGCTGAATGGTGTGGCACTAACAATCTGTCCCTCAATGTGGAGAAGACAAAGGAGGTTGTGATGGACTTCAGGAGAAACTCCGTTGACCACCCCCCATTGACCATCGACAGCTCGACTGTGGAGAGAGTCAGCAGCACTAAATTCCTGGGGGTGCACATCATAGAGGATCTCACCTGGACCACCAACACCATGTCACTCTCCAAAAAGGCACAACAGCGCCTACACTTTCTCCGCCGGCTGAAAAGGGCAAGTCTCCCTCCACCCATCCTCACCACATTCTACAGGGGCACCATTGAGAGTGTGCTGACCAGCTGCATCAATGTCTGGTACGGGAACTGCAGTGCTGCTGACCGCAAGACCCTCCAGCAGACAGTGAACACTGCCGCAAAGATCATCGGTGCCCCTCTCCCCTCCATCCTGGACATTTTCCTTACACGATGCTCCAGCAAAACCAACAGCATCCTGAAGGACTCCACCCATCCCTCCCACAGTCTCTTCCAGCTCCTACCATCAGGAAGACGGTACCGGAGCATCAGAGCCTGCTCCTCCAGACTGCTCAACAGCTGTTTCCCCAGGCTGTGAGAGCCCTGAACTCAAACCACCCCTCCCCCTTCTGAAACATGGACCACCCCCCACACCAAATAAAAAACTGTATGGAACTTTTTTGTGCAATTCGAAGTGTGCTACACACAGGTGAGCGGGCCTGTACAAACCACCTGTAGTAACACACTCTCCTCTATGTGCACTAGACACTTTACACACACTGCTGCGTGTACACAATCCCACAAAGACTCAGCAATATATGTGTTTACATGCTCATGCACTACAAATCATCCTGCACTCTTCCCCAACCAGCTGCTTGACTCAAAATGTTTCTCTTTGCACATGTACAGTATTTATGTGAAGCGTTCGTATAGTTTGTATTTCTTATCTTTTATTGTTATTTTAGTTTGTATAGGGTTAATATTTATCTATAGTATACTTATAGCTAAAATCTGTCAGTAGGTTAGCTGTGTATAGGTTTATAGTGTTTTTTATAGGTTTAAAGTGTTTTTTTACTTCATTGTTTTATGTCTGTATTTATGTAGCACCGTGGTCCTGCGAGGCACGACATTTCGTTCTACTCTATGTCCCCACATGTAGCGGAATGACAATAAAGCTCAACTTGAACTTGAACTTGAAATTTAGCAAATCTGTTTCATACAAATGCAACATAGTAACCAATACAGATATTGTAGAAAACAAAAGAACACCACAGCACACGCAAACCTGATCTTAACGTGTTAACAGTCAATAATTTAGATCAAATTCCAAACCTATACACACATAAAACAATGGGCCAGGTGGGGCAAATAGCCTCAGACCTCGTGCTGCAAGGCTTAAATCAAGTTGCATTTGCACTGTCAGACCAGTGCTACTCTACAACTTGCCCTTAGCATGTCTCCCTGAAGCAAACATCACATAACTCCACTGTTTTCACCAGACAGAAACTGATGTTTGATCCTTACATAAAGACATTATTTATGATAAATAATGTTAAAATGACAATCATTTTTTAACTTGTCAATAGTGCACATCAATCATGCTGAATCAAATTTATATTTATTTTTATTGAAGTGCAAATGTGTACACATATATAAAAAAATTCATAAATATTGATAAACCTCATGTATTTATGCCAAATTTCTTCAGAAAGAATGAGCATTTTCCTTGAAATGTTGATTATCTGAGAGTGAGCAAACACTAAAAAATACTTCTTACAGATGTAAATGCAGATGTCAAATAGACATCTCCTTGACGTACGGGTGCTATCAGGAAGCCTTTAGCATCGCATACAATACATTTCTGCCTCATACTGTAATCAGAATTCCCATTGGATCACAATCGTTAGTTATTTCAGACACTCGCTGATGTCTCAAAATTAGTTTTGTAATTAAAATTGTTTTAAATGTCTTAAATGTTGATGTTACCTAGTAGTTTGATAAGAAAACATGGGAAATGATCAGCAGCACCAACCATCTCCTAACTCGGATAAACTCCTGCCTTTGTTCTCTTCAAAGCCCAGATGGTCCACTTTGGATCAAGGTATTCCAAGGAAGTCCAAAGGAATACCTTTGGACAAAGGCCATAGTCTTACAGTACTTACAGTTGACTTTGTGTACTAAATTGGACTAGGAGAAAGTATTTTAACAAGGAAAAATATTTCCTATTCCCTCATTATTCATGAAAAACCAATCCTTTGAATATTAATAATGTTTACAGTTACCTGTTGCCTCAGAAGAGATTATGATGAATGTAAATGCACTACACAGAGTATTACATCATCAATACAATCATGCAAAGTGCCACTTCCCCTCAGGATAACTTAAAGGTTTGTCTTCAGATGTTTCTATTTCGATCAAATCCTTAAACACACTTATTTCCCATCTCACACAGAAAGATTTGTAACCAATTTCCCTTTTTTTATTTTGCCTGCAGCAATAATGAAAAATACAGACGCCGTTGTTGTTTCGACGAGCAGATAAACCCGATCCAAAGGCAGCACAGCTGTCGTACGAGTCGCTTTTTGGTCTCTTTCATTAACAGCCAGCTAGCTAATGGGGAAGTTTGCTTGTATTATCAGAATAATTATCAGAGCGTTCCCCCTAACTGAGCATTGTGTGAGCGTGGTTCGGACGAGCTCCCAGCGGGCCCTCGGTTTGACAGCTCCCATGAATTGCCAGGCTACGGCTCCAGGCCTCACGGCTTTAAACAGCCTCTTCTTACAGAAATAATCTACCTCACCTTCAGGGACCCTCCTCAGCAGATACTGCTAAATTGTGTGGGGCCATGTACACCATTCAGCCTGCGCTCTTTAAAAACGAGTTCATGGAATATTTAAAAATATCTTTGTCTTAGATGAAGCACCTCCACCATTTTCTCAAATGCTTGCTGCTCTCGGGTCCCGAAGCACTTTCTTGATCTAAATAACTGCTTCTATCTTAAAATATTTAAAGTCTTAATACATGTGATGGTTACATTAGGGACGCGTCGAGCGAGAGAGAAGCCTCCGACAAGTTCGAGTTCGAAAACTTTTAATTCATCTTGCTGGGCATTTATAGTGCCTGCTAGCATTTGGCTGTCACACATTTTGTCCCAGTAATTTGTCATGCCATTTAAGTCGTGTTTAATAATGCTTAATACCGCTTCTCCCGCCGAGCTGACATGAAAGGCTGTCTTGTTGTGAGGTTGGTAGGTAGCTTAAGAGCAATTAAGCTTGTCAGGGTGTTGTTTGAATACAGTTAGGCCTGAATGTCTGCAGTCTCTGGATGAATACGTCAAACGTTGAGCTGCTTTATGGAATCAATCAGAATATGGCAAAGCCACCATGTTGCTTAGATACTGGGCTATGTATATTCTCTCTGCTTGATGCTAATATTCTCGCAGCTTGATGTTAATAACAATATTAATTTCAAAGTTTTCTACTGCAGTCTTGTGCTATTTTTGACCATTAGTGCCACTCCAGCTTATGTAAACATTCTGAAGGTGGGAGTTCGTCATAAACTTCCTGGCAATCAGTAAGATAATGTGTGGAATATTCCAGGCTTTTAATGAATCAATGAAATTGGGTTATTTTCACACAGATCTGTGAAAATGACTAGAAACACTGTATCGACTGAACATGTAACACACCTGACGTCACTGTTTTCACAAATTTGTGTTTTTGTAGTTTACATAGAGACAATAATAGTATCGCTTTTAAAAACTTGCACCTTGTAACATTTTTCAAAAGTTAGCATTTTTAGGCCCCAAAGTAAACGTAAGTAAAAGTACTCCTTTTTCAATTTTACTCAAGTGTAAGTACAAAAGTACTAAATTTTTTATGTCCTTAAGTAAAAAAGTACTGATAGATTTATTTAGCTATTTTATAAAGGCTACTTAATTTAATTTAATTAAATATTAGCACATTTTTAATAATTTTACTGCTCAAAATACCTGGGATTTTCCCAAAATAACCACTATATGGAGTCAATATATGTTTTTGTTGTGATGTAGTAATGTTCACTATGATGCTTACACTGCGATGTACCTGAGAGAAAACAGATCTGACCATCTGATTTTCAGAAATAATTGTTTTTTTTTGCAGAATGTAACAGTTATATATGACATGAGAATAAGGTCTGAAGTTAGGGAAGAACATTTTAAGGAAAATATAATTATATTTTCATAATGATTTTTTTCTTTTCAAACCTTGTCTGTGGTGTAAAAACACCCCTGGCCAAATGCCCCCAGAGGGCATCACTTCCCACTTTGATAATTACTGTACTTACCATGTTCTGAACGTCACATCCTTTCTTTTTCCCTCAGATATAATCTATCTAGGTGGTTGAATAAAAATATTTGGACTTTATATATAAAAAATATCATTTTAGCACCAGCAAATATTGACTATTTTAAGTATGGCTATGAATAAACGTTCATATCTATCTACTCAGCTAGTTGATCCAAACAATATAAAAATTTATATTGTAGATAAACAATATAAAAACATACCTCACATAGGGCTAAATGCATAGCATTTTAATAAAACTGCTAACATTATAGCAGCGGGGAAGATGAAGATGCATGAGTTATTTTATTTAATCTGTTTTATTTTAATGTTTTTTGACCTAAAACATAGAGACTCTGATGTTGATGTGTCTGCATTCAAGCATTCAGTGGGCTTAAAAAGATCACCCTTTACAGCAGATGGAGTTTACAAACAGTGTTGACCTAAATATGATTTTCAGTTGCAATAATTAATCCTAAAATTCGACATTAGTAACTTATTTCTCGCAGCATCAGTCGCATGCGCGCTCACAAGATCTCCCGGTTCTTACTTGTGAATTCAGTTCACTAGAGGCTTGCTCTAAACAGATAATTTGAATCAGTGAATTGTCGACTTGAGAACAGCTGCAATCGGATCATTCCAATTCATGAATGAATCGTTTGGTGTGATTTGCGAAGCAATTTAACAGGTTCGTTGACACCGCTTCTGGTAACGATATGTTTTATGAAATGTAGTGAAGTAAAAAGTAGGATCTTATGCTTTGGAATGCAGTGAAGTAAAAGTAAAAGTTACTCAAAATAAAACCACTCCAGTAAAGTACGTACTTGACAAATGTACTTAAGTACAGAAACGAAGTAAAATTACTTTGTTACTGTCCACCACTGCATAAAACATGGTCCAAGTCTGGTCTTGAGTGTTACAACATTGCTTTTTAGCAACAGCTAAAGTCTGTCTACACTGGAAACAATAAAGTGACCGTTAAAGCTTTGTGTCAGTACGCCATAAATAGAACGAGACATCAGTTTACTGTTGAGGATTTTTCGTGTCGTGTCGCAGTGTAGACAGCGTCACTGATTAAAATGTGTTCTATAGTATTTTGTATAATGAAATCTGAGAGCTTTCTGACCCTCTATAGACAGCAACACAGCTACCACATTCAAGACCTAGAAAGATAGTAAGGACATCATTTAAACAGTTCATGTGACATCAGTGGTTCAGCTGTAATTTTATGAAGCTACAAGAATACTTTTTTTGTGTGTGAAAAGAAAAGAAAAATAAAGACTTTATTCAGAATGCATCATAGTACTCTCATGAATAGCATGGAGACTGACCCGGAAGAGAAGAAATCATTGAATGAAGTCATTATTTTTGTTTTCTTTGCTCACAAAAAGTATTATCATAGCTTCATAAAATTAAAGGTTGAACCACTGATGTCACTTGGACTATTTTATCAATGTCTTTACTACCTTTCTGTGTCTTGAGCGTGGTAGTTGTGTTGCTGTCTATGGAGGGTGAGAAAGCTCTCGGATTTTATAAAAAATATCTTAATTTGTGTTACAAAGATGAATGAAGGTCTTACAGGTTTGAAATGACATGAGGGTGAGTAATTAATGACATAATTTGCATTTTTAGGTTAACTATCCCTTTAATGTCATATTTATCAATAGGCAAAATGTAGCCATCTCAATAGGAATCTGTGTGATTCTAAATTTTACAAGAAGGACTGTGAGGTGAAAAAACCTGGATTTTTCTTTGAATTCAAGTATATTGTACAACCCGAATTTCGGAAATTTTGGGCCAATATTTTATTCACAATAGAACATAGATAACAACAAATGTTTAAACTGATACATTTTACAATTTTATGCTCAAAATGAGCTCATTTCAAATTTGATGCCTGCTACGGGTCTCAAAATAGTTGGGACAAGGGCATGTTTACCATGGTGTAGCATATCCTCTTATTTTCAAAACAGTTTGAAGATGTCTGAGCATCGAGGTTATGAGTTTCTGGAGTTTTGGTGTTGGAATGTGGTCCAATTCTTGCCTGATATAGGTTTCCAGCTGCTGAGGAGTTTGTTTCATTGTTGTTTCATTTAATGATGTGCCAAATGTTCTCTATAGGTGAAAGATCTGGAGTGCAGGCAGGCCAATTCAACGCCCGGACTCTTTTACTACGAAGCAATCTTGTTGTAATAGCTGCAGTATGTGGTTTTGCATTGTCCTGATGAAATACACAAGGCCTTCCCTGAAATAGACATCGTCTGGAGGGAAGCATATGTTGCTCTAAAACCTTTATATACCTTTTGGAATTCATAGTGCCTTCCAAAACTTATGCACCGCTGGAAGGTCTCCCTCCTTTTTAGCCCGGAGGACACAGAGTCCGTGATTTCCAACAAGAATGTCAAATTTGGACTCGTCTGACCATAGAGCACTTTTCCACTTTGAAACAGTCCATTTTAAATGAGTCTTGGGCCACAGGACACGGCAGCACTTCTGGACCATGTTCACATATGGCTTCCTTTTTGCAAGATAGAGCTTTAGTTGGCATCTGCAGATGGCACGGCGGATTGTGTTTACCGACAGTGTTTTCTGGAAGTATTCCTGGGCCCATTTAGTAATGTTAATGACAGAATCATGCCGATGAATCATATCCCTTACGCACAGAGATTTCTCCAGTGTCTCTGAATATTTTGATGATGTTAGATGATGAGATTTTCAAAGCCTTTGCAATTTGACGTTGAGGAATGTTGGTTTTAAAGTATTCCACAATCTTACGCACTCTTTCACAGATCGGAAAGCCTCTTCCCATCTTACTTCTGAGAGACTCTGCCTCTCTAAGACATCCCTTTTATAGCTAATCATGTTACAGACCTGATGTCAATTAACTTAATTAGTTGCTAGATGTTCTCCCAGCTGAATCTTTTCAAAATTTCTTGCTTTTTCAGCCCTTTTGTTGCCCCCGTGCCAACTTTTTTGAGACCTGTAGCAGGCATCAAATTTGAAATGAACTCATTTAGTGGATAAAAGTGTAAAATTTCTCAGTTTAAACGTGTTAGGTTCTCTATGTTCTATTATGAATAAAATATTGGCTCATGTGATTTGAAAGTCTATTAGTTTTCATTTTATTCAAATTTAAAAAATGTCCTGACATTTCCGGGATTCGGGTTGTACATTGAACATGCAAATTCACTGTGTTTACCAATATTGCTTGTTTGAAAGAAACATTTGAGTAAGTTGTGCTTCATGCATCTTTATACTATTGACTTGGGATGTGCCCGAATAGCGAATCCGTATTCAGAAATTCACAGAAAACGATTAATGTATTCTACGGAGCCACAAAAGGGACATGGTTAGCAGCTTACTAGCAGTAGCCTAGTACATAAAATTTCACTTACCACATAAACAGAGAGAGGTAAGGAGAGATGACCGATAGGACGATGTCGAATGATTTGCAGATCCTGAGCACCACTGACAAACATCTAATCTTGTTAAATGTGTGGTAAGTAGTGCCGCTCTTTAGTAGATTAGGCTGCGTGTTATCGCAAATCTCAAAAGTGAAAGTAAAAAGCAAACGTGCATTCTTAAGTGATTTCAATGTCCCGCATATTAATAACGGCTCCCTGAAAGCACTGAAATATATTTTTCTTGTATATCTCGTATATATCCAACCCGGTCTCATCCCAAGTCGTCACATATTGACGCTTTGGATTTGGCGTCGCTTTTTGACGCTCAAGGTACCCCTTTAGCGTCATTTTTCGACGTGAAGGGAAGCGTAATTTTTCGACGTCGATATGCTAACGCGCTATTGGGAATTTTATCTTCATAATAAGGTTGCCATTATTGCATATATGTAGAGGTGTGATTTTTGAATGTAAACAGTCAAAATAATGACTTACCCAACCCTGCCCCTAAACCTACCATCAGTGAAGAAAACGCAAGATATAGGAGGCAGATGCAAGTACTGGCATAATTTTTTTAAAAATGATTAATATACGCTAAGTGTTTCCTATTTAAAAAAATTACCTTCCCTTCACGTCGAAAAGTGACGCGAAAGGGGTACCTTGAGCGTCAAAAAGCGACGCAAAAACCAAGCGTCAATATGTGACGAGTTGGGATGAGAATATGTTAATATATCGTATTTATTCCCTTTACGGTTGCCGTAGTACACATCATTACCTTTCCGAATACTGTATTCGGATTCGGGCACATCCCTACTATTGACAATGGGTCTACTTTCTGAAAAAATTTACTAATGTGGCAGTGCCTTTAGAGACCTGCTTGGAATTCACTTAGAATTCTCAAGATGTTTATCCATTGTTCATAGGCAAATATGATGCTTAAATTAGAACGTCATGGTTTCCAGATGATGCACGCTTTTTCACAGACAAAAAAATGCGTTTGCTCACTGTGTCTATTCTCTCTGATAAACTTGGTTTCAGGTTTTGTCTTAATTGGTTTTCACGGCTATCTCTCAACCACTGTTTTTGACATCATTGATGATCCATTTCTGCTGAGCACATGGGAAAAGTTTTGTTGCTGTATGCTTTCAAGTTGTACTCATTTGTGAGGGAAACAGCTTGTGAAATATGCTGATATTCATCATCAATATGGTTTCACACATGGGGGGCCATGTTGGAGACGTCTGTGAAGACATTTGATTTATCTATAAAAGGAGAGTTGATGGATGCTATTTGTGTCTTATTGTGGAAAAACTGTATGATGTACAATTTCATTTAGATTTAATAGTAGATTTGTGAGGTGATATAATAAAGTTGCAGAGTATCAAAAAGCTCACACAATCCTTTGATCTTTAAACATACTTCCTATTAGTGTCATTTTGAAAATTAAAAGTCTGTTTTCATTCTCTCTTAGATTTAGTGAAACTGAAATAAACCTTTTATGTGGTAGAGGAATAGCAAATGATCAAAGTGATGTGAAACATGCTATAGTTTCCCTGGCATTAATTTCACATGACAGTATCTCTGAGGGTTACACTTCTCTAATGTACAGAAGCATAGTACACATATAAACACAAGTACTGCAAAGGTCCAGTTGACTTAATATAGAGTGATTAATTATATAGTAATGAAATGCTCTAAAATGAATGCAATTACTGTGAAGTGATAAAAAATGTAATTAATCAAGCCCCATGTCAGTAAATTCCATAAAGAGGATTATAATTTTTTTGAGCAGTTTATAGTTTATAGGGCAGTCGTGGCCTAATGGATAGAGAGTTGGACTTGTAACCCGAAGGTTGTGGGTTCGAGTCTTGGGTCCGGCAGGGATTGTAGGTGGGGGAGTGAATAGCCAACACTCTCGCCACCCTCAGTACCAGGTGAGACCCTTGAGCAAGGCACTGAACCCCCAACTGCTCCCCGGGTGCCGCAGCATTGGCTGCCCACTGCTCCAGGTGTATGTTCACTACTTTGTGTACACTTGGATGGATTAAATGCAGAGCACCATTTCCGAGTATGGGTCACCATACTTGGCCACACACCACTTCCCTTTCTCCTTTATTGAGTTCATAGGTAAGTTCCGCCCAGCTGGTAAAATATTTTATGATATAATACTATGATAATTGAATTTTATAAAGATATATATATATATATATATATATATATATATATATATATATATATAAATAATGAGCTCATACGGGAAAGACTAGACATCTCGTTATGGATATGGATGCCATACGGATTCCTTTATCATATTTATATTATTTATCATATAATATTTGTTTTCGATATGACTTACTTCATTTGAAAGTAGACACTTTCAGCTTTCCAAGACATATTTCTTATGTCTGTGTGTCAAGTATTCGCTGAGTTTTGGTTCATTTTTGTGACAAGTTTCAGAAAGAAGTTTACGAAAACCGAGACGGCAGAAAGTTCACCCTGTTTATTTTCTGTATTTTACAAAAACACAATGTTTTGGTGATATTATGAGTGTATTACTCTTATATGTATGATCAGAAATGATTGGACATTTTAGGTTATTTGTGCTGTCATCAGGAAAAAATGCAAGTGATGGCACCTGCACCCCCATCTAATATATATCATATTAATTAAATTATAGATTATTGTTTTTCATTGTTTATGTTGAATTTAAATTTTTACAAATACAAACTTTACTAATAATTAATTAATGCACTGTGTAAAAAATATATATATATATATATATCATGGAAGTGTCAGGAAGTCGCAGTCACCACCAACTATGCTCACCAGATCCCAATCTCCTGATTACTGATCACCACCACCTGTCTACTCATCAGGAGCACTATATCCTTGCACTCCTCCCGAACTGTCATTTTCTGGTCTCAAACCTTGCATGTTTACGTACCTGACTCTTACCTACCTGCTAGCTGCTCCAGCGGTCTGCTCCTCGTTCTCCTCAGTTCCTGTGCTCTATCGTCTCCATGCTCTGCCGTTCCCCTTGAATCTCCTGGAAAGGGAAAATAACTCATTAAGTCTCAGATAAGAACCAAAAACCCTTGCCAACCCCCGTTTACTCACCTGGACTCATTGTCTGGCTTTCATCCACCTGCCTGTGTTCAATAAACTTGCTGTTGTTTGCACTTCCCTCTGTGTCCCCCTGTGTATTTGCTGACAGGAAGATCTACGGATAATTTTCTGCCAAGACATTATCCAATACATTTCCCTTAACCCTAAAATACAACATAATGCAGTGCAAAATCCAAAATACAGGTAAAACACCTGTAAAAAAAATACAGAAAATTCCTTCATATTAATACAATACATTGTGTCCTGTTTTACTGTTTGTTTTATTTGTTTTGCAGTGTAAAATATTTCAATTTATATTCTGTTTAAATATTATATATATATTATATATATTATTATAATTACATATGGTTATTTTAAATGATGTACGGTTATGCTTCATGGTGCAGTGAGATGAACTTGTGTCCTCAGGCAAAGGCATGAACTCAAAGCCTTTGAAGAAGAATTTCTTCAAATGGTTCTCAGAGTAGATGGAAAGCAGACCTGTCTGCTTCACTGAAGGAGGCTTGAAAGGAACAACTTGTGTTCTCTCACCTCCACTTACTCTATATTTTCTCATGTATATCTCTAATGAAAATTCTTTAGATGGCTTCATTTTATTTCTGGTTGTGTGTACAGGAGCTTTAACAAGCCTCTATCTCACCCTTTCCCAAACACTCTCTGTCTTTCAGTCCCTGGGGTTCCTTTCAAAGGCAGAGAGAGAACAAGAAAGAAAGTGAGATTGAAGATGTTGCCCTTTTCAATAGTTGAGAACACTATGAATGCTGTTTACATGAAAACATAAACAGAACATGATCATTTATTCATATGTAAACAAATTTAAGTGCTCCAACAGCCACATAGCAGCAATAATGCTAAAATACTTTATTGTAGATACTTCAGTAATGGTTGTTTTGTAGTTTCAGGTTAATGAACTAAACAGTGAATGCTCCTTTTTTTGCTATAAACAGTTGAAATAACTATTTAAATAAAATAATGTGGGCTTGATTGATTATTGCAAGATAACAGTAAGGTAAAAGAAGAATCAGCAGATATGAAATGATTGATGCTATTATCATTGAATATATATATTTAATGAGCCGCACCCCATTAATTTTCATCACTGCAATAGAGAATATACGGTAAGGTCAATCATCATTATAAAATGTGTAAAAATAATGTACACAAAATTAGGTTTGTGCTTAACTGTCATGAAAACAATGTCACATTGAAATAAATAAAACATAAATGCATAAACATTTGTGCTGTCAAACGAATAAAAAATAAAATAAAATAAATCACCATGTTTGGTTATAAACCAAACTTAGAAACTTAGAATTGAGCTGACGGTCCCAAAAAGACCTCGATTAGCGGAGTGTGGTCCATTAACAAGGGCATGTGTGCAATGCGTCTGTTCTACATCACATTATTCTTCTGCCAAAGCACATTATTAATCAGTCTGCATGGTGCGTGCGGCTGTAATTCTGTGTTGTGGTTTCTCTTTACCCAACAGGCTTTCAGTTCTCTGATGCTGTTGCTGGAAATACTTGGAATACAGATGGCTGTAAAATAACATATCCTGTAAAAGAGAATGAAACCGGTCTTTAATCTTAGTGTTGCAGACAGTAAACCCTTCTTCACATGTGGCACCTTAAACTTTGCGGTTGTCATGAAAATCAGGGTGAATCTTGTTTTCAATTAACCTTTTTTTATGTGATATGTATTTTCTCATTATTGTGATTCATGTGTAAGTTGCACCATACAGTCTTGTCAGAAAGAAAAAAAAGTCCAAAAGTGTACATATACATACAATTCACTCCAGTTTCCAGTTGAAATCAAGACTACTTATATTCCTTTTCACACAAATGTTGATTACATTATTTTTTTTACATTACATTTAATAACAACTTATTTTTGAATGGTTCCTTCCACAATATTATGTTTTGATCTCAAAACACTTTAACCACAGTGTATGGCTTGTAAACTACAGTATATATTGATGTGTGCATCACATAACCAGCTCCATATGTACAGCTTTTCTGACAAAGTAAACTTGCTCAGTAGCTCACCTGGTACAGCATTAAGGCCCGTTCACACCAAGGATGATAACTATAAAGATAATGATAAAGATATAGTTCTAAAAATCTTTCTCAATATTAAAGAATAGTAGAGTTCAAACCACAGCTGTAACGATAAAGGCACAGAGAAACAATATCGTTGGTATCACTTCCAGAACGATTTTTTTCTAGCTGATGAACGATAAAATCATTGACACCCAATCAGAATCAGTTCTTCTATCACGAGTTCGAGAATTTAAAGTGGCAGAGGCGTGTGCATTTAGAATAAACAGACGATATTGTCCGCTAGTGTGGACGCTAATATCCTTATTTTTATACACAGTAAAATCGTCAGTGTTAATTAAGCAGTGTTACTCTCCGTTTACTCTTAAGGAGTTAATTTAACAACAAATAGTGAAAAATGCCCTCTAGTGTCGGTGAAAATGATCAGAGTTGAATTCTGCATTGTTAACTTTACTCTGTTAAGCTCCGCCCCTCAATCTACCCCGAAGACCACTGCACAAGTTGTCTCGTCGCCATTTTCTTCTGCCTTGCGCCAAAAGGTAAGCTCTTTTAATTAATTTGTTAAAACATAAGTTTAATATTTGAGGTTAATAATTATGCTACTATTAATGCATAAGTTGTAGTTATTTTTTAACTTTGTGTAATTTGAATGGTTTAAACTCGGAAATATCGAATAGGCAAGTCAGTATGTTGGAGAAATGTGCTTTTTCATCTCAATGTGGTAAGTTAACGTTAATGATAAAGTTTAAATGATGTCAGTAATCTTACTTAATTAGATTGTCAGATGTATTTAGCTTTGGTGTACTCGCTTCATTTGTTTTTTAAACGTTCAATTATGTAACGTCACAATGTACGTAAATACGTTAAGATGACAAATTTTTATGTATTGGACGGTCGAAATCTTCTAGGTAGGGCCCATTTAGATATGGCTCCGACCTCCGTTTATACTCATCTCACTGTTCAGCTCACGAAAGACTAAATGTGTCCAACGGCATTAATTAAGTACTGTGAAGACAAATTAGTCGAACGCCGCCATTGCATCTTTACTGAAGCCGCGTAGATGGCGCTGTGGGAGTAAGTTAGCGGTAAATCCGCTCAATGCTCGCGACGAAGAAGTCAATTATGGGGCAGGCGGAACGTCTCATTTAAAAACAGACGCGTCTTTGTTTTTCGTTATTTATTATATTTTGTTATTAGACATGCACAGTTAGTTGGCCTGATCATGTAAGTACTGGTACAAGTAACGTTAACGCATTTTAAAATGTTGCTTGTTTATAAAGAGTGACTGTTATTGGCTTGACATAGCACATATTGCAGAACTAATGTATTATCTTTCTCCTGTTTTTAAGTAACAAGCTTCTCCTGTACAGTCAACTCAGTCCCTGTCTTCATCCTTTGACTCCAGGACACACTCATTATTGAAGAAAGGTCTTCCAGTAAAGGAATGAGATTAGATGATGGAGCTGAAAGGTGGGCAAGAAGTTATTACTTATGCATTTGGGGGACTGTTAAACTCATAAATCTACTTAAAAACACAACATTAATTTGATCTCTATAAGGTAAAAGTATTTAAAATTAAGTATTATTTGAAGTAGTACTTTCTTTGTTTATATACCATATTTATGTTTTTGCTTTGCTTTTTTTTTTAATAAGCTGGCCTGATCGATTCTCGATGAAAAAAGAAAGTGTTCTGACAGCTGACATTAAAGAAAATAATAGGTAATATTTCATATAACTGTGCATATATGATAACGATATGATATATATATAATTTTTATATTTAATAATAATAATAATTTTTGCAGTGCATCACCACCAAGGAAGGTGAATGAAAACTGTGCCAGAGGAATTGTGCCTTTGTTCCTGTACCTTCTTCAAAAATGGCTACGTAAGTATCACTGTTTTTGTCTTAGTTTTAATACATTGTTGACAACTATTAAATGTTTTGATCACATGCCCATAATACAGGTGGTGTATTTTTCTCTTGGATTTTAAAACACTTTCTCCTCCTTTTTCTGTATTTTTGTCTAAGAAGCACCGGAATCATAACTATACAGAGAGGCATTTCTAAAGAACGAGGAATATCATTTGAAGATACAAAATGAAAAGAGAATTCTCATTGTGCCACTTTTCACAGCAGTTTTGTAGCCATTGAGTTGCTTTAACTGTGACTAAGGATTGACTTCGTATAGTATTCTTTAAGCATTGTTGATGATCTTAAAATGCTTTGTTTGTGTCTTGTCAAGGCCAGACGAGACAAGGAAAGGTGTCTACGTCTCAAGTAAGGATATCTTCTAAAAGGTTTGTTTTTAATTATTGTTTTTGTTATTATTTTTTGTATTTTTTTTTTTTTTTTTAATTTAACACATCAGTGATAGTCCTCTGCAATTTGCTTGTTTTTTTTCAGAGTGGAACAAGCATTGAGGAGCATATTCAAGACATCGCTGGAAGTGCTCAGCCCTGTCTCCTGGCTTAGGAAAGAATTATTCAATTCACCAGTACTTCAGTTTTGATCAGCAGGCCATTCCATGCAAGTCAATCTCTTCTCTTGATGCCTTTGACAAACTGTTTAATGGGGTTAATTTACTCAAAAATGAAAACTGTCATCATTTACTCACCCCCATGTCGTTCCAAACCTGTAAGACTTTCTTTCATCTTCAAAACACCAATGAAGATATTTTAATGAAATCTGAGAGATTTCTGTCCTTACATTGAGAGTCCACGCAACTAGCACATTCAAGGCCCAGAAAGGTAGTAATGACATCATTAAAGTAATCAATGTGACTCCACTGGTTTAACCTTAATTTTATGCATGCATTCACAAAATGTCTGCTTTAATTTCAAACAAAACACTCATCTGTCGTGCTCTTGTGTACGCTTGTCAGGGATTAATATTTTCATAAAGTGGTAAATTTGTATATATTTTTTTTCCTTCGTGCAAAGAAAGCACTCATGTTGCTTAATAAAACATTAATAAAAGTTAAATCACCATAGTCTCACTGATTAATTTAATGATGTCTTTGACACCTTTCTGGGCCTTGAAAGATGTAGGATAGAAGTCTGCCAGATTTCATTACAAATATCTTCATTTGTGTTCAGAAAATGAACAAAAGTCGTATAGGTTTGGTATGACATGAGTTTGTTCACCAAAAATTTGAATTCTCATTAAGGCACACTTTGTTTTTGGCACCACTTATAACACTATTCTACACAAGATGTACACTTTCATTCAGACCACTGTGTTCAACAGATGTTGGCAAAGTGAAGGTCCTTGTATTGCTGAGGTTAGAGCAAGGCTGCTTAGCTAGGTGGTTCAACAGCTTCTGTACTGAATATAGTGATGTATTGTCATTTAATGCAGATGTGATGTATTTTTGTGAGTGTAATTGTTTCTTGAGCATGACAGCATTGTAATAAATGTTTTAAATCTGACGTCGTTGATCTTGTTTTTTGTTGTGTTTGTAAAACACCAGATGGGATTTAAAATTAGAGAATTTTTCACTATTATAAATGTAAATGAATTCTACATAAGTGAAATATTAACACTAATTAGAGTACATTTTCCTGCAGAGTTAAATTGTGGTAACACAGAACAGAGTTAATTTCCCATAGTGTTAAACTCTGGTAACACAGAACAGAGTTAATTTTCCCTAGTGTTAAACTCTGGTAACACACAACAGAGTTAATTTTCCCTAGTGTTAAACTCTGGTAACACTATTCAGTGTTGAGCAGTGTTAATTTTTTACTCAAAATAGAGTTGATTTAACTCTGAAAATGTAACACTATGGCGAGAGTCAATTTATCACCAATTCTGAGTGGGACCAAATACACTCGGGCCGAGTGTTAAATTTAACTCTAATAGAGTTAATTTAACACTGCAAAATTTACTGTGTAGTTATCAACCTTGGTGTGAACGGGACTTTACACTTATACATAATGCTCAGATATGAGTCCCAAGAAACACAAGTCACAATGAAAGAGCTCAAATACTTGTAGAAGCAAATTTAATGCAATGGCTGCTTCAGCATTTTTATCTGAAAAGAACGTTTTTTTTACAGTGATGCAATTGAAAAACCATTTCTTGGTCCTCAAAGAATTATTTCAGTGAACAGAATACCTTTTTTTCTTAATGTGAAGAATATTTTAATAATCTAAAAAAAAAAAAAAAAAAGTAAAGAACTTTTGCACAATGGGAAGTTTCCGAAACCACTAAAGAACCTTATTTTTACAAGCGCGGGCACATTTTTCAAATGAGCATGTTGGTAATTACATGTATGCTGCCTCTTTACATCAACAACTTTGTGTAAATTATTATTATTTAATTTATTTTTTATTTTTTGTGACATATGATGCTTATAAGACTTCAGTTTCAACCCCACATTTGTACAACTGAATTTGAGTTCACCCTTCTAACATGCCTCACAAATGCAGCATTGCCATGTGTCTGTTATAAGTGCAAATTCTGGAGGTCTAATAACATGTGTTAATCGCTCTCAACATGTTTCTCGTTGTGCCACTTACTGGCTTAAACTCAGCAGAACTATCAGCAAAAAAAAAAGACAGAAAGGCCAGATTTAATCACACTGTCATGCACAGCATTTGCTCTATTTAAATACAATGCAGAAATCTGCAGATTGCAGAATGTCAGACTGCTGTTATCTCTATTACGGCATCTCTATTATGCTTTTCCTTCATAAAGTTCGCGGAACATCCAGTGAGGCATGATTTTCAGAAATGCAGCTATCAAATTGAGCGTTGTCTTATACATGCTTATCATGCAAACATCTGGACGTGTAGTGTGTTATCTTGCTGACATTACACTGTCTAATCCACTGATGCATTATTCATAGAGAATACTAATGAAATTAACTTAAGAATAGTCTGACAGAGCTGTTATCTAGCAGTTATCTGTGGACTAGTTCAGCTAGATATGGATCTTATTAGCAGGCTCCAAGGGACTATGAGGGGCACAGGTTAAAGGCACTTTGTCCTTCCCTACAGCCTCTCTAAAAATGTGCCTCGTCATTTCAGACTCCCAGATGTAATGAGACAAGCTGGAGTGACTGTGACATCTCCATTGCCTGAAGAATATGTGTCATTGCCTATAAAGGTCATGCATGTTTCTGTCATGCTCATGAAGGGAGAATAGCGAGTCTCTAGAACTTACAATTTATTCAAAGACTGACATCTGCGCTTTACATAATAATTGGATCATGTCACACTGACTGCATGTAATTCTGCATTAGACTAGCATTGACTACTAGACAAAAACTTGCATGCTTAAAGTTTGCTAACTTGCAGCTTGTGCCCATCGTGACACTCTTATAATGTGCACATTGTCTCCAGCAAGCTAGATGACAGTAATGAGCCACAGCCATTGAAGTCTCAACTCAAGAGACAGTTGAGGGAGTTGGAAGCAAAGATTTAAAATTTGTCTGGTTAGTTATTGCTGATACATTGCTAATATTTCCTTAATGCATAGCAGTTTTAGAGTGGCTTTTTTTTCTGGAGGGCTATTTTCTCAGTCTGCTGTTATTGAAGTCACAGCTCAGTAGAGTCACTGTCCGAGAGAAAAAAGAAAAAGAAAAAAGCTGCCTCTGGCAAGGTAGACAAAGCATGTCCTAATCATACCATTGTCACATCCTGTCTAATGGACACCTTCATCTGATCGATTTTTGAAGGCAGCATAGACATATCCTTAACTTCCTATATCACACTATTCAATACTGTGACCGTGACAAGCTGAAAAATACAATGGTGTCTGAAAGTTGAGGTTAGTCATCAGAAGATATCAACATAGCGGTGAATGTAATACATTCAGATTGCATTCATACTTCACATATATCCTTGGTAATATTTTTATTTATACTATACACACATACATGCAAAGGGATAAGCCTTTTATTTAATAAATATTATACAGGTCCTTTTCAAAAAATTAGCATATTGTGATAAAGTTCATTATTTTCTGTAATGTACTGATAAACATTAGACTTTCATATATTTTAGATTCATTACAACACAACTGAAGTAGTTCAAGCCTTTTATTGTTTTAATATTGATGATTTTGGCATACAGCTCATGAAAACCCAAAATTCCCATCTCAAAAAATTAGCATATCATGAAAAGGTTCTCTAAACGAGCTATTAACCTAATCATCTGAATCAACTAATTAACTCTAAACACCTGCAAAAGATTCCTGAGGCTTTTAAAAACTCCCAGCCTGGTTCATTACTCAAAACCGCAATCATGGGTAAGACTGCCGACCTGACTGCTGTCCAGAAGGCCATCATTGACACCCTCAAGCAAGAGGGTAAGACACAGAAAGAAATTTCTGAACGAATAGGCTGTTCCCAGAGTGCTGTATCAAGGCACCTCAGTGGGAAGTCTGTGGGAAGGAAAAAGTGTGGCAGAAAACGCAGCACAACGAGAAGAGGTGACCGGACCCTGAGGAAGATTGTGGAGAAGGACCGATTCCAGACCTTGGGGGACCTGCGGAAGCAGTGGACTGAGTCTGGAGTAGAAACATCCAGAGCCACCGTGTACAGGCGTGTGCAGGAAATGGGCTACAGGTGCCGCATTCCCCAGGTCAAGCCACTTTTGAACCAGAAACAGCGGCAGAAGCGCTTGACCTGGGCTACAGAGAAGCAGCACTGTACTGTTGCTCAGTGGTTCAAAGTACTTTTTTCGGATGAAAGCAAATTTTGCATGTCATTCGGAAATCAAGGTGCCAGAGTCTGGAGGAAGACTGGGGAGAGGGAAATGCCAAAATGCCTGAAGTCCAGTGTCAAGTACCCACAGTCAGTGATGCTGGTGTTGGTCCACTGTGTTTTATCAAGGGCAGGGTCAATGCAGCTAGCTATCAGGAGATTTTGGAGCACTTCATGCTTCCATCTGCTGAAAAGCTTTATGGAGATGAAGATTTCATTTTTCAGCACGACCTGGCACCTGCTCACAGTGCCAAAACCACTGGTAAATGGTTTACTGACCATGGTATTACTGTGCTCAATTGGCCTGCCAACTCTCCTGACCTGAACCCCATAGAGAATCTGTGGGATATTGTGAAGAGAAAGTTGAGAGACGCAAGACCCAACACTCTGGATGAGCTTAAGGCCGCTATCGAAGCATCCTGGGCCTCCATAACACCTCAGCAGTGCCACAGGCCGATTGCCTCCATGCCACGCCGCATTGAAGCAGTCATTTGAAGGATTCCCGACCAAGTATTGAGTGCATAACTGAACATAATTATTTGAAGGTTGACTTTTTGTATTAAAAACACTTTTCTTTTATTGATCGGATGAAATGTGCTAATTTTTTGAGATAGGAATTTTGGGTTTTCATGAGCTGTATGCCAAAATCATCAATATTAAAACAATAAAAGGCTTGAACTACTTCAGTTGTGTGTAATGAATCTAAAATATATGAAAGTCTAATGTTTATCAGTACATTACAGAAAATAATGAACTTTATCACAATATGCTAATTTTTTGAAAAGGACCTGTATATATAAGTGTGGTTTATTAAACATATACTTTTAAGATTTAAATTAGACTACAAGTGCACATTTAATACAGTTAAGTGCACTTCTTTTTCACAAGGGCATGTCTAAAGGATTGGGGTTAGTCATAAAACATGAATTCCGATGTAATGTACCTTTTTATTTTGGGTATGTCATTTATGTCCCCATGCCAAAACAGGGGAGGGGAGGGGGTGGGAATGGGTGCTTGAGAAGGGGTTAATCAGTCTGTTATTTTGTATAATTACTCAGTAAATATTAAATTTATACTTGGGGTTACATTTATCTCAAATATTTACAGTATTCTGTAAATTATACCTCATTTACGATGATTGGCTAAAAAACAATTGTGTTCAAAATTAAGATGGTAGAATTCAAATGGGTGCATTCTGTGCCAGCCAAGCAACTGCCATTGAGATCAACAGGAATGCTTACAGATAGCTTTCTAGATATGTGATAAGGAGTGTATGGGGGGGGGGGGGGGGGTGTCTTTGAAAAAATAAACACAAGCCATGTTCAATGTTGTTTGTTGAAATGCTGTCAATTTTGCATTGATAGTGATATTGGGTTTGTGTGATGAACTGAAATTTAGGAACAATTCATTCTGAGTGAAGAAAGATCATGACAAGAAGCTGTATTGCATGGAAAGAATGATTTTGACACAGTGATTTGTTCAGTTCTAAATAGAGACTATGACTGATGTGTGAATTCCTCATTACGTGAATAATCATGTACTGGGGTTATCTTGAGCTGTCTTTTGTGACCAGCAGCTCTATCCAGTCAGTTTCAATCAGTCATATGAGCATCTCCTGTAATGCAGCATGTATTCTCCAGTGCCATGTGGATTAAGCCATGATAGATGTAGGGAGGGATTACAGACAGACGTGGGGCACAGCTTTACAGGGTCAGGGAGCTCTGCCAGATGTTGACTAGATCCTCCTACAAAACCCAAAGCACAGCTTTCCAGACTCAAAACAGACTCTACTTTAGATTCAAAAAGTAGTTTTCTTAAAGGAATACTCTGGGTTCAATTCAAGTTAAGTTCTATCAACAGTGTTTGTAGCATAATGTCAGCTTATATTTTTGTTAAAGTGCTTGCATTAACATTTCCACACACACACAAAAAAATAATTTTTCATTTTTTAACATCCATGGAATCTTTCCATTCCACAGAAAATTCTTTATAGTGGAAAATGTTCTTTAGATTTTTTTTAAATGTTTTTCACAGTATGAGAAAAATAGTTATTTTAAGAACAATTCACTGTAAGGTTCTTTGTGGAGCCAACGTGGTTCTTCTATGGCACCCTTTTGGGATATTTTTTAAGAGTGTAGGGGGATATTTTCTATGTAAACAGTTCATTTGGATAGAACCTCACATAGGTAAGGTAGTAGTAAGCAATTTTATCACACTAGTCTTATGTTTATATTGGTTCAATGCCTTGCCTCACAGATCATGTATTACTGTATATTTGTCTTTTAATATTGTCAGTCAGTGAATCATCCGTAAGATTATTAGCCAAAATATTTTTTTTTTTTTTGTGGTAACTGACAGCCTGTTAAATCCAATGTCAATAGAGTTTAACAGTACTGAAAAAACAGTCAGTTTTTATATCGGCTATCTCCTTACTTCAACACTATGCTGTATTTATCATTTGTATTCACTGAGAACAGCAGTAACATTAAAATATTTTTATCGTCAAGTTTTATTGCATGTAAGGACTCAAGCAGTGGAATTTAATTCCATTGTTGGAGAGACTTTACAGCTCCCCAGTGCAACTCAAACCAATTAACTGTCTAAAACTGCATAGGTTATTGCAGGACAGACGTGCCATTTATTATTTCCATATTCACTACCAATGAAATTTATGTCCTTTGATCTGAACTAATTGGCTGAGCATTTCCTATTTGCCTTGCTGCCAGAGTCCTTCTATCTCTGTGCATTTAAACACAGTTGTCACTTCCACAGCCTTATACTATAGAGACTTGTGCAGTGAAAAAAAAGTGAAACCGGTGTTGAAAAACAATTTTCTCTCAGAAATTGTTGGTGAATTTCACAAATAATTACAAAGAAACAGGAAGTAACACAATTAAGCATGTTTTTCCCCCTAAAATCGCTGTCTACTTTCAAAGAGTGAATCTGCATTTTCATTTTTTCAGACCAAATATTAATGCTCAGTACTTGTGTTTGTGTGAACAGGCCTTTAGAGACATATAATCTTTTACAGATATTCAGCATTTAGGGAGCATTTCTCCCCATGTTAGTCTGGTATATCTGAGATAAGCTAAATGGCAAGAAACAAACTGTGATTGACTGCTTTTTATGTCAATCAAGCTGCTGTTCCTTTCTAATTGGTTGGTTGTTGACTAGAATAATCTGTGAAAGATCTAGACCTTCTGCAATGAGTCAAAGGTCTGGCTAATGTTCTTAGATTATTAAGATCCTTCTATTATCTATTGAAACCCACAATAATATTTAAAATATTATTAAGCGTAATATATATAAAATAATAATTTATTGGGTACTTTCATTTGAGAGGTGGCTGTCCCAAACCCCTAAATTTCAATTTATGAAAATGAGATTGAAATGTTCTTTTTTTTTTTTTTTTTTTTTCTATTTCTATTTTTAAAAAAGTAAAGTTCAGAAAATACTTATTTTATATTTTCTTTGTAAATTACGAAACTTGTGAGCCGTATTTTCTTTCCCTGCAATTAAGTACACGTTTTTTTGGCAGTTTTTATTTTATTTTTATATGTATACCACTGTTCAGAACTGTGCTGATAAGCATCTTTGAGCTGGGTTCAAAAGCATCAAAAAATGTCACTACTGAAACATTTGGTTTCGGTAGTGACATCTTTGTCTTTGTGTTATCCCATAGAATTGTCACTACCGAAACAGTCACTAATGAAACATGTCATGAATGTTTCTCATGATGCCTGGGTAGTCTTAAGAAAGCAGACAGATGCAGATGAAAACTTTTTTTTTTTTTCTTTGAACCCCAAATCACCCCATTGTGACCTCTTGGGGGTCCCTGCACAGTTTTGATAAAACTTAAATTGGATGGCGATCAGTGTTCTTCTGTATTTTAATGTAACAATGTAATTTATGTGTACAGTGTCTTGTAATTCACTGTCTTGTAATTCAAGGGTGTATACTGTCTATAAAAAGTCTGTAAAATTCTGGACCCATATGAAGAGTCCTTAGATCCATATACAGTAAATGACCCATCACTGGTACTGTCGTCATCCCTTCACTAGTGACCAGGTGAGGGCGGGTGATACTATTCAGTGTTTTCACCAGATCACCGGCATTCAGTGCTCCATTGCCTTTTATGACCTGTAATCCATGCTTATTAAACAAGGTGCCTGTGCTATTAGGAGTAGAAAATGAGTCCTAATGGTGGAGCTGCTGGTAGCGCCCGCCTCCTCAATGCCATCTCACATTTATGAGCAGCGTTATATTACAAGCCTAATTCAGATGGCCATGCATCACTGGCCCCAAAAATGTTTTCATCTATTTTTTGTTCCATCTCAAAACCTCAGCGAGAGATTCTGGACAGAGGTGGTTCATCCAAGCATGCAAAGCTTCAGGTCTAACCTTGAGTTTTATACACATTCACCTATCAAAAATCCCAAAGACCAGTCTTTAATCTCTCTGAATTTAGGTTTAAATTGAACGGGTTATGGGAGAATAATATATCTGGCCCTGAAGTGATACAGAAGTGGGTGCAGTTAGAGTTGAAGGTCCACCAGTGACAAGAGAGGAAATTACATCACACTCTGAGATGATGGAGAGAATTGAGATGTGGCTGTGATGTGTTGGTAAATCAAGACTTGAGCGTGACAGCGGTGTAACCAAATCCTGTCTTCAGGTATTAAGGCCCTGAGGAAGAATACTGAATTGAAAGGCTCTGTTAAATAATTAAATGTACATAATTTTTGCTCAGCCACAAGTTATGGATTTATGTAAATGTTGTCACAGCCGTGCATGTAGACCGTCCACTGACCATTCACTGACCGCTGGATACATCCTGCATACAACAATCACAAGTGATTGACACTTCTGAGTGCTATTTTTACAATGTTTTCTGTACAACTGTCTGCATAGACTGCTATGCCAATATTTTTTCAATTACATTTTAATAAATATCTGTATTTTTATTTAAGTTGTGGCATCATTTACACAAAACCAAACAACTGTGCCCCTAATAAAATATTTGTTTTTATTTTCCCTAGAGTTATTGTTGGCTACTTTTTCACTGAAGAGCTTGTGAAACAGGGCTGTCCTTAACTGATCCAGGGGCTGGTGCGAGGTAGGTAGCGGGGCCCCCTTGTTCCGTTCACTACGGCGCCCCCTCGAAGCATTGAGAAGAAACATAAGGCGTGAGGAAAATTAAGAAAAACAAGGTATATACGTATAATATAAAGGGAATAAGGTGTAAGAAAGTGTAAACAAATTTAGTATTTAAATTGTAACTATGAAATTAATGAGAAATTAGACTAGTCATTTTATTGGTTTTAAATAATACATCATGTGAGCTGTGCTGGAAATATAAAAAAATATCCACATTGTTATTGGACAAAATTTAGTTTTTTTTGTTGTTTTTTTCACAGGGCCCAGTGTTGCCCATAATTGAACAAACATCTTACAAAGAACACAAACATAAACAGGGAACAATGCTTACTTATTTCAGTTCACCACATGCCACTGGTCTCATTCTGAAAATGAAAAACATCAGAAGAAATCATAAGCATCACCTTTTATGACATGCTGAAGTTTTTCTGTCAGATGAATGGTATTGATTGGTCTCTGGTATAGTGAGAAGTTGACATCCAGCGTTCTGTCGCTTAACCCCATGCCCTCTGACCTTTGCCACCGGAACAGTGACTCTGTAATTTTAGGGCAGGAATCTAAGCAGTGAGTCACAGTGTTCGCACCCCTCCTCTGCAGCGCTTTCTAATGAACAGCTCCTCTCTGTGGCATTATCTGTCTGAGCTGAACTCATAAGTACTAGGGTCTACAATTAAATATTCATACCTGCATTTCTTCCAGGCAATTGGGTATCCACACAGATGCTTATAATTATACCGCAGGCAGGCACGGAACTCATCATCGTCGTCAACGGAGAAGCAAAAGCAAGAGATTATAGTTGGGTCTGCATGGGATCTCCAATCTTTTCAGTGCCAGCTCAGTGTCACATATGGGTGAGGTGTGCTGAATACATGCACTTGCTGTATGATGCCATTAATAGATGCAGGCACTAAATGCTGATACTAGCAAGCAAGAAACATTAAAGGTTAGCTTGATCCTTCTGAGGTTCCTCCACTACAGAAACTGATTCATGTTATTCCGCAACACAGGATGTGTAAAAGGTTTTTAAATGTTAGTATGCTGAAGGGCCATTCATATGGGATACATTTTGCATTCCACCGTGCTTCTTTTTTTCTATTTACATTCATGGATTTAACAGATGCTTTTATCCAACACTTAAATCACATTCAAGGTACATAATTTTATCAGTTGTGTGGCATTGCGGTTTAAAGGTAGGGTAGGCGATTTCGGAGAAGCTAGCATTAGCAAGCTAGCTTTCAAAACAGGATGAGAGATGGTGTTGGTGGAGGGTTGAATGCAAGGCTGTCAGATTATGTCATGTCTCATTCACCACAGAGAAAACATTACAGAACAAAGAGCATAATATTACAATAATAAAGCTTTTCATTCTCGCTCAGTCTGCAATAGTGTAATGAACACGCTGATGAAGTATTATGTCTGCATGAACAGTGTACGCAGAGGTGACAGGCTGAGGGATATGATTGGAAGAACATTTTATGGTCCTGCTCCTTCCACAAATGTGACCCTGGAACACAAAACCAGTCTTAAGTCGCTGGGGTATATTTGTAGCAATAGCCAACAATACAATGTATGGGTCAATATTATCGATTTTTCTTTTATGGCAAAAATCATAAGGCTATCTAAATCATTCCTACCATAAATATATTAAAACTTATTTTTTTATTAGTAATATACATTGCTTAGAACTTCATTTGGACAATTTTAAAGGCTGTTTTCTTTTTTTGCACCCTCAGATTCCAGATATTCAAATAGTTGTATCTCGGCCAAATATGCTCCGATCCTAACAAACCATACATCAATGGAAAGCTTATTAATTCAGCTTTCAGATTGATGTATAAATCTCAATTTTGAAAAATTGACACTTAAGACTGGTTTAGTGGTCAAAGGTCACAAATGATATAAACACATATAAATTTACACCACTTACTGTACCTTAGTTATCGCTATCGAGATGTGAAGAGACTTTCAACCAGCATAACAAAAACACCTTTCCTTTAAAGGCACAATATGTAAGATTTTTTTAATTAAAATTTCCAAAAATCGCTAGAACAGTGTTATATATTTTACTGACTTGTGTACCTACATTATCCCAAATGTTTTAAAAAATGTTTAAATCCAGAGAAATAGCAATCTTAAATAGTGGTTATTTTAGCAATTTTGGAAATTTTAATGTCGCCGGCCAATGACGTCATACACCTTCAACTGAAAACATGGAAACACCAAAGACGCTTTAATATGTTTCGTGTTTTATTAGACAGGTGACAACCGCACAGAGTAGCATTATAACAGAACTTTCAAACAAAACAGCGCCGCTTTACGCCACATACGGACAACTGGGAGGAGCGGAATCAGTCAACTGTGGCATAATAAAAGATTTGCTGCTTTTGAGCCGTGTGTCACGCTCGTTCAGTGGCCTCGTTTCACTTCGACGTGCTTCATACTATGGCGTTAATAAGTCCAACTTTTAAAACACATGTCTCTCCTGCATTTTTTAATTAAAACATGTTCTGGGTGAATGGCCCCTAAGGTGTAAATCTCTCACTGCACATTTTTGCTATATGTTTTATCTACAAGAATATGCATGTCCTCAAGGAAAGTTCTGGGTTCAATGCAAGTTAAAGCTGATGTTGCTGTGTCACAATTGTAATAATAATAATAATAATAAAATAATAATAATAATAATTATTATTATTATTATTATTATTATTATTATTATTATTATTACACTTCCATCACTGGTTCACAAACAAATAGTCCCACTTTAAGCTTACCCCACTGCTTGTGATTTTACAGTATTCCTAAAATTTCTGCAGTATTCTTAAAATATCATATACTGTCAAATATACTCTCACTTTAACTCTAAACCCTTAATTTATATTCATAACACAAATGAAGACATTTCTGATGAAATTTGAGAGCTTTCTGACCTTGCAAAGACAGCAATGTAATTACCACGTTCAAGGCCCAGTAACGTAGAAAGGACATTGTAGATGAACAAAGTTCTTACTGGTTTCGAACGACATGAGGGTGAGTAATTAATGACACAATTTAAATTTTTGGGTGAAAATTAAATCTCTTTCATTTCAAAGCAAATACAAACAAAAACTACTCATTAGTAGTAAACACACAGTCATGGGAAGGCAAGGCAAGGCAGAGCTGGACACTGCAGCAGGACACACCTAACCTTATCCCATCATATGTGCTTAAACAGAAACACAACACACAAGAGTACATGGTGAAGGAGCCAACAATATGAACTCACAATAAACCTAAAAGGATAAGAGCACATGGCAAACAAACACAATCAAGCCATGTGCTCTAAGAAACATTATACAAGAGCACATGGAACTGGAACAAACAACCCCTGCCATGTGCTTACACACCAGAGCAGTGGGCAGCCATTTATGCCCGGAGAGCAGTTGGGGGTTCGGTGCCTTGCTCAAGGGCACCTCAGTCGTGGTATTGAGGGTGGAGAGAGCGCTGGACATTCATTCACTCCCCCCACCTACAATTCCAGCCAGACCTGAGACTCGAACCCGCAACCTTTGGATTACGAGTCCGACTCTCTAACCATTAGGCCACGACTTCCCTAAGGGAGAGATGCATTATGTAAATTGGGGCTACAAATTTGGTGTTCTCCAGAAGGAGTCTATATAGACACAATTGGAGTAGAAACTCAAATGACAGTTGTAGAGCCAAAAGCAAATGTTTATTGGATAGGACAGATAGAACATGTGAGACAGACAGTCAATAAATGGGGAAAGTTTATTGAAGCTCAGATACCAGAAGCACAGTTGCCAAAATCAGAATTTCATTCCACAATGATGTTTGATGCCGAAAGAGATGAAAAAATAGAACAAAAATAGCAGGAAGAAACAAAAGGACAACAAATTTAAATAGTCTCACAGTACACCATAATAGGTAAACAGGGAGCAGCTTTAAATATGTCAGATTGTGAATTTGTTAAAAAATGGTTCAGTGTAACTGATTCTGTCCCACATATTGCAGTATATGTAGGAAAAAATTGGGAAGCAAAAGATTTAGGACCAATGATGAAAAAGGCAAAACAAAGCAAATGAGAACCAACAGAACTGATTGATTTTTCACTCAGCTGACAAAAATCACATAAAAATTTTGTGTGCAACTAGTTTGATGGGAATTCCTCAGGAGGTGGTTATTAGTCAAAAGAAACTGATGCAGAAGACTGCAACATCCGAATTAATAGACACTCCCGACACTGAAATATTTAAGGAAGTAGAGCGGCAGGTACCAACTGAACTATGGTCCCAACCTGACTCAGATATAGAATTAATAAAATCAGCAAACCCAGTGAGAGTTCAACTTAAGCCAGATGCACGTCTGCCCAGAAAATCACAATACCCTTTGCGTCCTGATGCTGAAGCAGGTATAAAAAACACTATTGAAGGGTTAGTGAAGGTAGGCGTATTAATAGAAACTAGTTATAGTAACACTCCAATTATGCCTGTGATTAAAGCAGACAAAAACAGGTGGCGTCTTGTGCATGACTTACGAGCAATCAATTAAATAGTAGAGGATATGCCAGCTGAGGTACCAAACCCGCACATGCTACTGACGAATGTCCCTCCTGATGCAAAATACTTTACAGTAATTGATCTCTGTTCGGCTTACTTCAGTGTTCCACAAGCAGAAGAGAGTAGATATTTATTTGCATTTACATATGCTGGTAAACAGTATACTTATACCAGAATCCCACAAAGGTTTAAACATTCGGCACATTTATTAAATCTAAAGGCAAATGTAGAAGGTCTTATGATAGACAGAAAGAAGTTGGTGCTTGACTCACCAATTCGATAAAAATGGAGCTGGATTTGGCATAGTGAGGGTAATTTTATTAGCCAACTAGGGGAAAAGGCACAACTGAATTATTGACAACAATGCTGAACTCTTTGGAAGAAAGAATGAAAAACAAAAAAAGGGCAAACAAGATGTCTAATTAAAAAAATATGGCTGTTAAAATAAAAATATTGATCACTCCATTTTGTTTAATGATAATTGACAAGGGCTAGTCTGAATAAAATAATAATAGTAAATAAATTTAACTCCAATGGTCCAAAATCATGAAATCACAAATGCTGTCATCGCTGGGAGTGTCAAGATAAAAATGTTGATGGCCATGGATCCTAGATTATGCAGAGATGTCCAATCCTCTTCTCAAAGTAGCTTATGAGCAATAACAAAAATATGACTAAACTTTAAATTACACAAACAAGTGACATTTAAGAAATTACAATTGGTTCTATCAACTTCACAATGCCTAAAACAATTATACTAAACCAATTAATCTATTAGATTTTGTTAGAGGAAAAAAACAAAAAAGAGGTTTATACTGCGGTATTAAATTAATCTTTATGGTGACTGATGTTGTCCAGTTGCATATGACATTTAGACACTATGTAGGATGCTACCAGGTCTACGCTCAGTAGAGTCTAACAAGAGAAGTCATGTTATCATATTCGAAATCTATGGCATTCCACAGCTAAAACCATTCATTTCACAATCAGCTGAAATCTTAAGACAAAATATGTTTTTGACCAAAAGGGGGGTGTGAAAGAGTGTGAAAAAGTATGAATGATGGTGTTGCGGAGTGAAAGAAGGAGCCTGACGAGACACTGAGGCAAATCGATTAATTTGCCAAAACAGCTGTATGCAAATTCTAATAAGTGGGCCCACAGGGAAAATAATGCCCAGTAAAATAATGACCATGGATGAATTTGGCTAAATTTCCTGGTCAGTACCTAAGTTATTGTTGTGGCAGAAAGAAAAACAGTGCCATACTTGCTCAGTGCATAACATGGGAAGGCAAAGCAAGCAAGCTTGCTCTGTCCACCCCACATCTAACTTTCTTTTCACTTTCACTTTTCAGCATATCATGATGGATCTGATTCTGTCTCAAAAGGGTAAAATATTGTCTTTCTGACTGTTAAATCACTAACACAAACTGTGAAGGTTTCCATTTACAGGTTACAGCAGTTCTATCAGGGCCACATCTCTCTCCTTAAAATACGACAACCAGCTTCAACAACCCCACACAGCATGAAGTGAGGGATGAAGGGCGTGCTAGTAACGACCCTCCCTTACCAACGAGGGCAAGACCATTGCAACGACTCGCAAAGAGTCACCCTGTTGAAGATTAAATGATTGATGGGAGATGGCTAATAAGATGATCAAAAAAACTTTGGAGCAGATGTGGGCACACAAATGGAAAAGAGGAAGCGGAAAGAAAAGGAAACGACAAGCAGACAACGCAGGAAAAAGTGACAAGAAGAGACCAGTGACACAAGATGAAGTGCAAACTGATGACAACTCAAAAAGAGATAAGCAAGAGCTCACATACTATTGTCAGAGAAGCAGAAAATAGAAAAGATATCTGATGATCATCACATGCCTAATGCATCTAATTCTACAAGCTCAAGCCATAGACAACAGCACCCAGACTTGCCTAAAATTGACTTTTCAACTCTCATCTGTATCTGGCAGTGGCTTTTACTTAATCCAAAATGAATAAGAATTGGATGAGAAGGAAAATATATCTAGACAAAATAGACACATTCTAGGTGACAATCATAATAGTACTTATGAGAAAATGGGCAATTCAGATATATTATGGGAAAAGGAAGTAGACAATAATTGGTATAAATGGGTAAATTACACAGCAGAAAAAGAAAAATGGGAAATCTGCATAGTTTGCTTTGAAGCAAGACCAATTTTAAATATTGTACCAATACCTATACACAGTTCTAGTTATAGAATATTTCATAATGAATGTTTTAAGAAATGTCCAGGACTATCTAATGCAATGGGAATACACTCACCTAAAGGATTATTAGGAACACCTGTTCAATTTCTCATTAATGCAATTATCTAATCAACCAATCACATGGCAGTTGCTTCAATGCATTTAGGGGTGTGGTCCTGGTCAAGACAATCTCCTGAACTCCAAACTGAATGTCAGAATGGGAAAGAAAGGTGATTTAAGCAATTTTGAGCGTGGCATGGTTGTTAGTGCCAGACGAGCCGGTCTGAATATTTCACAATCTGCTCAGTTACTGGGATTTTCACGCACAACCATTTCTAGGGTTTACAAAGAATGGTGTGAAAAGGGAAAAACATCCAGTATGCGGCAGTCCTGTGGGCAAAAATGCCTTGTTGATGCTAGAGGTCAGAGGAGAATGGGCCGACTGATTCAAGCTGATAGAAGAGCAACTTTGACTGAAATAACCACTCGTTACAACCGAGGTATGCAGCAAAGCATTTGTGAAGCCACAACACGCACAACCTTGAGGCGGATGGACTACAACAGCAGAAGACCCCACCGGGTACCACTCATCTCCACTACAAATAGGAAAAAGAGGCTACAATTTGCACGAGCTCACCAAAATTGGACGGTTGAAGACTGGAAAAATGTTGCCTGGTCTGATGAGTCTCGATTTCTGTTGAGACATTCAGATGGTAGAGTCAGAATTTGGCGTAAACAGAATGAGAACATGGATCCATCATGCCTTGTTACCACTGTGCAGGCTTGTGGTGGTGGTGTAATGGTGTGGGGGATGTTTTCTTGGCACACTTTAGGCCCCTTAGTGCCAATTGGGCATCGTTTAAATGCCACAGCCTACCTGAGCATTGTTTCTGACCATGTCCATCTCTTTATGACCACCATGTACCCATCCTCTGATGGCTACTTCCAGCAGGATAATGCACCATGTCACAAAGCTCGAATCATTTCAAATTGGTTTCTTGAACATGACAATGAGTTCACTGTACTAAAATGGCCCCCACAGTCACCAGATCTCAACCCAATAGAGTATCTTTGGGATGTGGTGGAACGGGAGCTTCGTGCCCTGGATGTGCATCCCACAAATCTCCATCAACTGCAAGATGCTATCCTATCAATATGGGCCAACATTTCTAAAGAATGCTTTCAGCACCTTGTTGAATCAGTGCCACATAGAATTAAGGCAGTTCTGAAGGCGAAAGGGGATCAAACACAGTATTATGGTGTTCCTAATAATCCTTTAGGTGAGTGTAGATGTAGTAAGAATGAGAGGTAGATGCTTTAAGACAATAGAATTAGAAGAGGTTATGAGCCAGACCCCAACGTATATTTAGACTCAATTGGACAACCACAAGGAATTCCAAATGAATTTAAGGCAAGAGATGAAGTACAAGTAGGTTTTGAGTCAATATTTGTTTGGATTACACCAAACAAAAATACCGAATGGATTAACTATATTTATTATAATCAACAAAGATTTATTAATTATACTGTTGACGCATTCACCTTATTAAGAGACCAAGTGCACGCAACAAGTAGAATGACATGGCAAAACAGACAAGCTCTCAATTGGCTTTTAGCAGACAAAGGAGGAATTTGTGTAATGTTTGGAGATCAATGTTGTACTTTTATACCAAATAATACTACACCTGGGGGGGCTTTTAGTGAAGTTATGACTAAAATTAAAAAATTAAGAGCTGAAGTTACAGCAAATGCCGGAAAAGACAAATTAATTTGGGATTGGTTTGATCTGAAATTTAGAGCATGAGCAGCATGGTTTGCTAAACTGGGAATGTTTTTAGGAGTTGCCATATTAATAGGAGGATTATTATTTTGTTGTGTATTACCCATATTAAGAACATTATTCCTTAATGCTACTGTTAAGCAAATGGAAGTGATAAAAGTCCCAAATAATAGACAAATGATTAGAAAAGAACCTGGATGAATATTATGAAGGATGGCTAAACAAATCTCTGCCAGACTGCTGTTACATAATCTAGTCATTGGTGGTAAAACTGTGTGACTTAATTTAGTCACTAGGTAGTGATAACTGATAGGACTAAGTTATGAATCTGCACTCTGGGAAAAGATAAATAAAGGTGAGACTTAGTAAGTCTCAGATGGGGGAATGTGGAAGATTTTTATTAGTCAAAATATGAATTAATCAGGTATAATTAATGTGAATTTAGCCATTTATATGTCAGGTTGTTCTTCCATTATATCCATATGCCTGTGTGTGTCTGAGGCCTGCATAGATGGAATGTGCTGACCCTCGAGATAGGAAACATATGTAAACATACAAAGGGGGCCTCTTTCCTTACTATAAACACGTCTAGGAGCACCTTCTCTCTAGGGAGAGAACATATGTATAAGGAATAAAGCCAAAAAAGGTAAAACGCATATGTATGAAATGTACTGAACACACCTACAGGAAAAACTATTTAAAGATGACACAGAGAACATTCTAGAGATCTTTTCTGCAGAAAACGTCTCGGCTTTATTCTCTTTTTGTAATAAAATCTATTTTCTGGCATCAAAACCCTAAGACTCTGAGAGTGATTCATCATAAAAGGCAGAAGCCACCACATCTCCTGAGGCCACTGAGGATGAGGTGTACACTGCTCTCGCCCAGAGTGGCCTGCCCTCAGAAGTCCTGAGCCATGAGCATCAGGACTTCTTGGTCATGGCCTTTTTCACCAGAAGGATGGTTCTCAGATCCGACCTTCGCTTGGTAGACCCTGATCTAGAGCGAGACTCTCAGTCCCTTTGCGGAGGAGCACGAGAGGGGACACTCTGTTTTTGTTGTTCCCGGTATGAGGAGCTGGTACATGGGTGGTACCATAAGACTGGGGTGGCATATCCACAGTCTCATCAACGCTCTCCACATCAACCTCCTTGGAGGACGATAGGCGGATTGTCAAGCCCTCTCCCCAGGGGGAAGAAGCCACAGTGTGGGCTTCTGAACCCTGGGAGGGGAGCTGGATGTGGTGGGTGAGGAAGAAGAAAGGGACTGGCCCCTCTCAATTCCCTCCTCCAGATCCATTTGCGATTCGCACTATCACAGTCATCACTCTGCCTCGGCAGCAGCGGGGCCTGAGCTGCGATGAACGCTGGTGAAAGCTCCCTCCTTGAAGAGATCCCTCTCAGAGCAGAGTGTCCACAATGAGAGCCGCTAACAGTGCGGGCAGTCAGCCCCCTCAAAAGCTGACTGTGCGTGTTCCGCTCCCAAACAATCAACGCACAGACTACATCCACGATGAAATGAGGGCAGGGAGTAACACACAGCCTGAAACGCTGTTTGTCGCCACTCTTGCTATCTTTCTTAGACATAACGCAGTCGCTAAAGACAAACAACAATAAATAAGACTCACACACAGAGAGTGATGATTGAATGACAGAAGCTGCCACTGTTTCCACCGCACATGCTTTTAAGCTTCCTGGCCGGTACATCACCCTGCCCATAACATCTTGCCACTCCATTGGATTGATTACACATGTGATTCAGAGCACGGTCAACTGAATGTGTTCCCATAGCGTTTCGAAGCAGCTCAAGTTTCTGAAGGTTTTATTTCACTAACTGAAAAACTTTTCTTTTTTTTACCATTACTTTTCCTCTATAGATTGAGACCATATGAAAACTGAGCAGTGTCTAATGCTGAGGGTTTAAACATATAGCCATTAAACATGTAACCTGCATCAGTTTTTCTTATAATCATTTATTTTATTTATTAAAATTAATTGGATATTTGGTCTTTATTTAACTATGAAAATGCACCAAGAAACATGATATTTTACATATACATGAGTGTGGTTTTGCTGGCATTGTGGTTTTGCTGGGATCATACCAGAACCCAAAAGATGCACCCAGCACACCTGCTGCCTATGCTGTGGACCACCAAACCAGCAACCATCATCCCATGTTGAAGAACAGCACACCACCAAACCAGCATGCCATGTTGGAGACCAGCAAAACAGCAACCATCATCCCATGCTGGAGACCAGCAATCCAGCAACCAGCATTGCATGTTGGAGACCAGCAAACCAGTATCCCATGTTGGAGACCAGCTAACCAGCAACCATCATCCCATATTGGAGACCAGCAACCATCATCATATGTTGAAGACCAGCAAACCAGCAACCATTATCCCATGTTGAAGACCAACAAACCAGCATCCCGTGTTGGAGACCAGCAAACCAGCAAACAGCATCCCATACTGGTCCTTATGCTGGATTTTTTTTCAGCAGGTTCAGAGATATCACTCTGATCTGTCTCTGCTATCGAACCAGTGGCTGAGAAGAATAGAGAAAGTGATGAAAGCAAGCTAATGACAAAGTCAAGAGTGCATACAGCAACATGGCCATCAACATGGCCATCTGAAATTAAGAAAGTTAAGACCAACTGATCAACAAGATTTATTTTCAAAATGGTAAGCAATCACTGCTTTGTTTTGTATACCTATAGTCCTAGTTTTGGTATTACTTTTTATAGTCAGGTTTTTTAATCACACAAGTTCAATATGGTGTGTCTTTGTGTTGTGTGATCTTTTTGGCGTAGAAACATGCACCACGAGATGACAAAACAGTTGGCTTTTGTTATCACTAGTCCTCTGATTTCAGTTTGGTGTGTCATGACCTTAAGACCAACAAAAGTTACAGGTTGCTGGCACATAGACCCTGTTTACAACTGGTATTAAGATGCATTTTGTCGATCCAATCATAAGTGGACAACGTTAAATACAGGTGCAAATGGGGTCCGAAAGGTTTTGAGCTTGTCCACTTTCGACCATTAAAGACAGCTGTGTTGGAGCAGGGCTGGAACTAAAGTACGGTAGAGCTCAAGGAACAGGATTGGGCATCTAATGTAGATGATCAAATGCGTTCAAACAGACCGCCACCTCTCTGCCTATTGACATAATTCTTAAATATTACAGATGGGATTTATACTTTGCCATTTGAAATTGTAAGATTGGGTTGAAGACGAAAAAATTAAAAAATGGACAATGTTGTTGTCCATGTTGTTGTCCACGGCCAGGCTCTCCTCCCAACCAATTGCCACGATCCACTTCACCAGAGTTCTAATCACCCGCACCTGCACCTCATCAGCTAACAATCACCACACTCTTAAAAGCACTCTCCTCAATCACAACAGTGTCCGATCTTGTTGTAAACCACAAGGACCGACGCTCTCAAGACTCACAGCTGAGTATACTACCTGATGATACTTACCTGTTGAAACTTACCTCTTGTTCTGCTCCTCTTCATCTTCCTCATCCTCAGATCCTGACGCCAGACGACGGACACTGTTGTGGTTGCCGATCACTGGACACGCATCACGGTACACTGAGCACTCCCTTGCACGCTGGAGGTTCCCGCTACCCACATACCTGTCAAGAAAACATAGACTGAGTTAATCCCTGCTCCCGGGTCTCCTGTATCCCATTGACATTAACTCACCTATCAAGAAGACGAACCCCTCAGTTCTTCGGATTCGAATAGTCCCTAATAAACACTTTTGTTATTTTACTAACCTGCTGTGTCTGACCAGTTCATTACAGTTGTCTTACCAGTGCTAATTCTAACACAAAAGCATTTGGCATAGTTTTGTGGCTATCAGTTTGAAAATTAAAGCTGCTACTCATCGTATCAGTTACTTTTTGGTTCATATGTAATTTGTTCAAGCTTTGACCCTCCCTTCAAAGAAACCAGAAAAGTGCTAAAAAATGACAAATTAAAACACCAGGTGTAAATGGGAATGTGTCTTCCCATCTACTAGCAATCCAGTTAACCAAAATGCATCTCAATACCATGTATAAACAGGGCCATATAGTGAGAACTTCAGACTGAAATTACACAAGTTCAGGTAAATCTTGATCTCTTTGCACAAACAATCATCAAGGTGGTCGTCCATTGTTGTTATTGTTGTATATATTCATAGATTTCAATCTCCTCTTTGATTTGTTTTTGAAAGTACAACACAGCCGTGTGTTGTCACCTAGTTTGTTTCTGAAATATATTATTAAAATACTGTAGCATATGGCTAATAGATAATTACCTGACTAATGCTTTCATACTTTCAAAGTCATCAGATTGCTATTGTTTTCACTCTACACAATGGCCTGTTGTCACTAATGTATTTTCCAGTCAAAACACATTTGTGTTACGTGTCTGTTTCTGTCCAGTTTCGTTTTGCCCTTTTTTGGTAGTTCCTGTTCTGGTTTAGTTAATTAGTTAATCATCGTTTAGTCTTCCCACCTGTATTCAATCATTATCTAGTTAGCTCCTTTGTTCTAGTCCCTTTATAAGTCTTGAGTTTCCCTTCAGTGTTTGTCCGTTCTTAAGTTAATAATGTCAAGTGTGTGTTGATGCCACTAAATAAAAAATACTCCTTTTGTTTACTCCGTCGTCGTGTGCCTTATTGCTACAACCACCGACGCATAACAGAAGAACGGACCAAATGACAGACGACAACATGCGGAGGAGGAGGTTAGTTTTGGTTCCCCGGAAGGGAGCTCCGGAGATCCTCAGCTCGCTTCCTCCGTACGGCGCGAGCCTGTTGTTTCCGCCCGCGGCGAAGAGGATTCCGCCTACCGCAAGGGCGATGAATGTTCCGCCCGTGGCGAAGTGGATACCGCCGTGCACGGCGATGAATGTTCCGCCCGTGGCGAAGAGGATTCCGCCGCAAGGGGCGATGAACGTTGCGCCGTCCGTGGCGAAGATGGCTCCGCCGCCTATTACGGCTCACCCCAAGCCGCCGAGGGTAGAGGGTCAGGTCCCAGTAGGCGTGTTAATAGTATATGAGGGAATGTCATTCCCTCCAGTGCCTGCTCCTCGCCAGTGCCCTCCAGTGCCTGCTCCTCGCCAGTGCCCTCAAGTGTCCGCGCCTCCCGAGCGCCCCATTGAATCCGCGCTGCAAGAGCGCCCTCAAGTGTCCGCGCTGCAAGAGCGCCCTCCTGTATCTCCGCTGGTCCCGTCCAGCTCTCCTTCGTCTCCGCTGGTTCTGTCCAGCTCCGCGCCTCCTATGCGCCCTCAGATATCTGCGCTGCAAGAGCGCCCCTTTGAATCCGCGCTGCAAGAGCGCCCCATTGAATCCGCGCTGCAAGAGCGCCCTCAAGAATCCGCGCTGCAAGAGGGCCCTCTTGTGTCTCCGCTGGCCCCGTCCAGCTCTCCTTCGTCTCCGCTGGTCCCGTCCAGGTCCGCGCCTCTCGCGCACCCTCTAATGTCCGCGCGGCAAGAGCGCCCTCAGGTGTCCGCGCTACAAGAGCGTCCTCCTGCGTCTCCGCTGGTCCCGTCCAGCTCTCCTTCGTGTCCGCTGGTTCTGTCCAGCTCCGCGCCTCCCGTGCACCCCCAAGAGTCCGCTCCTCCAGAGCGCCCTCCAGTGTCCACTCCTCCAGAGCGCCCCCCAGAGCCCGCTCCTCCTGAGTGCTCTACAGAGCCTGCTCCTCCAAGGTGGCTCCTAGAGGGGAAAATTCCCCAAAAAATTTTTTGGGGGGGCTATATTCCCCTGGCCTGCGTGGCCGGGTATAGGGCCAAGGCCACAAGGCTCCCCGTGTCTCCTGATCCGCCATGGCTCCCCGTGTCTCCTTATCCGCCATGGCTCCCCGAGTCTCCTGATCCGCCATGGCCTTCCAAGTCTCCAGTCCCGCCATGGCTCCCTGAGTCTCCTGACCCGCCATGGCCTCCCGAGTCTCCAGTCCCGCCATGGCTCCCCGAGTCTCCTGATCCGCCCTGGAGGCTTCCCGAGTCTCCTCCTTGTCCTGGCCCTGTTCTAGCCTCAAGGGTGCCCACCCACCCCTCCCCGATGTTACTGTTACGGTGCGGGACGCACCTTCCGGGAGGGGGGCGATAACTGTTACGTGTCTGTTTCTGTCCAGTTTGGTTTTGCCCTTTTTTGGTAGTTCCTGTTCTGGTTTAGTTAATTAGTTAATCATCATTTAGTTCAATCATTATCTAGTTAGCTCCTTTGTTCTAGTCCCTTTATAAGTCTTGAGTTTCCCTTCAGTGTTTGTCCGTTCTTAAGTTAATAATGTCAAGTGTGTGTTGATGCCACTAAATAAAGAATACTCCTTTTGTTTACTCCGTCGCCGTGCGCCTTATTGCTACAACCACCGACGCATAACAATTTGACACTACAGGACTTGAATCACAGACATCTCTAGATATTTAATCTGCTGAATGTTTCTTATCTGTGATGCATCTGCTCTGCTCTTTCTTTCAGATCATGTCTTTGATAATTCATACATAGCCATCATCACTCACATGAATAAGCACCAATTTGCTTCCAGTATTGTGCTTTTGTTGGCGTTTTCCATTAATGCCTGAGCGGAAAATCATGGCTGAAATTGTGTAGTGTGTGTGGCATGAAAAATAGAGCATGGAGCTTGCAACACCAAGGTCATGCGTTTGATTCCCATTACTTGAATGCATCTTCTGTATGTCAATGATGAAATGCAGTTGGCCAACACATGGTCAACCTTAAGCATAGACGTGCTTTTGTAATTGTTTTTTAAAGCTAATCTGTGAATACGAAACTACAGTCCTCTTATAGCAACTCTTTCAATATTTGAAAGACACATCCAGCCTGCTGTGAGGCATCATCCTGATGTGCAGATATCACCACAAAGAGACATACTTGAGAAAGCTGCAGTCTAAATACAGCATCTCGTGTATGACAGTGGATGAATTACATATCAAACAGAATGACAGAGTCATATGGTCCATTTCCTCTGTTCATTACTCACGAGTCATCTCATCTCTTCATGTTTGCTGCCTGACACACAAGACAAAACAAACGTGTATCTTCAGAGCCAACTCTGACACACTGCGATATTACACAGATAAAAGAGGTATTCAGAGGTAATAATGCTCTAAATCTCTCTAAATGTCTGGCCTTGGACGCTTTGATAATTGGCTGCATCAATATGGGCTTTAAATAATCTGCTGACAGATGGAAATATTATAGAAATATATTAAATGCTTTCATTAATGCATTACTCCTATTTGTCAAGAAAGTATTTCTAAGAAACAGTTCATGAAAATGTCATGATTTAGGCGTACTCACTCTTGTTGTTCCAAACCCATGCGCTGTTATTTTGTGATAAAACACTTTTTTTTAACTTCTTTTTTTCCCCTACACAATTCCAGTGAATTGGAACTGGATTTAAAGCAGATGCAAAAGTGCCATGAAGGACTCCATATAACTTTGGCGCTATTGCAATACGAGTTAGTTTATGTTATTAGTGAATAATACAGCAGTTATTTACTGAAAATCAAAGCAAAACAAAAAAATCTGATCTTTTCAGTGAATCCGTTGACCTGAATACAAAACTGGGGCTGGATTTATGAAACATTATTTAAAGGTGCCATAGAATGAAAAACTGTCTTTACCCTGGCATATTTAAATAATAACAGTTCTGTACATGGAAATGACATACAGTGAGCCTCAAACACCATAGTTTTCTCCTTCATATGTAAATCTCATGATTAAAAAAGACCACTGAAAAACAGGCGAATCAGAACATAACACCGACTGTGACGCAACAGTCAGGATCACTACGCCCCCAACATTTGCATAAACCCGTCCTTGTTCTAAGCCGGCCGAACCATCAGAAGCTCTGCAGGTATTGTAAATAAACAAGCGCGGACAACAGCGAAAATAACACAATAAATTTTATGTTCCAGGCCGTGCAGGGGGTGTGAAGTGCAGGGATGGGTTGGTGTCTGTATTCAGAAAGGCACAGAAAGCAAATAACGCGAGCCGCTAAAGGGACATGGTTAGCTCCTTGCTAGCGGTAGCCTGTGACAGTACATAAGATTTCACTCTCAGTAAGGAGAGATGAGGATGATGGCGAATGACTAACAGATCCTGAGCACCACTGACAAGCATCTGATCTTGTGAAATGTGTGGTAAGTACTGTTGCTCCATAATGTAAACAGTGTGATCGCGTCTCTTGAAAGTGAAACTATAACGTGATCGATGGATCGTTCAAAAGCAGTTTCAATGCCTCGCATATTAATAACGGCTCCCTGATGCCCGCGTTTTATATACAGTATATTTACCCGACTGCGAGAGAAAGTATTTAAATATATATTTTCCTCCCTGTGCTTCCTTCTTGCTGATGAGCCGTACTGTGAAACAGCCAATCAGAGCAGAGCTCATTTATTATTCATGACTCTGCCAAATAAGCCAATAACAGACCGTTTCATTCTAGGGAGAAATCCTAGGGTTGTAAATGGACATGTAAAATCGTTTCTGGAGATTTTTTGCCCTTACCTAAGCCACATACCTTCTGTGTAGATATCAGAGAACAATTTAAAATACTGTATCAATGCATTCTATGGCACCTTTAAAATAAAATTCTTATTATTTTGTTACTTAAAAAAAGAGATATTCTCCTAAATACTTAGGAGAATGTTCTTATCTTTTTTATTGAGATTGTTAAGATTGTTTAGAATTCAAATTCTTGAAAATAATCTTCTTAAGAATCTCCACTTTTTTGGAAATAGGATCATTTTACAACTCCCCTAGAGTTAAACAGTTGAATTTTACCATTTTTGAATCCATTCAGCCGATCTCCAGGTCAGGCGGTAGTACTTTTAGTTTAGCTTAGCATTGAACATTGAATCGGATTAGACCATTAGCATCTCACTCAAAAATGACCAAAGAGTTTCGATAATTTTCCTATTCAAAATTTGACTCTTCTGTAGTTTCATCTTGTACTAAGAGATGCGATTTTCTAGTCCGATATTGTTACAGAAGAGGGACTCAGACTGCATGATGGATAGTTAAACAGGTATTTATTGACAGACTCCAATATGGAGTTGAACAGGTAAGTGGTAATTCTAGATATCTTCGGAAATCTGGAGGAACGTTAACTTGAGTATCTTCTCTTGACAGGAGACAAGGAACAGGAGCTGGACACACACCTCACCAGTACGGCTGACAAAGACTGAACTCTGGAGCAGACAGACTAGGGATCGCTGGAGGACACACTCGGGAGGAAACACAGCAGGTAAGTAGACAAGGAGGTAAGTATCAGGCATAGAGTTTGTGATAGCAATGGTAGTCCTCTTCATATGAACGAGACCGGACACTGGAGTGTTGTGAGGTGTGTGTATTTGAGGAGTGTGTAATGAGTGTCTGGATGATGTGCAGGTGCGGGTGATTAGAATTCAGGTGAGGGAGTGCGCTGTGACTGGCTGGTAACAGAGCCTGGCCAATCTGTGACATTACCCCCCTCTCCACGGCCCGCTCCTGAGGGCCGAGGACCCCGACGTCGTGGTGGTCTACCTCTTCCTCTGGGCGCAGGACGATCAGGATGACTGGCATGGAACTCCTCGAGCAAGGCTGGATCTAGTACATCGTCTCTGGGGACCCAAGATCTCTCCTCTGGGCCGTAGCCCTCCCAGTCCACGAGGTACTCCAGATGACCACCATGGCGCCAGGAGTCCAAGATCTCCTTGACCTGATAGATGGTGCCGTCCTCTAGGATCAATGGGAGAGAGGGCTCCTCTGTCGGGCCAGGCTCTGTGGAGGGAGAGACAGGAGAGTGGTAAGGTTTGAGCAGGGATACGTGAAACATGGGATGAATTTTGTACTGGGGTGGAAGCTGAAGTTGGTAAGCATCATTGATTTGCTTGGTGATGGTGAAGGGGCCAACAAATATGGGACTTGATTTCTTGCAGGGTAGGCACATCCTGATGTCCCTGGTGGACAGCCAGACCTTCTGTCCAGGTTGGTACTGGGGAGCTTCGGATCTTCGAAGGTCGGCTGTCATTCTGCACCTATGCACTGCTCGCTGGATCTTTCTTTCGGTCTGTCCTTTAATCTGGGGGTGGTATCCTGAGGACAGACTAATGGTCACACCTAGGAGCTTGAAGAAGGCTTTCCATACCCGTGATATGAATTGTGGTGCGCGATCAGAGACGATATCCTATGGAATGCCATAAACCGGAAGATGTGGTTGAACATCAGTTCAGCAGTTTCTATGGCTGTGGGTAAGCCCTTGAGTGGAAGAAGACGACATGAATTATAAAATCAATCAACGATCACAAGGATACAAGTGTTACCATCAGAGGCAGGCAAATCTGTGATGAAGTCCACTCCTAGGTGTGACCAGGGCCGATTAGGAACGGGCAGAGGAAGCAGCTTACCAGCTGGCAGGTGGCGTGGGCTTTTGGACATGGCACACTCTACACAGCCTTGAACGAGCCTTATTGGGTGTAACGTAATAAAAACGTAATATTAATATGTAATTTAAAGAAATAGTTTAATTTAGCTCAAAGGGAATAATTTATGATTTTATAGGGAATTTTGAACAGACTCACTGTGGCGATTCACTGAACGAGCCGTATAACAAACTCTGCACTGGATATAAAAATCCAAAATATAGTGAAAACGCTATTAAATAGCACAGTAACAAGATCGACAGATTAAGACATTACCTTGTGAGCACAAAACACAATACTTCTCTTTTCAATATAAATAAGATTTTATTTATATAATCCTAAAACATAAACTAATCTAACACATGAGCACAAGCATTCACACATTCACACGTTGCAGCAAGAGAGAAAGTAAGGAAAGGATGAGTTTAAGAGAATGAAAATGTGAAATCCCAAGTTTACAGCAATATGTTCAATTGCATAGACCTTAACAACCATCAATCACTTATTTAACCCTTGCTTTGAGTTTCTCAATGAGGCTAAAATTTATATTACATACGCCAATTCAGTTAGAACCTGGAGGTGTTACTTGCTTGCATTGCCTGTGTTAAGGGGTTTCCTTTGTGTCGTCGTCGTTGCAGACAGGGGGTTCCCCAAAGTTGTTGATTAGCTGGAAGTTCAATAGTCTTTGAAGTGAGGTCTTGGGCGTTGGCTGAAAATGCGGAGTTAGTCTGGTTGAAGTTTGAAGCGAGTACAGTCGGAGCTGAACTTTGCAGCAAACTTACATTAGAACATGAAACTCCATGGAAAGATAAGAAACTAAAGTAAAAGAATAAGAATAAAAGGAGGTAATGAGACTAGGTGGTTTTCTTCTCATTGTGGTAGCAGCTGGCACATGGGCCAGAGCACGCTCAAAGAGCAGTGTCAAAACGCGGTGGCAAAAGAGAAGCAAAAAGGAGAGGAAAAGGGTGACTAAGAGCGAGTTTGATGGTGTCCTGAGTTTTTAAACTCGGCTTTCAGACCTTCCCATCTGGATGTCTTGACCAATTAGATACTGTCCTTGCTTGAGGTGTTGCTCTGTTCCTCCACCCAACTAATAAATCAACATGTTATCTGTTCAGTCAGAGGTCCGAACTTTACAGGCTCTTGCAAAGTATACTTTTGAACATGATTTATATAACAAGACTATGATGCATTTGACAAAGAATTTATTGGAAGAAACATTTAAAGCATGATTTTTCAAATGTATACATACCAAACACACATATGAATCCTTTGGCTATTCAATAATGATTAAAAAGACATACATAATATTTTATTAAAACATGATAGTCTAATATGAGGGTTACAAACATAATATGGGGTATTGCATAGAGATGTCCTTTTAGGATGCTTTTATGTGCATATGAAACCATCATGTGACCATCAGTCTTGATTACTTACCCCAAATTTGACAGTTTCCTTCCTGAATTGGAATTATCAATAAATTTTCTTTTGTCTCAAGATTGTAAGCTGTTCTGTGAACGAGGCTTGCTGGTTAGTTTGCTTGCTTCAGACTAGTTGGTGCTAGGAGTTGGACATATTTATGACGTTGTCCTGTTACAGCTTTGAGCCTCTCTGTGGAATTCCAGCTCCTCGTGTTTCAATGTTCTGATCGTATCTTAAATTTGTCTGATTCAGTCTCTGATATTCTACATGGGCCACAGAAGCGATCTTTTAGCAGCGAGAGGGCGTTGTTGGCCCCTAGGTGGCCAGTGCCCAGAGATGCATGAACGGACTGGATGTGAGAGAGGTGCATTGAGCCTTGGGAACATACTGCAATCCGGGCGGGCAGCCCAGCGGAGTGGCCGTGGAAGCATTGGAGGAGGTGAACGGACTGGAGTTCCACTGAATGGGACTTACAATGTTTTTTCTCGAAGGATGCATTCTTTTTCTTCATTGACTTCTTCCTTGGACTCATGGAGTCAAGATAGAGCGTCGGCTTTCACATTCTTGGGAACAGGTCTATAGGAAATCGTGAAGTTGAAACGTGTGAAAAAGAGAGCCCATCGGGCTTGGCGAGGGTTAAGTCTTTTGGCTTCTTTCAGATATTGTAGATTCTTATGATCAGTAAGGACTGTGAATGGATGTTGTGCACCCTCCAACCAATGCCTCCACTCTTCGAGGGCCAGCTTGATGGTGAGGAGATCGCGGTTACCAATTTCATAGTTTCTCTCCGCCGGGCTGAGTTTGCGAGAAAAGAAGGCACATGGATGGAGTTTAGATGGGGTCCCCTGCTGCTGAGAAAGGATGGCACCTACTCCTGAGGTGGATGCGTCAACTTCCATAATGAATGGTTTACTGGGGTCTGGGTGTACGAGGACTGGAGCGTTCGTAAACGCATTCTTGAGACACTCAAAGGCTTCGGTGGTGGCAGGAGTCCAGATGAGAGATTTGGGCTTGTTGCGAAGCAGGTTGGTCAGAGGTCTAGTGGTGGTACTATAGTTGTAGATGAAGCGGTGGTAAAAGTTGGCAAACCCCAGGAAAAGTTGTAGTTCCTTTATGGTGCCAGGAGTGGGCCATTTCCGAATGGCATCCACCTGCCCCTTGTCCATCCGGATGCCACCGCTGTCGATGTTATATCCCAAGAACTGCACTGAGGACTGATGAAACGAACACTTCTCTGCCTTGAGAAACAGGTGGAAGTCTCTCAGGCATTTCAGGACCTTCACAACGTGGCGGCGATGTTCGGCCATGCTCCGGGAGTAGATGAGGATGTCATCTATGTAGACCAGCACGAACTTATGAAGAAACTCCCGGAGCACCTCATAAATAAAGTCTTGGAATACGGAGGGGGCATTGACAAGGCCATAGGGCATGACAAGATATTCATAGTGACCAGTAGGGGTCACAAAATCCATCTTCCACTCGTCCCCCTCACATATTCTGATGAGGTTGTAGGCGCTGCGGAGGTCCAACTTGGAGAACACGGTGGCTCCGCGAAGATTTTCTAGCGCTGCTGGGACGAGAGGAAGGGGATAACGGAACTTAACCGTTATATTATTCAGGGTTCGGGAATCAATACAAGGTCGTAATCCCCCATCCTTTTTGGCAACAAAGAAGAAGCTCGAAGCAGCAGGGGATGTGGAAGGGCGGATGTAACCTTGTTTGAGTGCCTCCTAAATGTACTCCTCCATGGCCTTCTGTTCTGGGATGGAAAGTGGGTAAATTTTCCCACGGGGCACTGGCTCACCTGGTATGAGGTCTATTGCGCAGTCCCATGGCCGATGTAGAGGCAACCAGGAGGCTTTCTGGGGACAGAACACGTCGCTGAAGTGGGAGTAACAGGCTGGGATGTCTATGTATAGTTTCTCCGGAGGGCTTTCAATGGAGGTGGAGTTTACCGTGATCATCTTGACTGGAGGAGATACAGGTTTGGGTGCGTTGGGAAAACAGCTGGGAAAGCATTGGGTACCCCACTAGTATGCCATTAGATGTTGGGCTAGTGTTGAACAAACCAGGGCCTTCCAAAGATGATATCAGCTGTTGAACCCTCCAGAACCAGTAGATGAATTTCCTCCTCATGCAAACCCACTTTCAGGTGGACAGGACCTGCACTGCGGTTCACACTCTTATGGCAGAGGGAGGTGCCAGTCACCAACTGTATTTGATAATTGGTCTTGGTGATTGCGGTTGGGAGGTTGAGCCGACGGCTGAGGTTTCCCGAGATAAAGTTCCCGGCTGACCCGGAGTCAAGGACGGCATATGCTGGAAGAGATAATTTGGGGGCAGTAAGCAGAACTTCTATCGCCAAAGGTTTTAAATTCTGTATCACCGGTTGGATGGCACTCACCAAGAGACGAGGAGGTCGTACGGGGCATGCTGCCCGGAAATGTCCCCTCTCACCACAGTAAATGCACAATCCGAGGTTTATTCTTCTCTGCCATTCCTGATTTGGCAGGCAAGCATGATCAATTTGCATGGGTTCGCTGGTTGGTTCTGGAGGGCATTGACTGGGTGGGTGGCGGAGGAGTGAATTGCAACTGGGGAGTGAAGCTTGTTCCTCAAGACAGGATTTCATATGTGAAGCACATCGAATGGAGAGTTGGATAAGGCTCTCTAGCCCACAGATATCATCGTGGACAGCCAGCTGTAAATGAAGTCTGGATTCCAACTCTTTAGGCTGTCATTGTAAAGCTTTTCCCTTTAAAAGGGAAATTATAAAGGTTATTTTTGCCTTTTCAGTGGGATATAAGAGCGGTTGCATTTCAATGGCAAGAGAACATTGCAATAGGAAGCTGTTGCACTCCTCCGCCACGCCAGAGAAGGGCGCTGGTTTGGCCATGGGACTGGAAATCACAGTGGTAGAAGAACTAGTGGTGCTGGTTATGGAAGTGATGGGATGTGCAGGTGGTGGAGTCGGTGTGAGAGCCTGTCGGAGCACATCCACGAGCTCCTGGAATGGGTCTGGAGTGTTCATGTGTCTGTCTGTCGGTGTTGGTCCGGTCTTCTGTTACAGAAGAGGGACTCAGACTGCGTGATGGGTAGTTAAACAGGTATTTACTGACAGACTATGAGCAATATGGAGTTGAATAGGTAAGTAGTAATTCTGGATATCTTCGGAGATCTGGAGGAACGTTAACTTGAGTATCTTCTCTTGACAGGAGACAAGGAACAGGAGCTGGACACACACCTCACCAGTACGGCTGACAAAGACTGAACTCTGGAGCAGACAGACTAGGAATCGCTGGAGGACACACTCGGGAGGAAACACAGCAGGTAAGTAGACAAGGAGGTAAGTATCAGGCATAGAGTTTGTGATAGCAATGGTAGTCCTCTTCGTATGAACGAGACCGGACACTGGAGTGTTGTGAGGTGTGTGTATTTGAGGAGTGTGTAATGAGTGTCTTGATGATGTGCGGGTGATTAGAATTCAGGTGAGTGAGTGCGCTGTGACTGGCTGGTGACAGAACCTGGCCAATCTGTGACAGATATGGCTAGGAACTATACTCTCATTCCGGCGTAATAATCAAGGACCTTTGCTGCTGTACCATGGGTGCAGCAGGCGCAATGATATTACGCAGCACCTGAAAGTAGTCCCCAGATATATCATAACTAGTTACCTAGCTGGGGAGTACTTTCAGGCGCTGTTCCTTGATTATTACGCCGGAATGAGAGTATAGTTCCTAGCTATATCGGACTAGAAAATCCCAACTTTTCATTTCCCTTAGTACACAATTTAACTACAGAAGAGTCAAGCTTTAAATAGGAAAATTATCGAAACTCTTTGGTCATTTTTGATGACCAAATGCTAACGGTCTAATCATATTCAATAGGGCTTTTCGCACCGCAGGAACCTTTTCATAGTACCCAAACTAATTGCGGAACTACTCACTTTTTGGCTTGTTCGCACCGCAGGAACTAGGAACGGTTTTAGTTCTACATTAGCTCCTACTTCAGAGTAGGGTCTAAAACAGTGTACACTGATTGGCTAAACGCTTACGAAAACGCCCTCACCCGCCATGATTTAAAACACAGTGTAAACATATACCATGTAAACATTGTATCATACTGAGAGCATTTATAAACAACATTTACTTGAAGACTTCGTCTACGGTGTTTTGTGCTTCTATCAGCCTCAATGAAATGAAGCACTGCAAATTGTCGTTGGAGATTCTTAGTCCTCCTTTCTGTTCTTTCAATCACTTGACGTATACGTCGAAATTCCATGTCCATTATTGTGAAACCCGCGAGACACAACAAAAACACAGCTCCGATCACAGCATCCTCAAACCTCCTGTTAAGGTTGTTCTTCTTTGTTTATGTTGTTGAACGCCACGTACAAACGATGTCGCTGTCGACCGGCTTACGTCACTTCTTAGTACCCACTGTCGGTGCGAATGCAACCCTTTAAATGGTACTGGGAAATAGTTCACGCAAAATCGTTCCAGTACTTTAGTACTGTACTTTTAGTTCTGGAACTAAAGCAGTGCAAAAGGCCCAAATGATCTATGCTAAGCTAAGCTAAAAGTGCTACCGCCAGACCCAGAGATCGGTTGAATGGATTCAAAAATGGTAAAACTCAATTGTTTAACTCTAGGGGAGATGTAAAATGAGCCTATTTCCAAAAAAAGTGGAGTGTTCCTTTAAGGTTAGGATAACGTCTATCATTTTCATCTTAAGCTATTATAGAACTTCTTAAGAAGTGTGACTTCATTCAAACTTTTTCTTAATACATTTCTTTACTTCTTTCTGAAGACGATCTTTGAACAATTTCTTAAAGAATCGGACTTCAATTCTGGGGCCAAATGAGGTTCAGGTCACTGATTAAATGAACTAGTAGCAGCAGCTCTCAAGTTAACAGTTAATTGCAGGGAAAGAAGATTAGTGAATGAGTGATAATCTTAAATTTCTTAAGTGTCAACTTATATAATATAAAATATGCATTCCTAACATATGAAAAACTTGTAAGAGGGTCATCTGTTGCCTTTCTGACAAGAGGATGAAAAGAAACTGGAGTTGAACTGAATGAGTCTGGAAGGCTGTTGTCTGCCGCTTGACATTCAGACCTCCACGTCAGACATCATTTAAAACTAGTTTATCAAGTGCGCCTGAGATGAATGCGTACCACCTTCCACACTAGATGAATAATTCATCTCATTAATTTCTTCATCCGCCAACATTGAAACATTCAAAAAGTTGTGCGTAATATCTGCAAGGGAACCTCATTTACTGATCTATGCCTTTGAAGATCTCACTGTCCGGGCTTTAAAAACTCTTTTCAAGCGATGTCTCCTTGATATGCGGGAGAGAACAGAAACACTTGACAGGTGTTTTCTGTCCCTGAGGCAAAAACAAAAAGTTTCCCCATTACCATTTTAAGTCTGCAAATAATTATATCTGTTCCTTACTTGTGGCCACAGCAGAATTTGCTGACATGACAGCAGTTTGTGAAGGTAGAAAGTATGTAATTTATTTGGTGTAGGATTAAATTGGAGCTGAACCTACTGAAACGTGAACATAAACTTTTCAGCTCTAGATAAGCTCGGTGTCAGTCATAAATTCGGAAGGAGGGGTTACTAGGTACACTCTAAAAAATAAATTTAGGCATATAAAATCTCCATCCAATTGGATTACACAGTTTAAAAATAAGCAAACTAAACTATGATGCAATAAGAAAATTCTGGCATCATTTACTCAGCATCCACTTGTTCCAAACTTTTATGAGTTTCTGTCTTCTGCTGAGTGCAAAAAATATATATTTTGAAGAATGTTGGTAATCACAGTTGACAGTAGCCATTGACTTCCATAGTATTTTTCCCCCACACTTGGTTACACACGCTCACAAAATATTTAATTTTGTGTTTAGCCGAATAAAGACACTCATGCATGTTTGGAACAACTTCAGGGTGAGTAAATGATGAGATAACTGTCATTTTTGGGTGAACTGTTTTGGGTTAACTATTTGCATCTATTTGATTTCATTTAAATAACAATATTTTCAAAGTGCATTTATACAAATTGCTTAAAATTAAAACAAATATGTTCACTGTGAAAACAATTAAATTTATTCAGTAATTACAAGTAGGTATTCATTAATTTCAAAAGTAGTACTCATTATTAAAAGTAGGAATATGGAACTAGGAATTGAAATATGGAACTAGCAATATTCACTTATATATATGAGATTAAAAGAAACTGGATTTATTGATGATAAATATATAAACCTGGTTACTGTATTTAAAACATATTCAATTAATACTATTACAGAAATTGTAACTGTTTTTACTTGTTTTATGTATGTATGACTGACAAAAATACATCACATTAAGTTTATTATTCAAATGTATAGAAATTATGCATTTCAATTGCATAAATTTAGGCCAAAGTTTGCGTTTTATTCTCACACAATGTCTGTAAAAAAATGACCTACTGTATTTTTGAGAACTTTAATTAAGAAAACAAATCCCATCCAAATAGTACTTTATAATAATAATAATAATAATAATCTTCAGTATCATCATATGTAATGATATTATAATTTACTCCTGCTTGGAAGAATCAGTCACCAGATGACTCATGAAACATCTTCTGTCTATGTCAATGGAATTTTTCAGTCTTCTTGTTGATCGTCCTACAGGGACATATGCTCAACTCAATTTATAAAGATTATAAAGTTTTTCATGCTAAAACATAACTTCAGGGAGCTAAAATTCTTTAAATTAATTAATTTCAGGGTCATATAATACATTTTTTTTTTTTTATTTATACTAAGATCCAATTAAAATGTTAGTCAAGGCTTTTGCACTGTTTAGTTTAATTTAGTTTTAATTGACCCTCTCTCTGACCCTGACGATTAAATGGACTTTTATTTGTGTTGCTGATGTGCCTTTAATACTGTTTAAACAGCTCTGTTAAATGGGCAATAGTCCTTTTCTACAAATACTTGGTTCTGTCTGTCTGACATCAGAAAATTGTTTTCATATCCAGACTACAATTTTGCAACCATTTTTTTCCTGTGACTAAATTTTGTTAGATATTAATATAATATTCAACCAGCTGAACCAGTTATCTGTGAAATGGGAATTAGAAGACTTTTCAATCCCTTGCAAAAATTTACATAATGCATAATACATTTAATAATACATTTAAAATGATAAAAATCTGTAATACATTTAAAAATTATAAAAATCTATAAAAACTATGGATTTTGTCAAATATCCCGTACACCTCTGAGTGGGTCTCCTGCATGAAGAGGATCTACATTTGCTGGTTCTGGAGGAAACCACAACGGATATCATTCTCGGCAGACCCTGGTTTGCACTTCACGATCCCCAAATATCCTGGCGCTCGGGAGACACCCAAAGGGCTGAAGTGGGGTAACCAATGCTTTCCGGCCTGTTTCCCTCACCTAACTCAACCTCCCCGATGAGACGAACAGACCCTGTCCCTTAATTCCACGTCCATTGAAAGCTCCATCAAAAAGACAATCCGTGGACATCCAGAGCTGTTACACCCACTTCAGTGACATTTTTTGCCCGAAGAAGGCCTCACAATTGCCACCTCACCGGCCATGGGACTGCGCGATAGATCTGTTACCAGGTGAGTCAGTGCCCAAAGGGAAGATCTACCCATTATTACTCCCAGAGCAGAAGGCCATGGAGGAGTATATTGAAGAGGCTCTTAAGCAAGGCTACATCCGCCCTTCCACATCCCCTGCTGCTTCCAGCTTCTTCTTCGTCACCAAGAAGGATAGAGGCTTGCGACCTTGCATAGACTACCGGGCCCTTAACAACATAACAGTCAAGTTCTGTTATCCCTTTCCTCTCGTTCCAGCAGCCTTGGAACATCTCCGTGGTGCACCCATCTTCACCAAACTCGACCTCCGCAGCGCGTATAACCTCATCCGGATACGTGAAGGGGACGAATGGAAAACAGCTTTTGTGACCCCTACTGGGCTCTATGAATATTTGGTGAAGCCGTATGGCCTAGTCAATGCCCCCTCTGTATTCCAAGACTTCATGCATGAGGTGCTCCGAGAGTATCTCCACCGCTTCGTCCTAGTTTACATCGACGATATCCTCATCTACTCTCAGAGCCTGGCCAAACATCGCCACCACGTTGCGGAGGTCCTCCAACGTCTTTGACAGTTCCAACTCTTCCTCAAAGCCGATAAATCCTCATTCCACCAACCATCAGTACAGTTCCTGGGGTATCGTATTGACAGTGGTTGCATCCGGATGGACGAGGGGAAGGTGGAAGCCATCAAGTCCTGGCCCACACCAACCACCATAAAATAACTCCAAAGATTCATAGGCTTTGCCAATTTCTATCGTCGATTCATTCAGAACTACAGAACCCTCACCAGTCCACTTACCAACCTCCTCCGCAACAAGCCCAAGTCTCAGTCCTGGTCTCCAGCAGCCGACGAAGCATTTGCAAGCTTGAACGAAGCCTTCACTCCTATCCTTGTGCATCCTGATCACCAGAAATCGTTCATCATCGAAGTAGATGCTTCTACAACGGGGGTAGGAGCTATATTGTCCCAGCAGCAGGGGAACCCAGCAAAACTCCATCCATGTGCCTTCTTTTCACAGAAACTCAGCCATTCCATTCCGACGGAACGCAACAACGATATCGGCAACAGAGAACTCCTCGCCATCAAACTCGCCTTGGAAGAGTGGAGACATTGGCTAGAGGCGGCCCAACATCCTTTTATCGTATTTACTGATCACAAGAATCTGCAGTATCTGAGGGAAGCAAAGAGGCTCAATCCACGTCAGGCTCGCTGGGCATTATTCTTCACCCGCTTCAATTTCACCATCTCGTATCGCCCAGGAACCAAGAACACCAAAGCGGATGCCCTGTCCCACCTCTTTGCTCCCAAAGAGAATGAAGAAGTCACGGAACCCATAATCCCAGAAAGTATGTTTGTCAGTCCCATCCAGTGGAATCCCGAATCCGCTCCCTCTTCCAGTGCCTCCACTGCCACTCTGCCAGGCTGTCCTCCAGGTTCACAGTATGTCACACGGACTCAACGCACTCCACTCATTCACTCTGTGCACTCATCACTGGGCGATGGCCACCCTGGGGCCAACGCTACCCTCTCGCTGCTAAAGGACTGCTACTGGTGGCCCAATATGGCTAGGGATGTGAGAGGATTCGTCCAGGGTTGTGAAGAGTGTGCCATCTCCAAAAGTCCTCGCCATCTTCCAGCAGGCAAGCTCCTCCCGCTGCCCGTTCCCAACCGACCATGGTCACACCTAGGGGTTGATTTCATCACTGACTTGCCAGCCTCTAATGGTAACACATGCATCCTGGTTGTCGTGGATCGATTCTCCAAGTCCTGCCAACTGATCCCTCTCAGAGATTTACCCACAGCAATGGAAATAGCTGAACTGATGTTCAACCATGTCTTCAGGTATTTCGGCCTCCCCGAAGGCATAGTGTCAGACAGAGGCCCTCAATTTATCTCCCGAGTATGGAATAGCTTCTTCAAACTCCTAGGTGTGACCGTAAGTTTATCGTCTGGTAACCACCCTCAGACAAACGGGCAGACGGAGAGGAAGATCCAAGAAATTGGACGGTGCTACTGGACTCTGTATCACTCTGCTACTGGACTCACTCTCTTCCAGTGCGTGTTCGGCTTCCAGCCACCCATGTTCCCCTGGCCCGGAGAACCCTCGGATGTCCCGGCAGTGGATTACTGGTTCTAAGAGAGAGAGAGGGTTTGGGACGATGCACACCACCATCTGCAAAAAGCTATCTGCAGGCGCAAGGTGACAGCAAACCTTCGTAGGTCCAATGGTCCTCCCTACCAACCAGGACAGAAGGTCTGGCTGTCCACAAGGGACATCAAGACATCAAAATGCTCGCTCCCAGATTCGTTGGCCCCTTCACCATTCGGAGACAAATTAACCCGGTCACCTTTCAGATAAACTTACCAGCACATTACAGAATTAATCCACCTTCCATGTTTCCCTCCTAAAACCATATCACTCTCCTGTCTCCACAGAGCCACTGATTCTGGAGGACGGAGCATCTACGAGGTTAGAACAATCCTGGATTTCAGACGCCGTGGTGGTCGACTGGAATACCTTGTAGATTGGGAGGGGTACGGCCCAGAAGAGAGGTCGTGGGTTCCTAAAGACGATAGAGGTAGACCACCAGGTCATCGGGCCCCTCGGCCCTCTGGAGCGGGCCGTGGAGAGGGGGGTAATGTCACAGATCGGACGGGCTCCATCACCAATCCATCACAGCGATCTCTGTCACCTGAGTTTTGAATCACACCACCTGCACCTCATCAGCACCCAATCAAACCCACACTACATAAGCACACACCCCACGCCAGTTCAGTGTCCGATCTTGACAATTCGAAGTGGACTCTCTCAGCTCTTTGCTGTTACTTACCTGATACCTACCTGTTAACGTGATTATCTCCTGCTCCTCTCCTTCGTGGTCCCTCAGTGTCTCCCTCGTCCGTCTTTCTCCAGTGATCATCCTCCATTGTCTCCATCGTTCGTCTGGGGTGTGTGCTGCCTTCAGTCCTCCACAAGTTCCTGGCAAGATACAACATCCATCAATATATCCTTTCTGCTTCACCTACAGACTCAAGTCTCTACTCACCGTCATACTGCCATATACTCCTCTGCTGAATCAATAAACATCCTGCATTATTTACTAATCCTCTGTGTCCAGACCACTTCTGTTACAAATATGTTGTATATTAGAAATTATATAATATTTGAAATGATTACATTCACAAATTTTAATCCTTAAAATTCACATTGATAATCAAAATAATCTTCTTCACTTAAAATGGCTTAAATATATCTCTGCATCTCTACTCTTACATACTTTACTGTTAAATATATAATATTGTATTTGAATGAGAGAATATAGTTAACTTTTATTGAACAAAAGTTTGGTTCACAGATAGAGAGAGCAGGTTTCATAGTTCTATATGAAGATGTGTTCCTTAAATCCATTATGATTTTATCGTCACAATATATGATTATCCCCCAGTTTCACAGACAAGGCTTAAGCTTAGTCCCAGATTAAAATGTAAGCAAGTGAAAGAAACTTGCACTGATCGATCTTAAAACATGTCAGTGCCTTTGTTTTGTCTCAAGAGGCACACAAGTATTTTTATTTTATTTTTTCTAAGGCATGTTTATAAAAATTACTTAAATGTCCTAATTGAATTATGGCCTAAACCTGGTCTGTGAAACCAGGTCATAATTTTTTTAAAGAACAGTGATGTGAATTAAATATGTCTGTTAATGAAGAATCGCAATATGTCATTGGCTTGCATTCAACTTACAGAAAGTACATCTAAAGTAAACATGTCTGTTAGCGACCTTAAAAATTATTGTACTATATAACCTTGGGAAAGTTTCAGTCTTAAGACTAATACCGTTTCATAATTGTGTCATAGGACAGTTAACATTCCAGACTGGCCTAAACTTGAAGTAGATGAAGCTTAATCAAGCGTGAGATATGAATGAAATTGTAAAGCTCAGTCCAGGGTTTGAGGAGGGGACAAGGCCTCATTACAAAGCGCTCACTGCATAATTTCTTTTCTTCAACATACGTGCTGCGATTTCAACTGCCTGTCCTCTGATGAACTGCAGAAACATGTCACAACACCTGAATGTTAATTGCTCTGTTGTGATGTCACATAGATAATAACAATTAGAATATAACTGCATGCGACTCAGGAACAAACAACAGTTCTTCGTGTTTGATGCTATGCCTTTCAGGTCTGACACATTTTTTGGGAGTTATGTTTGTTTCAAGCCAGACATGTCCAAAAATGTAAAACCAATAGTTATGAGGCTTTTATTTGGTGTTCCTTTCCATTTTTTCTTTTCTTTTCTTTTTTATAAATATCCACAATTCAATTTGCACTGTATTACAGGGGTCATGAACAGAGAAATAAAAATTCCCTTGATCTTTTGACATATAAGAGGTCATTGCACTATAAAAACATCCTTTACATTTCAGAACTCCAAACTTTGTTGTTAGTCTAAAAACAGCTTATATTGAAGCCAATTTGCCAAAATGAAAACTTGTGAAATGTTCTACTCTATATGATGTTATATTTCGGATAAACACCACCTCCACAGGACTATGCAGGAATCAAACGATAAACTTTATTTGATGAACTTTATGCTTAATGAAGTGCCAGACCACCTCATTAAGAACTAGGTCCTGCCGATTCATTCATAAACAAGGCACAATTTGGCACAGGATTTTCAGAAAGATTGAAACTAAAAGACAATTTTGTGCTGACTATATTGGATCTGATCATAATGTCGCAACACACAAGTGGGAGTAACTGTTTTTATTATGTGGTCACTATTGCTTTGTCTGTTAAACAGAGCATTTGATATGTACTTGAGTATTTATGCGTTTTTAACCTAAATCACTTCAGCATCTATCTGTGAAGGATGTAGGCTGTTAGCCAATCATAGCAGTGGGCGTTTACTTCCGAGTCTATAATATGCCATGTAAAATTTATGTAAAAATATTGATAACATTATAAGTGGACCTCAGAGAACAGTACAAAATATTTTTTTTAAAAGGCAGTTTGTGACCCATTAAAACTCTAGAAATACCTTATAGCATATAAAACCCCTTATTTAACCCATAAAAATAGATTTGTTTGTATAAATTATTGTATTTAGGTTGATTCAATGATGCTAAATGATTATGTGTTTTATAGGTCACACTTTATATTAGGTGTAACATTTGGACCAATCAGACACAACTATTTGTTATATTTAACAAATAATCTCTTATGCCCCCTCACCTAACCAAAAGGCCAACTATGAGGGTCTGTGGACCCTTCCCCCCGAAATGCATCTAACACCTAAGAAGGTAGAACAGGCCCCTGGTTTCATGGCAACCCATCTGATAACACTTGTTTTATTGCTCAATGGAATGTGGGTAGAGCAACACTTCCTCTTAGGAAAGACACATTATGTCATAAAATGGAATCTTCTCTAATTAATTCATAGGAAAACCTTTCTTTGAATCAACACACATATCTTCAGGTCATTGTGTATATTATTACTGTTCTTGTATATGTTTTTGTGTATTGTACACCATTTTATGCATGATTGTGATAGATGACTAGTTAATATCACTCTAGCTGTATCATGTTTAGTCTCTATCAATTCGTCTTCGGATGATCTAATTGAGAGGGAATATTACATGTTGATACCTATGTAATATATTAGTGTCTTAAGAATCTTTAGAAGTTTGTGCATTAACCCAGCTGAATTACCTATGCAAATTACCATGTCCAGAGACAAAGAATCATAAAACTTTCCCTCCAAAACTTCAGGACTCCATTGGCTCTTTGACACCCCAGAGGTGTGACCTGTATAGCAGATAAAGCTCTCACTTCAGAGACGCCCAAGCAGTCTGCTGTTTTGTTAGATCCTAAGAGGATGTGAGCTAGAACTTTTTCTGGACCCTCTAAGTTTTTGTGCCAGGCCTTGCTGTCACGATCCAGCTGGTGTGCCCTGGTTGGCCACCAGATGTCACTGTCTTTGTTTGAGCACATGGGTTTGTTGTGGTTTGTGCCATGTGTTTCCCCGGTCTATTGTCTAACCCCGCCCTCTTGTTATCGCGTTATTGGTTTAGTGAATTCACCTGTTCCTGCTCGTTTGTGTCCCTATTTATGTTCCTGGTGTTTGCAGTTCTGTTCGGCCACGTTGTGTACGGTCAGTCGTGTGTGTTCCTGATTCCTGTTTCTGCCATGCTCTGTTTTCCCCCTCGGGGTAGTTTGTTTCTTTTTTGTTCCTTTTATAATTAAAGTATCATAATTTCCCTGCGCTTGAGTTCTCGCCTCTTCTCTCTGTTCGTGTCATGACAGAACGTGGCCGACTACTGAGAACTCAGCAGGGAATGGACTCTCACCATCCGCCAGCCTCTAACGTGAGGAACCCCGCCTACCAACGCATCCTCCAGGTTCGGCTCCTGCGCTCCATCCATCAGAGGGGCACTGACGTGAGGAGTTTGGCCCTCAGGTTTTGTGATGCAGCGGAGGGTCTGGGGTACAATGATGAGGCTCTCAAGGACCTCTACAACAGGGCCTTTGAGGAGCCCCTCAATGAGTGGTGGATGAGGGGGCTGGACCACCTGAACTTTGGGGAGTTCGTGGAGGTTTTGGCACGTTTCCCAGCGGGAGTGGCTTGTGTGCCTCGGGCGGTGCCCGCTCACAGCACTTCCGAGGCGGTCGAGGAGGCCGCAACTGCGCCCCCAGTGGAGGCTGATTATGCCACGGCATCCCGCTCCTGGAGACGGAGGAGGAGGCGAAGGAAGGCTTCCTCCGTCTCACAATGCCAGGAGGCCATCCAGGAGCTCACTGCTGGCCAGGAGGCTGTTCCTGAACAGCGAAAGCTCCTCGCCCTGCCGGCGCCACCCAGGCTCCTCGCCCTGCCAGCTCCACCCGAGCTCCCTGCCCTGCCAGAGCCACCCAGACTCAAGCTCCTTGCTCTGCCGGCACCACCCAAGCGTCCAGTCATGTCGAGGCCATCTTGGCTGCTTGCCAAGCTGCTGACTCTGTCCAGGCCTTCGGACGCATTAGTGCCTGCTTGGTTTGTCCCTCCGGCCCCACCCTGGCCGTGCGCTGGGGTTCCTGTTAGGCTGGAGCCCCCCTGGTCCATCCTTCCGGATCCGCCCTGGCCTTTTGCTCGGCCTTGGTCTTCAGGCTCCCTGCCGCTACACGGGCCTGGCCCACCATCCCCCCCCCATGATCTGCCTCTATCCCTCCTCCCTCCTTGACATTTGTTTTTGTGTTTCTCAGGTGGAGCATCTGGAAGCTGCTCCTTTGATGGGGGGTAGTGTCACGATCCAGCTGGTGTGCCCTGGTTGGCCACCAGATGTCACTGTCTTTGTTTGAGCACATGGGTTTGTTGTGGTTTGTGCCATGTGTTTCCCCGGTCTATTGTCTAACCCCGCCCTCTTGTTATCTCGTTATTGGTTTAGTGAATTCACCTGTTCCTGCTCGTTTGTGTCCCTATTTATGTTCCTGGTGTTTGCAGTTCTGTTCGGCCACGTTGTTACATGTTGTGTACGGTCAGTCGTGTGTGTTCCTGATTCCTGTTTCTGCCATGCTCTGTTTTCCCCCTCGGGGTAGTTTGTTTCTGTTTTGTTCCTTTTATAATTAAAGTATCATCATTTCCCTGCGCTTGAGTTCTCGCCTCTTCTCTCTGTTCGTGTCATGACACTTGCGGCCTTGTCTTTCCATTCAACCAAGCTCCTTGGACCTCAGAAGATCTCTTTCTTAGCTCTTTTTCCATTCAATACTTGGAAGAACATTTCTACCTCAGACCATCTTTGGAATTCATCACTCTTCAACCCGGAACAACGTGATCGGGAGTCCAAAACTTTGAAACCATTAAGACTTTACTCTGAGACTGCATTCCGGACACTCGACCCGACCAAAGGCAGTGCAAGTATAACATTTAGCTAAACGAAACAGAGGTTTAGCATAAGTAATAGACCCCATTATAAATGGTGCTGATGGTTTTACTCAGGTGGTTAAATGACTTTCTCCATAACTGCATTTTCTGGTTTTCCTGATGGTTTCATCCATCAACGCTTATTAGCCTTTCCCATGTATGAGTGATTGTATGTCTGTTTGTTAGTTTGTTTGTTAGAGTTCTTTAAGTCTGCGTTAGTGTTTAGTTAATAAAAGTTGTGTGCACAAATTACATGAGTTTCTGATTCTGCCTTGCATATTGTCCCTTTACGATTTTGACCCTTGCTACATGCTCTAATGCATTAATAGGAAAGTATTTTCTGTGGCGAAGGAAATATCCTTTCTTAGCGTTGATACGAACTTATCGCTGGACGGACAGATCAGCTGATGGCAATTTAATTCTGCAACAGTTATTACTGTCAGCCGATATAAATAATTGTAATTAATCATAATTAATTGTAATTATTTATATACAATTCCCTTTTGAGCTTATAAATTGTTACATAGGTGGCCTTAACTACTATGTACTAGCATCAAAAAATAAGTAAAATGTACTTATTGGTCATGTTGTATTGCAAAACACTTTTGCTGCTATTGAGATGGGATACGAGTAAGGTTAGGGGCAGGTTTGGTGGTATGGGTAGGTTTAAGGGTGGGTTAAGGTGTAAGGGATGGGTCAACAGTGTAATTATATTTGTAATTACAGAAATTAATTACAGATGTAATTACATATAGGTATTGTTTAAAATATTAGTAAAAACATGTATGTACACAATAAGTGCACTGTACCAAATGATTAATTTAAATGTAGGTACACAGTAGTTAAGGCCACTTAATATAAAGTGGGACCGTTTTATATAAAGCCAGTTAATTTAGATCTAACCATTTTTTTAGATTACATTTTTGTGGGTTGTACAGTTTTGGATTTCAGTATAAGCTCAAAACTTATTATTTTGCATAAACCCCATATTAGGATTATTTAGATTCTTTGCATTTGGCACTGCAAAACAATAATGAATAATACTTTACTGTAAGATATTGTACTTCTGAGTTATTGTACTTCCCATTGGTCTCAATTATACGGTGGCCGAAAGAGCGCAACGCGCTGCAAATAGATAAAACACCTGCAAATAAAGAAAACAACTTCCTCAAATTGACAACACACGCACTACAAATGCTCATAACACAACTAAACAAAGTAATGCGCTGCAAATAGAAAAAAACCCCACAAATTAAGAAAACAACTTTCGTCAATTTGACAACACACACACTGCAAATGCTCATAACAAAACCAAATAAAGTTTCTTTATTTGTTTGTGTTGTGAGCATTTACACCACCTGCTGTCAAACTGATGAAGATGTTTTCTTGATTTGCTTGTGCTTTGTCTATTTGCATGTGTTTTCTGAAGTTGCAGCGCGTTGAGCTCTCTCGGCCACTGTACAATTATAATTTTCTTTGTGAAATGTTTTATTGTTAAACAGTGATTTTTCTACATCAACATAAAGGTAGTACAACAAATACTTTAAAATAAATAATTCATTATTGGTTTCATGGGACCCACCTGCACTGCATATAATTTGACAAACACTCATGCAGGTACTGCTATGATCCAGCACATATCAAATGTGTTCTTTGTAATTGGGTCAAGGACTCTCCCTTCATGGAGAGTTGCCCCACAGGAAGTGTGTGAGGCTCCAAAGAATTGTTTCAGTGTTCAGCACTTAAAACAGGCCTTTATTCAAGCATAAGGGCCAAAGGATATGAGACAAAGGAATGCCATAAACTAACCTTCCCTCTGAATGCTCTCGGCTTTCAGCGATTTAAGTGGCTGGGAGATTTTAAGGGCATTATATCGAAATGTGCTCTAACACAGAATGTCTGCCATTGCAGTTTGACTGCTCGATATTAAATTGTCACAGAAAAAAAACATTGTATAAAATCTTGGTGCTTTTCCATGCCTAAGGTGCATCAGGGGAGTGAGTACAAATTTTTGTTTAGCAACAGACAAAGCCAATCATATAAGTTAAAAAAAAATAAAAAATCTGAAAATACATTAAATGATTGCATTAAGAATATGTAATAAACATTTTAAGTTCCACATTAACTTTGACAATTAAATATTTTTCTGGTCCCATTTTATATTAGGTGTTTTTTCCATAATTTTATACTACTGTGTTCTTACATTTAAATGAATGATTTGGTACAGTGCACTTATTGTGTACATGTTTTTACATTTTACTTATATTTTTAAAAATACCTTCATGTAAGTAAATCTGTAATTACATTTATAATTACACTGTTCACCCATCCCTTACACCTTAACCCACCCTTAAACCTACCCATAACACCAAACCTGCCCCTAACCTTACCCAAATCCCACCCCAATAGCAGAAAAAGTGTTTTTCAATGCAATATGACCACAATAAATACATCAGACTTATTTGTTGATGCAAGTACATAGTAGTTAAGCCCACCTAATATAAAGTGTGACCATTTGTCTTTTTCCTCAAATTATCCTGGACCCCAGTTTGAAACAACTGGGACTAGATTGATGAAATAATGAAGAGGAGCAAAACCCCAACTGCTCATAATGTGCCCTGAGCCCGTACACTTGCCATTTAAACCCGTACACTTGTCTTGTGATGTGACTGCTTATTGAGGGTGACAATAACAGTGGGCTGAAGTTTTAAGTATCCAGGAACATCTTATATACTTAAATCTGGCTTAATATTTCAAAACATGACAATTTATTGCATGGTGAGTTTTTGTGGCAGAACAATGACAATGACAGTCAAAAGCTGAAAGCAAAAAGACTTTTAAGTAAGGGAATTTGGATAAAACAGTCTGGAACAGAAAACAACGGCAGTACAGGCTGTATGACTGCTGTATTTAAAATTATTTCCTCATTTTATATCCTAATAGTAACTTTTATATTCTAAAATGTGTCCAGTATTAGGGAAACCTGGGCTAGAGTTATCTCAAGGTATATCTGTATCTTATATTTATTATAAGGTTTTGAGTTAAAAGTTTAAGTGCATTATTGAGTTTTGACTACTTTGCATGCTTTTATCTCTTATTTAAAACCAAAAGCAGTGACAGTGCTCCCATTGTAACACGTGTATGTTAAATGAACTTATATATCACAATTTGATTTATATCTCATTTCATAAAGATCCTGCAGATGTTTCTAAATATTAACCTCTCCAAAAATTGTATTCTAGATTATGTATGTTTTCAGTATGTAAGTCTTCTCACTGCCTGGGACAATATTTTTAGGATAGGCCTTATAGCCGCACACTCAACAGGGAAAGATACATTTAAGTAGGTCCTCTTCACAACCCGGGACTGGGACAATGTTCCTGGTTTCCTCCGTTGTAAGCAAGTAAGCAACTCCTGTCTAAAACTCTGCGTGAACAGCAGCCGATACGCGAATGTCCTTAGTATATCCTTAAACAAACTTCTGCATATCCCATTAAATTTGTACATTTTGGTGGAGGATACAGTGAAGTTTCTGGAACATTCAGATAAGGATTCTAATTTTGCAAACCAGTGCACTTTGTGTTGGCCACTAATGGCTAATGGAGTAAATAATTACAGAAGCAGCCTGCGATAAATCTGATTAGGCTTCTTCTCTGAGCTAAAGGAAGCTACGGGAAGACTGTTTTGCTGTAATTATATAGACTGCAGCATAATGTTAATCCATGAGTCTTTCTGGGAAAGTAGTGCAATCTGTCCACAGCATTAGATTATTACTGTGAAATAAAAAAATTGAGCATAATTGTGATTTAGATTAATCATCCTGACCTTTACCCTTAATAGATAGTGTGGTGGAAGCACAGATGTATGTAGCTATATTAACAGGTAGAGTTTGAATAATTGCCACAGCAGGAATTGCAAATGCAAGTTTAAGAAATAGAGATTTACAGTCATTTGCATTCTTTCTATAGCATATAGTATGTAAATCATGCACAATTTTCTTCTCCTTTAGTATAATGTGATTTTCTATTTCAGGGTCAGTGACTAAATCTGTAATGACTCGCAATTTATTCATACATAACATAACTTTGAATTTGAAAATGCAATATGTAATAATCTCTCACTATGCTATTTTATCACCAAATCTTGGGTTCAGTCTTATTTCTTTTTGGAACTGATTTATCATAGTAATTAAATAGTTAAAATAAATTGAGACAGAACACATGAAAATTGTGCACTTCAGATACATGGATGATGCACTTATTTAACCAAAAAATGAAGTGTGAAATTATGGGCACTTAATACACTTTTAAAGGCTGCAGCTTTAATTGCGTAGGGGTAGGGGCTGCCAGGATGTTGAATGACAAACTAGCTACAGTATCTTAAATGAATAGACTAGATGTGCTGTATACTAGAGTATACATCACATTTGTATGTCTTTTATTTTGATATTTGTCACATTCATGGTTCCTGTTTCCTGTCATGTGATTACCTTGCCCTTTGTGTGATCCCGTCATGTGTTCATCTGTTTATGTGTCTTGTTTTCAATGGTTTGTCTTTGGTTCTGATTGGTCCCTTGTTAGGACATTAGTCCATGTACATATAGCCCTTATGTTCCCATTGTCTCTTAATTAGCTTTGTGTCATGTAATCTGCTGTCTTTTGTTTTTTCAAGTCAAGTCGAGTCATTGGTTATTTTGTATCTGTTTATATTTTCTTTAATAAACTGAACTTGGGTTCATCAAACTCGCCAACAGTGGACTGATTGTTACAAGTGTGCCATTTGGAACACAACTGTTGATTTCAATAGTTTTTAAATTATTATTTTAAATGATTAAAATATTATTATTATGTCACATTTGTGACTGCAGCTATAGACCTTATGTAGCTCTGCCCCTTTTCAGCATCGCACTTATATATGGCCGTACAAATTTACGAATGAACTGCTTGTTTATCTTACCAGTCTACTGACATGTGTTATGACATCCGCTTCAATGATAACTGTCGTTAATTCTACAATAAGTAAATCCTCGTCACCAGCTAATTACTCTTCAACAGTGAGGCTATTAAGCTACAACAAAACTAAGTTCAAAGACAAAATTGCTAAAGATGGCAGTGCACTCGTTTCTCTAAAATCTTTAGTATTTAGAACTTCTCTGAATGATTTCTAAAATAAATTGTATATATTCTTCCTACTTTGTCCACCATCTTGGATGGATTTTCTTCACTGAGCTTCTTGCAGTGTATTATGGGATTACTTTCTCCCTGAAGCCTAAATATAATGCCTTAAAATTTTTGCTAAAAGGTTTTTTTAGCCTTTTGGAACAGCGTTTACATTAGTAGTGTGTTTATGATTATGTATTCTATATGGATAAATTCAATAATTGTCATGATTTTCACTGGGAATTTATGCATTCTATTTGTTTTTTTTTTTTTTTTTTTTTTTTTTTTTTTTTTTAGGCATATGTTCTAATATTATAATATATGGGCTTTATGCATTACTAGTTCAAAAGCATACAATGTGTATTTCTAGTAATTTCTAATGTAATTTCTAGTGGTAGATTTTGACATATTAGAACAATTACTGTAAATTATATATATGTACGTAGATTAGAAGTATTATGGTAAATGACATGAGGTGTGCAATTTCTGTTTAGACACTCATGATATTTTCTTTTAACACATTGTGTGTTTTTTTTTTGCTGTTTTGACTTTTATTAGCCATAAAATGTGTAAGAAGATCAGAAACAGAGCCTGGATCTCTTATCACTGAATAAGTAAAATCTCAGAGGTGCATAGGGAAAATCATGAAGAAAGCATTTAGATAACAAAAGGACAAAGTGAATGAGAATGAGCAGAGGGAATAAGGGCAGAGAGAGAAATGGGAGATGTAGAAAAGGGCACATAAGAGCTCTCCCAACCCTCGCACAAGCCCGAAGGCACCTCAACCTTTTCTCTCCGGTATGCAAGAAATTGTAGTCCTGGCAGTGGAAACTGGAGAGGGAGCAGCAAGCTCCTGTCTCTCAGCTCTCTTGATGCCGCTGTGTTGTTTGCAGGGACTTGTGGGTGAAGAGGGCAGAATGCAGTTTAGCGTTGGAGTGGGCTCAAAAGAGTCGCTTCTGCCTGCAGACTCTCAGTAAGTGCATCAGTCCGAGTACCTGCTGGTTAACTGACATAGGAGAGAGTCACAGAGAATAAGTCTCAACTCTCCTACTCCAGCCGCCTCTGGGTCAGCAGGGACAGAGAAACATGGAGAAGTGTATACCACAGTCTTCTGTCCTTCACAATGTAGCCTTCAGTCATGCTAAAATAGAGGGAGGAATGTTAAAATTATGTAACCTTGAAAAGGCAAAACATCTCTTTGTAATCCACCTCAGTTTGAACAAATTATTCTGGGAGCCAAACTGCATTTGGTTAAAACCAAGAGTTTTGTATTTAAGATTGCTGGCTTTTTAAAATAGATGCACTTGGGTATGCTGTAAAGTTACTCAACTAAGGCTGTTTTTACCATTTTAAAGACTGTATAAAAGTCTCACTTGCACTCTTTCATGCATATTTGTTCATAAACATAAGTTGTATGCACATACTCCTACACATTGCATTATGTTCCAGTCTTTCTCCATCTTTAAATGCAGTTTTATTGCATAAATTTACCATATGCATGGCACTATGAAAACGTACACTTTAGCATACTTCAAAAAGAGTTCTTGTTAGGGAATATACTTATTAAGAATATACTCAATTGTAAACTGAATGCAATGTTTTCAGACACTTGCACTACCCATGCTCACTGGAAATGTACCCCTCTACCTACACTTTAGCAAAACTCAAAAAAATGTACCTATACCTATGAGTTTCTGAAGTTTCCAGTTGAAATTAACACTAGAGGCAGTGAAACGCAGAGAATTTTGTTTTTTTTTTCACACAAATTATGGTTTCACTTTATTTTGATAGTCCACTTTAGACATTCTACTAACTATAAGTAACTGGGCCATTCTTCAATTGGGGTGGCAAATTAGAGGCAGAATTTGTAAAAATGCTTGTTTTTTTTTCTAATAATATATATTGCTATGCATTTAAAATTTGTTTAATATGCTATATTCATTCAAATGAAAGCTTAAAAACATTTCGATTTTTAAATAATTTCAATCAAACGCTTGTGACACAGCCACTTATGTCTATGTCATTTTGAAGTAACACCACATACTTTATATTACAAGTTACTATAGGCTCTGTGGTGTTACCAGAAAAGACACTAACACCACAGACAAATCAGCCTAAATTGAAACTTTTCTAAAATGGAGGCTGTCATCATGATGATTTCAAGATCAGGGAACATTTTGGAAATATTAATAAGTATGTATTTATCAAAATTTTGATTACAATATGTCAGATCTGCAAGTTATCAACATAACACCACAGACACTAATAAAGTACGACACATGAAATTGTCAGAAATTTAGCTAACTTTATTCACAATATAGACACTTTATTTGTGTTAAAATGTTATATTGTTGCAATTACATTCCATGATCCCTCTCTAAGGTATGGCGGGAACATCCATATTTTGTAACAAATGCAATCTCTAAAACTCAATTAAATATGTATTTTAAAACAAAAAACGGAACTATTAACAGTGCACAAATTGTGTTTACCCTACAGAATACACACATGCAAACATTTCATGATTTATTGGTATTTAAAGTTAATTTCAACTGTTGTAAAGTAGAGGGACACCACTTGCCACCACAAATTAAGAATGACCCAACTACATGTCAACTACTTCTCATTAATTTACACTGTTAGGTTAGGTTTAGGGTTTGTAGAATAAGTTGACATATTGCAAAGTTTCTCATTGTCAGTATGTTGTATGTTGTGGACCCATCAAAATAAAGTGTTAGAAGATATTAAACAAACAGTCTACGAATACTCTAATGACTGCTAGTTGACATGTAGTTGCAAAGTTACTTACTGTTAGTAGAATGTCTAAAGTGCACTATTGAAATAAAGTGTTACCCAAATTATTATTTACAGGGTTTCAATTAAGAAAGCCAAATTTCCAAAAAATTGGCATGACTTGTTATTAAACGTTAGAACATTTTGACACTTTTGGTTGTATCAGAAAAAGGAGGAGAGCATTACACAATGTTTTTATTTTACGAAATCATCCCACGAGTAATTCAGAGCAATAATGCCATTTGGTGTGCACACACCATAAGAGTTTTGTAAAGCAGTAGTTTTGCTCAGTATAGCTCACGTAATACGGTGTTGCAGTATCATGTGAAGTGCTCCGGTACAAATTCCATGAAACTACGTGTGACAACATCAGCGAATGTGTTTTCTGTTTTTTTTTCTAACACTATTGGGTAGGTTCATGTTGGGTTTGGTGTAGGGGGTATGTTATTTTCCTACACAACTGAGCATTAACCTTTTAGCGTCACTCCCCAGACATTTGAATTCCGCAATGTCCCTGTACCTACGTAATACAATTGTGGCCATGGTCATGTTTTCAATGCGCATTTGTGACCCTGGACCACAAAACCAGTCTTAAGTCGCTGGGGTATATTTGTAGCAATAGCCAAAAATACGTTGTTTGGGTCAAAATTATCCATTTTTCTTTTATGCCAAAAATCATTAGGATAATAAGTAAAGATCATATTCCATGAAGATATTTAGTAAATGTCCTACTGTAAATATATCAAAACGTAATTTTTGATTAGTAATATGCTCTTCTAAGAACTTCATTTCTCAATTTTCTCAATATTTAGATTTTTTTTTCACCCTCAGATTCCAGATTTTCAAATAGTTGTATCTCGGCCAAATATTGTCCTATCCTAACAAACCATACACCAATGGAAATCTTATGTTTAAATCAGCTTTCAGATTATCTATAAATCTCAATTTTGAAATATTGACCCTTATGATTGGTTTTGTGGACCAGGGTCACATTTTAGCACCACTCACTGGAAATTTGTGAAATGAAAAAGTAATATCAGTGCAGCCGAAACATCACCTGGGTTGCACTTGCATTGTCATTTGCAATTAGATGTAATTGCATTTTACTTTTAATTTACATTTCAATGGGTTTTTATAGACATTATTACTTGTGTACATCTTGTATGTGATATAAGCCTGGAATGTAGGCAGACTTTATGCTGACAGTCAAAAGTCTTATAGGCAAGACTGCCAAACTCCACCCTGTCAGTGGGAAGAGTCTAACACTTCAGGAAAGGCCTAATAAAGGTAATTTGGGGGAAGAGGGTCACTTTAACCCGATCATGGCTATCATGTGGCTGTGAGTACAGGTCCAATTTATTGTAATGACCTATTTCAGGTTCTCAAGAACCAGAAGCAGCCTCTTGAATCTCAAAAATAAAATAGAATAAAAACCTTGATTTCACATTTTCCCTCTGCCCTCAGCTGGATAACAGTACTGGTATTATATATGGTTTCTTGATGTTTTCAGTTCTACTTCTGACCCTATATAATCTTCTTCGAAACATAAATGTAACAGTGGGCAATAATTTCATGACGGACTAGAAAGGGTCTTTTTATTTCCCCCCTTTTGTTTACATCAACCTTTTTGTGACATTTCAAAAAGTAGATGCTGATTTTCAAACAGCAGACTTTCTTAAACACCTTTTCCCCCACATTATATGTTCCCTTGTGGCATTATCAGACGCAAATTCAGCGATTTATTGAGAACTCAAGCGAATATTCTGTTGTAATTGAGCTCTGAATCTGCCACAGAGCTCTTTGAATATAGACTCCATCCATCTGTTTTAGAATCACAGATGTTTTATTATTGCTGATTACACTGCAGAAACACTTCTAAGAGAAAGCATTGTATTTCTCCTGTAGTGTGCTATATCGCCACATATATTACCTTCTGTATTGGTCATTTGCTTCTCTCGTTTTATTATTTTTTATTAATTATTTGGAAAGCAGTGAAGCACAGCAATTTCACAAGCATTGTTAATGAGCTGTGTTATGGGCCCTCAGTCTCACATTTTTCTAAAGTGCAATATGAAAATACTGTGTCCAAGTAAAGCATCTTTTGTTGAATTATTGTGTGCTGTTATACGAATCCAAATAAGGAAAACATCTGTTGGTTTCCAGATATTTTATGAATGCTGTAGCTTGATGAGCTGATAACAATCCTCAGCCTACATTCGAAGAGTTGACCCATTTTTCTTTAAGTTATGTTTAGTTGTACAATTTGTTTATTGTTTAGTTGTACAATTGTTTATTATGATAATATGATAATATTATGATAATATTTTTGCATGGGGGTAGAAAAATAATAAATGGATGTTTGCACAATCTGACCAAGAAGAAATAATGACATACATCTACTGCTATATTGTCACACCCCAGGAATGTTTTGTTGTGGTTTCCTTCCCCATGTGCTCTGTGTACTAGTTTTCCGTCTATGTCTGATTGTATCATTTGGTTCGGGTGTGTCCACATCCACATTTGCCAATGTACTTAATTCTAGTCTGTTCCTGTATTCCCTTGTCCAGTGTTAAAGTTTACGTTGGGAATGTCTCCTATGTGTGTCACCTGCCTGCCTATCATGGATTTACCCTCTTGTGGATTAATTAAATATTATTTTACTTGATCATCTTCTTCTTCGTGCACTTAATTCACCATAGCGTGACAGAACACTGGACAGCAAAAAGGAAGAAAGGAATGGAATGGAATTTTCGGATTCGCTCCTCTTGCAATCACGTCCCCTTTCAACGACGAGACGTTGAAATCTCTGTTCCAGATCGGGGCTAATTACCATCGCCCCGTGGACCTCTCAGACACCACGGGACTGAACTGGTGGGATGCCATCTTCCGGTGTTTGGAGAGCATCCTACCCCGATCCATAACGCGACAGGACCCAGAGCCAAGCCCATCATCACCCCGCTGCGCGGAGCAAGAGCCTGAGCCCACCACTGAGGGAGAGCAAGAGCCTGCCACGACCGACGAGCCATCACCTAATGGAGCAACAGATCTGAGAATCACCCTGGAGCCAGAGCTCGTGACGTACAATGTGCGAGAGCCGGCTATAGTGCTCGCCACGGGGGAGAGCACTATGGACAGCGAGAGTGCAGAGGGAAGCTCTGCCCACAGCACCATGGCTGAGGGTGAGCCGACCTTAGTGGATTGTGTATTACCTGACCTTCTCCCGTCATCATCTGCCTGCCCTGGACTGTCTGTCTGCCCTGAACTCTCTGTCAGTCCTGTTTCGGCCATGGAGGCCATTTGTCAACTTTGATCTGTCTGCCCTGAACTGTCTGCCTGTCCTGAAGCGACCAGGGAGGTCGTTCCCCTATCGCTGGCGCTCCTGGTGCTGGGATTGGCCTTGTGGTGTGTATGGGCAACACACATCGTTCCTAAACCCCTGATCATCCTGAACTCCCGCCCAGCCTCCCTCTCCGACCACCTCTGCACCAGTCCTCACCATCTCTACCACTGTCTCCTGGCAGCTCCTCTACTCACCATCTGTGTGGTGAATTCGCCGCGGGTCTGCCAGTTTCCATCGGCAACGTGGCTGGAGGATCCCTTGTCTCTGCCTCCAGCCTCTGAGTCCCGGACTATGCCTCTGCCCGTCGACCCAATGGCTCCACCATGGCTCCTATCTCCGTCCTCTCCACTGTGGCCTGTCCCTCTGGATCCGCCTTGGTCAGTCGTTCACCATCCGCCTCCTCTGGACTCTACTCCGTCCCTCCGGCTATGTCAGGCTCCTACTTGGTCCACTGGATTCTCAGCATCACTCTCGCTTGTCGGCTCTCCGTCTCCACCTCGGGCTACACCACTACCTGCTTGCCGCCATCGGTGGGCCCCCTTGAGCCGTCAGCCCTTCCACCCTTCCACCACCATGGCTCCTCCCTCCGTCGGCTTCACCATGGATCACCATCATGGTTGCGGCCTGGGTCCCGCCTGGCTCCTCCTGCTCTAAGTCCCTCCTGTCTTCTCCCTGGCTCCTCCCTCCATCTGATCGGCCCTGGTTCCTCCTGTTTCCTCCATGGCTCTTCCCTCCTTCGTCTCCACCCTGTCCTCCTCTCGGGAGTCCGTCCTCCACCCGAACCTTCACCTGTATTGTCTGCCTGCCTTCCTGCCAGTCCTTTGCCGTCTGCTGTCACCATGCCACATCCACTCCTTTGTCCTCCTCCTAAGTCCCCCTCCGTGCCTCCCTTTGTCTCTGCGGCGCAAGGTCGCACCTTCTGGGGGGGGGGGGGGCTGTCACACCACAGGACTGTTTGGTTGTGTTTTCTTTCCCCATGTGCTCCGTGACCTAGTTTTACATTTTTGTCTGATTGTATCATTTGGTTCAGGTTTATCTCATTAATTATCCTCATTTGCCAATGTATTTAGTTCTAGTCTGTTCCTGTGTTCCCTCGTCCAGTGTTAAAGTTTATGTTGTGAATGTCTCCTACCTGCCTGCCTATTGTGTATTTACCCTCTTGTGGATGAATTATTACTTGATTATTACTTGTTCATCTTCTTTTTTGTTTGCTTAATTCACCGTAGCGTGACACATATCTGTGTATCCCCTGTTTTCACAATCTTAAGGCTAGTTCCAGACTAAAATGCATGTTTGAGCTGTCTCAACTGAAAATATCTTGTTCTGACATATCATACAATTTGTCAGTGCAATTGTTCTGTCTCAAGATGCATACCTGAGGCATTTTTATAAAAGTTGCTTAAATATGTTAATTTAACTAAGGCCTAGTTCTGGCTTAAGATAAGCCCCATCTGTGAAACTGGGTCTATTTGTTTTTGGACTGTTAATAGATTAAAATATTTAATCTAAATAAATGTGATGTTTGGCAACATAATCTTTGTATTATTATTATTATTATTATTATTAGCCTCTAATATACAGTGGGGCCAAGATTTATGTGATCCCTGTCATGAGTCCGGGTCCTGCATTTCTTCCTTTCACCACCAGAGGTCACCATCTCCCTTCCTCCCGGACTCCATTTCCCTAACTCCACACACCTGTCATTTATCACACTCTCAGCTGTTCCCCATTGTCATGGACTATTTATACACCACTCTCAAACTACTCTATCTGGTTAAGTTATTTGTATTTGTTGGAATGTTTTCGATGCATGCACTGTGTTGCCATCTGAAGTATCCCGTTCCTGAACCTGTTTTGTTTTGCGTTGTTGGCCTTTTTGTTATTAAAGTAATCTTTCTTGCATTTGGACACAGACCTTGTTTTTCCATGATGCTCTCTTAGGGATCCATGACAGAATTTAACCAGCAAACATGGGTCCAGCAGGGAGGTTCCTCAACATCCTCCAGGGAGACCGTAACATTGAGGATTACGCCAGGGACTTCATTGGAGTGGCTATAGAGAACGGAGGCCTAGCTGAGCCCTTCAAATCCCTTATGCCTTACTGGCACCCTGAGGAGTCACTGGAGGAATATTTCAATCAGGCTCTGTACTTGAGAGGTTCATCCTTCAGGGTGGAGTTAGCTGCGGAGCCCACTCACAGTTCTCCTGATGCGGCGATCAAAGGGGCGTCAGAGGCCTCATCGGCCGCACCCAGTACCTCGCGCCCATTCCCAGAGCGTCCCGAGCTGATACGCAGCGTGCAGGAACCCCCGCTGATGTCATTGCGAGCGGCGTGGTTTGCTCGAGGGCCTCCCAAGGTGGCGGCCTCCACCCACAAAGCTCCCGAGGCGGCGGTGACGGCTCGCGATTCGCCAGAGGCGGCGGTGCCCGCTCACGGTCTCACCGAGGCGGCGGTGTCTGCTTACGGTTTCACCGAGGCGGGAGAGTCCACTCACAGTGCCCTAGAGGCAGCGGTTCCCGCGCACGATCCTCCCGAGGCGGCGCAGTTCGCCATTACCCGTTCCAAGGTGGCAGCTCCACACACACCGTTGTGGTGGCCGCTGGTCCTGCCCTGGGTCTCCATCCCGCTGGCGCTGCCTCAGTCCCCTGGTCCCCCTCCAGCACACGGACCTGGCCCCCCCATCCAACTGTTCCGCCCCCGCTCTGCCATCCCCCTGGATGGGCGCTTGGGAACGTCTGGAAGCCATTCCTTAGAGGAGGGGTCCTGTCATGAACTCCACACACCTGTCACTTATCACACTCTCAGCTGTTCCCCATTGTCATGGACTATTTATACACCACACTCCCGCTATTCTGTCTGGTTAAATTATTTGTATTTGTTTGAATGTTTTCGATACATGCACTGTGTTGCCGTCTGAGGTATCCCGTTCCTGAACCTGTTTTGTTTTGCCTTGTTGGTCTTTTTGTTATTAAAGTAGTCTTTCCTGCATTTGGACCCAGACCTTGTTTTTCCACGGTGCTCTCTTAGTGATTTGTGACAATCACATTCCATATTAATAAGAAATATTTAAAATGCTGCACTTTATTATACATTTGTGACATTGTTACTCATTTGTATAGAAAGTCAGATGTTCTTGCTTCCATCTTTCTCAAATCATGCTGAATCACACAATCACCAGATTTTATATAAAACTTGTAAAACGTAAAATGCAAATGCATCTGATTCACACTGTATATACATGTAATACATGTAACCATATTTTTTATTAATACTGTATTTCACTTGACATACTTCATGAGTTTCAATGAAAAATTGTACAGTATGTAACTACAATAACTACAACTATAATTGTACAAAGTTGTAAACAAAGTTTGAGAATGTTTTGGCTGAGACTACAGAGGTATGATGCCCTTAAAACTGCAATATAGGAGGGTCAAATATTCAGTATGTCGGAAAAGACAGAGAAATTAGCCACAAAGTCATATAAACAAATGCAGATAATTAATATGCGTCCACTGAGAGGGTATAGGATGTCACATCAGAAAAATTTATTCAAGAACAGTGGGCTATTTCCTCTCCTCCTGCTACACTCAAAGGTGTAAAAAAATTGTCATTGGGGCTGGAGTAGGTTAAATAATTTACGTATGAAAAGGTACCGCCCCAGTGACAGCTTTTGTAACTTTTTTCTGCAAATACACCAATCCCTTTGGTCCCAATGTATCATAGCTTATTCAACATATATTATATAATATGCTATTGGTTTTCCTGAGACTAAAATGTATTGAAAGATCTTGAATCAAATCTCCAAAGGTCTTGAATCAGATAGCATGAAATGTGTGTGACAGTAATGCAATGAGCTGGAAGAACTTTAGATTCCATATTAGATTCCATTCAATATCAAGGATGTAACCAAATAGTGAAGCCTAGAAGGACAAGAGGTAAAGATTCAAGAATCTGCCGTTGAAAAGCCTATTGATCACTATTCTGACTATTGAATGTGGAGGGGGTTGACTTACCCCTTGTATGTTGGGGAAATGTATGCATGTATGATGCTAACAGCCTCTGGTCAATAAATATATATATTAATTGAGAGCAATGAGATGTCATTTTACACAAATTTTTGCAATTGTTTGATGCCAGAATAAATTGTGATAAAATAATCAATATAACTGCTATTATTTGACTTCAGGAAGGAAATGTAATGCAATCAGCTGACCTTCATGCTAACTTGAAGTGACAAGTTAGAATGACCAAGTCTGGAAATGTTTCTTTATTCCTCTGATTGAGAGAGCTGAATTGTGGCTTTAGCATTCAGACAGGCCAAAATTCAGAATCACTCGTGGTTATACCAACAGAAAAAGAGACTTACTAAGCCAGATGCTATGTTTGGAGTGGAATACTATCTTACTACTTACTGTGCCCTGGTGAAAATGTACACACAAGAATATACTTAAGTGTCAACTGAATGTAATGTTCCCTTCCAGGAACTTTGAGCTGCGTCCGAAAACGCTATGGGAACGTCTTCAGCCTGACCACGCTCTGAATATCACCTGTAATCATTCAAAATAGACTATCGTCTCTCTTCCTCCGAGGAGGTTGATGTGACGAGCGTTGACGAGGTTTCGCCGCCTCTTTCGCCCCAGTTTGAGGAGCCACTTCTACACAGGAGCCTTCCGTTTTTCTTCCTCACTGAGGTGTCGAGATCGCGGGTGAAACCTTTTTGTCCCGGCCATTCGTTCCCGCGGGAACTGAATGAGCACGGGTACAGGGCGGTGCCGCGGGTTGTGCAGATGCTTGCGAGCTATATGTCTCCCTCTACGGCATCGTCTTTGAAGGCTCCTGCTCTGCTTATAACATCTTTGATGGGCAGAGGGTATGCGCGCTCTCTAAACTCAGGTGGCTGCTGGGCGGGCGCAGCCTCGTCCGCATACCAGCTCCTCGCGCAAAAAGGTCCTGACGGGCGAGCCCCAGGACCGTGGAGGGCGACCCCTACTTGGGTGGAGCGGCTTACACCGCGGTGGTAAGGTACGCCCCGAGCAGGCTCTGGTTTTGGAACAAGAAGTCGATATTTTGCTGAGGAAGGAAGCCATCGAGTTGGTTCCTCCTCATAAACTCACACCGGCTTCTACAGCCTGTACTTCATTGTTCCAAAGAGGGCTGTCTTGTCGGCCAAGAGGTCCTTGGCAAAGAAGTCCTGACGGGCAAGCCACAGGACTGCGGAGGGCGACCCCTACTGGGGCGGAGCGGCTTACACCGCGGTACTCGGTGACCGTTTCCCCTCCGGGGACCTGTCTACCAACCCTGCCGTTGTTCCCAGCGAGTATCTTCCTCAAGTTTCTCCGCCTGTGAATACAGCGGGCCTGAGAGACTCGCCTCAGCCGCCAGATCGCGCGTCTCCTTCCGGTGCGCCGCATCGAGGCAGCGGTCTGGCCGTTTCTCTGACACCAGAGGTCAGTCTCGGTCCGGCGAAAGTCTTTCTCTACCCCCGTGCGGAGTACGTACCGAAGGTTCGTACCACAGCCAGTCGTACTCCAGGCCTTCTGTCCTCCTCCCTTCAGGGAGCCAGACCAGGAAAAGCACAACTGTATGTGTCCAGTGTGAGCACTGGGCACGTACATCCACAGAGCTGCCCTGTGGAGAAAGTCGGACCAATTGCTTGTGTGCTTTGGTCCGCCTAAGAGGGGTCTTCCTGCTATGAAGCCCACTCTTTAGTAGGTGGATAGTGGATGCCATTAATCTAGCATACGAGGCCTCTGAGCGTCCCCCGCCGTTGGGAGTCAGAGCGCACTCAACACGAGGTGTGGCGGCCTCCAAGGCCTTCTTGGCAGGTGTCTCTATGCAGGACATCTGCAACGCTGCTGGATGGTCCACGCCCCTGACATTCGCCAGGTTCTATAACCTTGACATCCGAGCCACTCCAGGCTCCTCCGTCCTTTCGTCCTGACACCAGGCAGGGACTTGTCAGTGTGGCGGCGTTGGTATCTCGTTCCCATAGCGTTTTCGGATGCAGCTCGAAGTTCCTGGAAGGGAACGTACTAGGTTACGTATGTAACCCAGGTTCCCTGAAGGGAACGAGAGCTGCGTCTCGTAGCCACACTTCCGGCATCCCTGCCAACGCTTGCTTCATGACTTGAAGCTGACGCCGGCTCCACCGCACATGCTTATATACTTTCTGGTCATGACGTCACCCCACCCGTGACGCCTCGCCCGTCTATTTTGACTGATTACAGGTGATATTCAGAGCGTGGTCACGCTGAAGGCGTTCCCATAGCGTTTTCGGACGCAGCTCTCATTCCTTTCAGGGAACCTGGGTTACATACGTAACCTAGTACGTTTTCAGACACTTGATTGCATGTTATTTATGGTCTAATGAAAATATACTATAGTTTAAATGCAATTGCAAGTATAAAGCAGTCATGAAAGTATCTCTTTTTAAATATACTGAAGTAGCCTTTTATTTTATAATATAATATTATTTTTTATTTATTTTTAAGATTTGAAGTACACAATAAGTATTCAATACAATTAAGAGCATTTTTTCACAAGGGTTTACAGTATACTGCTTATAATTTAAAAGAAAAAAAGGTAAATAGTAATAAAAAAGCAATAATAATTATTATTTTCATCATATGCATGTTTAATTCAGTGAGTGGTGTCTAGTGATCATTTTAGAAATAACAAATGGTTATTGTGTATTTTTAATTACCGGCTCATTCATCACACTGTCAATGGAAAGTAAAGTCAGGTGCACTGCATTGTGGGATATAATATTCCAGCATATAATATAATATTCTGAATCTGTCAGTCTGTGCATTAGTTGTGGGTTTCTGCAGGTGGCAGTATCTTTCATTATGAGTCACTGAATCATTCATTCAATCAATATATTCAACAATTCTATTTTTTTCACAAACTACACACATCTTTATGAGTGATTAATTAACTCATTCTTTCAAATGATTAGAAAAAATATGCTGATTCTTTTAACCGATTTGTTTAAATGAGCTGTTTTTTCAGAAGCAAAATATGTGAACGTTCTTTATAAATGAGTTCAATAACACACAATCATTCAGTAATGAAACCATCTACTTACTATCTGTTACAGTGGTTAACGGAAGCTTAGAGACTAGCATCCATTAGTCCAAACTAAATCTTGAGTTTGTGGGGTAAGAAAATATTTCCACACACAAGAAGGTGGCACTCCTTGATTTTCCTTACTTATTTACAGTACCTGTCTGTTGAACTGTTGTAGGAAAGCAATATCACACTCACATGAGTGTGTTATGGCCATGTATCAGCAGGGCTGTGATTACCCGTGGTGCTGATGTACAGCCATAACACACTCTTGCAAGTGTGATATTGCTTTAACAGTAAGAGCAGTAAGATGTTATATTATGCATGCAGACAGCATGGCAGTTTCCAGTTGTTTTAATATTATTAATGCTGTTAAGCATAGAGTCCGTAAAAAGACAGCTCAAATTCAATTAAAATTTTGCAACAAAGCTCCTGTAACATTAAACCTTGTTAGAATGTGATATTTTTATACACATTTTCCACAGCAAACCTATTTAATCTTTATTTGGGTTATAACAATCAATGTTTCTTCGCTTTGTGGGCCAAAATGAAAGAAACAGTCAAATTACATGACTTCTATAGTGTCACAAACAGAGCCAGGAGAAACAGGTAAGTGAAATAACTAGGTGATTTATTCACTGAATGCAATGGATGCGGGGAGAGAAGCAGGTAAGTGACCAGTGGCAATGTATATTTCTGAGAGTCCTGGCTGAGAACTTGATTCAAGTGTCTTCCACAGAGTGATGGAGATCGTGAGCCCAGGAGCTCAGGAGTCAACGCTGGAATATCGCTGGAGAGACTGGGGAACAGGAGTCAATGATGGAGAATTGTTGGAGAGACTACAAGGTAAGTAAACACAGGTTAGTATGTTTGAAATCCGGTTACTGTTCGGGGTAGTGAACCGTAGAATGGACAATAAGTGTCAGAAAGAGTGAGGTCTTTATAGGAGTGCTGATGAGGGAATGCAGGTGCGAGTGATTAGAACTCAGGTGATTGTGATCTGGCTGTTGACAACAGTGACGGTGATTGTGACTCGCTGACATATAGTCACTGCAAATAGAAATTTAATCTGTTTTTGTGTTTGGTCTTCTAAATAAGATGCATTTGGATAAAAATATTCCTAGATGCCTTATTTAAAACTGCAGTCCGTAAGTTTTGCTTTTTTGTCGCCTTCTCTGTTTGAAAACCTGGAATTGCAGCTCTGTGCTGAATTATCTTCTGGTTGTGCTCTGGCACGGCACGGCTCCAGCGCGGATGAATCTAATGTTTTGAGGATTATGTGTGTCAGTCTGGCCGTCACAGACTGACATGGTGTAGATACTGTACTCAGGAATCACAGATTCTAGCCTATGTCTTGGAATATATGACCCAAATAAGAATTTTCACTGAATATTGCAATTTGAATAAGTAACAAGTCTGCCACGTTTGTTCTGACCAACTGAGGAAAAAAGCATTACAATAAATCGCGCTACCAATGGTGATTAAATCTAACAATCGGTTATCTCATATCACATCTAACCATGAAAAATATTATTATTGTTATACGTCTCAAATTATTAATGTTAACAACATCAGCATTGCGTATAGTGTGTATTAGCATGTAGATTTCAATTTCTGTACAGTGTAGTCTCTAATTGTCATACCATTCGAATTTCATATTAAGAAATTCTTTTGACCCAAAAAGCAAACTACGCTCCCTTCGGACTGGTTGTCTTTAAAATACAAATCTTGTGTAATCCCAGGCTATCTGTAATCAGAAGCACATTTAAAACTGGAATATAATTTAATTTCATTCACACGTGTGTCACAAACACATAACCCTTTCTGGATTACAATCCGCCATTAAAATTATACATTTAATTATTCTAGCTGCTGTGAGAAAAGGCTATAAACGATGCGTCACCTGCAGGATCCTCACATGCGATAGCCTAGTAGCCGGGACAACTTCTTTATGTTTATATGTTTACAGATGTGGCGTAATGACGCAGCAGCATGTTCTAATTTCCCACAAAAACCTACCCGTACCACTCAAATTAGAAAACATTATTATAAGCTAACCGTTTTGAATCGGGCTAAAGTAAGGAGATCGTTTTGAACCTATGAACTAACTTTTGAAACTGGCTGGTTATGTACTTGCTCAAACATTGATTTTGGATCATTTTTAACCCATAAAGTTACGGACTGCAGCTTTAAATGTCTTTGAAAAGAACCGCTATTCGGTAAACAACTGTTACCACCTTTATATTGGAGAGATGGAAATGCATGTAATATCTCTTGAACTGTGAACTTTATACATTTTGTTTAATGACTGTTCTTTTTTTTCAGACTAGAGAAACAGATGTCATTATGTAAATTTATTTCCATTTGAGATTTTTTGTAGCAGTTGTACAAGGAGTGGCAAAACGTGCCTGACACAGCCAGGAAAACACTCAGTCAGTGCAGAAATTACACCATTCAGATTTACAGCCACATTTACAGCCTCTGAAAATCAGTATTTGATATCTTCAGTACCTCTTATGGCTCAAAGACTCACTTTCAAACAAAACAATCAATCTAATTCTTGAGTGATTACTTGTCTGTCTGACCTGAGACTCTTTGATTTCAGAAAAGCCTTATGTTGGTTTCTAGTATTTTACAGTACATCATTAGCAAATGCTCAGGGTTACAACATGGGACATGATATTTTACCTAATCATGAGCTGCCATTTAAACTGCTCATTCACTGAAAGCTTTTGAAATATTTCCTGTTTGTAAATTCCAGGTCCAATTCCAAGTATTAATAGATTTTTGTTTTCAACTCTCCTTTAACACATTGTATTTTTAATCCTTTTAGAGACAAACATTAAAGAAATAATTTAACCAAAGAAAAACATGCTTCAGATTTACTCACCCTCAGGTTATCTAAGATACAAATACGTTTCTTCTTCACTGGAGCAGATTTGGAGAAATGCAGAGGATCCATTGGTGTATATACTACATCGCTTGCTCACCAATGGATCCTCTGCAGTGAATGGGTGCCATCAGAACAAGAGTCCAAACAGCTGATAAAAACATCACAATAATCAATAAGTAATCCATACCACTCCATTCCATCAATTAACATCCTGTGAAGTGAAAAGCTGAATTTTTGTAAGAAACAAATCCATCATTAAGGCGTCCTCTCACATCAAAATCCACCAACATATTTGTTTAGAACTGTTTTTGCATGTAAACAGTGTATGATCTGTACATATTTCTCCCCTGATTCAGACAATATGACTTTTTCACTGGAGAAAGCAATATTACAGACAGCGGATATTTTAGCCGGAAGCAACAGTTTGAAGTTAAAAATGTCTTGATGGATTTGTTGTTACAATCATGCAACTTTACACTTCACAAGGCATTAACTGATGGGCTAATGTCAACTGGATTACTTATAGATTATTGTGATATTTTTATCAGCTGTTTGGATTCTCATTCTTATGGCACCCATTCACTGCATTTTTCATTTTTGAGTGAACCATTCCTATAAGCTCTGAAGTGCATGCAAGAATATTCCTGATATCAATATCAAAATAAGATAATTTGATAATCAAATTAACCACTTCAAATTGTAATGCATAATTGTACCCAGTGTACGTTATTCATTCTTTGTTTCAGCATCCATCTGCACTGCACTGGTTAAACTGTGTTATTTAAAATGGGCTTAATAAATAAAGTGACTTGAGAATGTGTTCACTAAAGTCTTTTGATATTTTAGATAAGTCTGAAAGTGGTCAAACTCCTCTGATCAGATAATCCTAGTTATTTTGGTACTTACATAGCACCTGTGAGTTGATGGGGTGGAAATTCAGTCTCTGACAGGCTCCTGAAACACAAGCACTCTCATAGTTGTGATAGAGACAGTGAGAATATGTCTTCACAGCTAAGTGTAAGGACCTCACTTTCACTGAACTAAAATATGTAAAAGTCACAAAGAATTAGGTTGGTGATAGCTGTGACTAGAGTCTCTCTTCCAATATTTTTCCATACATTTATCAGGCATGGCACAGCAAGTAATGCATGACCAAAGACTGCTTCCTCAAAGCTTCTTTAGAATGGAAATAAAGACAGCCTTAAAGACTTAGTGAATGTTGTGAAAGCCAAGGTGAATAGCTTATGAAGATATTTAGTAATGCTGAGGCAAGGCTGTATAAAGCCTGCAAGGAAGGTTCAGTGTTGTCAAGGTTAGTGACAATTAAGAGTCATGCTTTCTCGCCAACAAGAATGTGAAAACATAATAGATGGCTTGCAAAAGGAAGTTCCTTTAGCAATGAGACATTTAGAAAATTAACAAAATATAGATTTTTTAGGTTATAATTTGTATGTGGTAAAACACTGTCAAGACAGTTTTAAAGTGACCTTCATAGAAATGTTTATGAAAAGAAAATGAAAACCCGAAAAATCAACCCCTGACACATAAAATTGCGTCAAGCTGAAGCACGCATAAATGTAAAGTAAGATAGAGAAGCACACATTGAAGACAGACTGACTAACTGTGGTATAGGTGTCAGATAAATTTGTTTTAAGTAGCGTAGAATATGCACCATATGGAATATAGAGCCACTGCTTGTGCGTAATGAAAAATGCCTACATGTCCATCTTTATTTACGGTTGTTCACTGTACGTTTCAAATAGCAGAGGAATATCAATATGAGCTAGAGTGTCAGGCCAACTGTACACAGTTTCATCTCTCCTTTCTTTTGGTGGTATGAAATGAACTGTCCTCAGTAATATTATCAGAACAAGTCTAAAATTAATAGACACCCGGGGAGCGTCTTACTCTCCTGAATTCAATTTCAAACAGAGGCAAGAGAATCCAACTCATTCTCTATGATACTGAGAAACAGAGATTGTGTGCACTCTATTGTGAAGTCAAGCTATATATGCATGATTGTTTGCATGGCCTTGCTTTATGATCTTGTTGCTTTATGATCAGTTGTTTTAGTTGTTTCAAAGTTGTAAATAAGTATGGAAAAACATATTGACATGACTTATTGATCAAATCAAATCACTTTTATTGTCACATCACCACAGCACACGTGCTTTGGTGAGTGAAATTCTTGAGAGCGTGCTCGAGACAGTGCAGAAACAATTTACATATAAACGTTACTATGCATACTTACAGACTTATACAGATGACAATGTGTAATATACACATACATATACTCAGTACACACAGTGTACTATTAGACATACATACAGTTATCGATGCACACAATCTACATTATGTACACATATACACAAAATAATATGCGAAGATGCAGCAGATTATATATAAACTGGATACGCAAATGTCATGGATGTGCATTGGATGGTATCCAGTGGTAGCAAAAAGATTGTTGTATTATTGCAGTAGAGTACCGGTAGTCCAGTTTGAACTGTATGGAATTAAAGTCATCATATCGATTCCTGAGTGAAAAATGTTTTAAAGTAAATCCTATACCAAATTTTATTCAGTTTAATTCAGCTCTGTTCCAAAACCTGTCTAGAGGCCAATTCATACTATCACATTAAACTCCAAGAAACAGCACAGTTCTCAACACTTGCTGAGTCAGTGTTTACCTGTAAGTGTTTGTTGGGGTGTACCTCTAGGCTCTGTCACGAGCCCATGTAAGTTTTCTTTGAGTTTCTTGGTGCAGTGTGAACCAGACTTTAGGCAGCATCCTAAACATAAATTTATGCAGTACTGGCTTGATTAGTACACTTGATTCCTATAAAGTTTGACCCCTGTTGCTAAGCTAATGACATGATTCTATAGTAGTCACAAAAATATGAAACACGGATCAAACTAATTGTGATTGTTTGATCCATGATGGACATGCCATATCTCAAACATGATTGTCATAACATGCTGTTTATAGTCAGCTCACTAGGATCTGGAACACAGCTTTCCTTCCCTATTTCATTTCCTTGTCTCCTCCTCATCAAAAGGTTTGATGAGGTGTGAATTGGTATCAGGACTGAAATACCTCTCTTCGGGTACACTCTCAATGTTACTGCAATATGTGATTAAAACCAAACACGGCTGGGAAGATGTTCTTAATCACTCCATTACTGATGTTAGAGTCTTGTGACCTTCTCGTCCTCTGTCACGGACATTGCGGTAAATCTTTTGCATGCTTATTAACAAAGATTAATATTCCTCTAAAAAACAAGGTCATTGCACTGAAAACCCCATAAACAGCACTGAACCCAAAGGATTTACAGCAACCAGTAGTGTGTGCACTTAACAAACCTATATATTTATCATTAACTTAAACATTCCATTATTGTTTTACCACCAGATGAAATTAAATTGATCATTCAAATGGTAAAGTGCCTGAATGGTGCAAATTCAATATTGTACATATTACACAAAGGAGAATGTTATAAATATATGATATAGAGACACTCATTAATGAGATTTGAAATGATAATCATAGTACTGACAATTAGTGTGGTGGTACTATGGAACAGTGATACATGAGATGGTTTTACCTTGGTATTTTATTTGGTGCTCCAAGCTACTCAAAGAATACCATTGTATTGCCATTGTACCATTTCCCTGGAACAAGTGCCATTGTTAATTTCCCATAAGATTTTCTCAGAAAACTCCGAATAACTCTACATGCTTGAAATGTGGTTAAAAGTGTACTGCTGAATATACTGAAAAGTGTATATGGTAAACTAAAATTTAATTCTGTAAATTTCTATTGGAACTGTATGTCAGTTTTGAAATATATTTAAAATTATATCAATACATACAGTATAATGCATTAATGATGACGTTTAGAACATTTAAATATGTTTACTTTATCACAATATAAAATTACTGAAATGGAGAAGGTGTTGCAGACAGTATTTTATATTCAGGATTTTATGTCATTTGCAATGCTATGTGGGAGTGCAAGATTATGCTCTTTTGACAATATTTTTTTTAAAAATTAAAGGGAAATATATACACATTGTCTAAGCATATATCGTCATTTATTAACCTCAGAGCTCACTCTAGGCCAGTCTTGAAAGTTTTTTCTCTAAAAATCAATTACTTTATGGAGAAAATTAATGGGATTTTACTTATCCAACTGTTGTCTTTCTGTAAATCCACTCATAAGTACCTCTTCCTGAATGTGGTGTAATAGTTGCTTTAATGCACCGTAGACCTAATGGTATCCTGCACCACTTTTCTTTTGGAGTTTGTAAAACTATTGAGCCTTTCTAAAGAGCTTTTCTCTTAAGGGAGAAGCTCAAGATGTCTTCAGAGACCTTTGTCAATAAAATTGCCCACATAAACATAATTGGATATAGAGAGTGTGGTCCTTTTATCTGAATGTCAATGCCTACCGACCGATGGATACAGTTGCAAGCCTCCAACAGATACCACTAAATGTTCTCCAATCGATAGCTGCCAAACATGGGTCCAGCAAAACAGGCTGTGGTAACCCTTGCCAATGCATAACAAATAGTTTTTCTTTATCTACCTTTCTCCCTCTTTCTTTCCTTGGAAGAAAAGTCGACTGCATTATAAAGTTTGAAGTCTTCCAAACAACAGAAAACAAACAGGTCATTCGGTCAGCATTGTGTTTGCAAATAGGAATGGTTGCATCTAAGACGCAGTGTGTTTTTCCTTCAATAAAACGCAGCTGTTTGTTTTCAAAGACGTTTCCCTGGTGCCTACCGCTGATAAATATCCCATTTACCTTCTCTACTCTATTTGTGAGCCATATTCTAATGGGACGGACTTTTGTGACTTCCCCGCACGCAAAGGCTCACATACAAAGTCTATTTGATGTACTACTTGCTGCTTGTTGTGTAATGTCTGCCAGCAATGTCAAACCTCCTTTTACCTACTTTAGTAAATAATAAAGAGTTGGCCTGCAGGCAGATCCATTCGCTGGCTGATTACACTCCTTTATACAACATGACACCATGGTCTCAGTTTGCTAAAAAGCCTACATATTGTAGGGAAAAGCGGCCGACAACATGTGCCACTGTGCCAAATGTGGCCCATATTTCAGTCGTCATTTATCTTTAGAGCATTTAGGAGAAAAAGAAGATTAATTTCGGACCCCTCCTTTCTAGGAAACATCAAATAGCGAAGGCTTCAAACGTCGTTCGTGATCTCTTCACGTACTGCATTGTTTCATGGTGATATGAAGGTCTCCATCAGGGAATGGATTACAAACTTTTATTCATTTCTAAAAAGCCAAAAGGGGGAGGGGGCATAATGGTGGGCCATAAAGAAGCTGCTGCAATGCTTCATAAAGAATGATAATGAGGAAAAGAGTAACATATGTCACAGCTGACCAAATATATGCAGGATTTTGGGGCAAATTTATGGTCTGAAATAAAAGAGATGAAAAAGTATTTCCTATAAATTTTATACAAGGTTTATTATGGCAAAAAGTCTTTCCGAAAAAGTTTAATTTGGCAGACTTAGCACCTAGTTATTAACAGCAGGGAAAATGACTCATTTAATCAAGGTTTAAGCCCTGCTGGAAGTACACATACACTTAAAAACATGCAGTTATGGAGGGAAAAAAAAAGTTAAAAATGTAATAGATATTTTGGTTCCTCCTAATCCTTTTAATATGTTTAATGAAAACATGCATTTCCTTTCTACTCTGCATTTTTATGATACTCTAAGCTCTTAAGTGCGTGTTCTTTTGAAAAAAAAAAAGCTTTTTATTCTCATGGCTGCATTAAATATGGAAAAGCTCTTGTGTTTTTCAGTGAGGAAACAGTACTTTGTCTTTAGCAGAGGACAACAGAGATTTGAAGCTAAAAGTATTCATGAGATCAGTATATTCTTATTGAGGATGAACATTTTCTTTAAAATGCCAAGCTGGATTTGACCTCTGTGACCCCTGTCATATGTGACCTGAGTGTATTCAGATGTACACAGTGACTTTAAAAAAAAGGATTTTTACACACAAAGCCACACCTGTTACGTGAGGTAAATCAGGGAAGGATGGCAACGGGGAGTTCAGAACAGGGTTTTTAATAATCCAAAAGTATTTAACAGCAACATAACGTTAAGACACGACAATCCAAGACATCAAACTGTACGCTTATAAAGTAAACGGAAACAAAGGAGTGAACGAGATGATGACAAGACACAGGTGAACGGACTTAATCAACTAATAAGGAACTAATGAGGGAAAACCAGAACAAAACCAAATAAGGGAAAACAGGACCAGATAGAAAAACAAGAAAAACACGAAACTGAAGTCCAAACTCCTAACATTACTCCCAGGTTCCACAGGGGAGGGGGGGCGGGCGCCCTGGAGGCCACTGCAGGACCGGGACAAGGGAGGCGGGTCAGTGGAGTGGGAGTCAGGCCGCCATGGCGGATCAGGGGAGTCCGGCAGCCATGGCGGGACAGGGGACTTGGATGGCCATGGCCGGACTGGAGACTCAGGAGGCCATGGCGGGACTGGAGACTTGGATGGCCATGGCCGGACTGGAGACTTGGATGGCCATGGCTGGACTGGAGACTCGGGAGGCCATGGTGGATCAGGGAGCTCGGGAGACCAAGGTGGGACTAGAGACTCAGGAGGACATGGCCTTATTTCTTCGGGCCGCCAAGGCGGGTAAACGGGTTCTGAAGTAGGTCACAGGCCGTGACCCTATAGCCCCCCCCAAAAAACATTTTCTTGGGGGAAGTTCCCCATTGAGGAGGAGCAGGCACAAGGGGGTGCTCTGGAGGTGCAGACACTAGAGGGCGCTCTGGAGGAACGGGCGTTGTGGGGCGCTCAGGAGGAGCGGGCACTTGAGGGAGCACGGACAGCGCGGGTTCTCGGGGGTGCTCGGACAGCGCGGATTCTCTGGGACGCTCTGGCAGCGCAAATTCGAAGGAGCGCTCGGACAGTGCGGATTCTCGGGGGCGCTCTGGAAGCGCGGATTCTCGGGGACTCTCGGGCAGCGCAGAGCAGGACGGAACCAGCGGAGACGTAGGAGAGCTGAACGGGACCAGTGGAGACGCAGGAGGGCACTTGCGAGGAGCGGGCTCTGGACAGATGACCGGAACAGAAAACTCGGGGGGTATCGCCCTGTCCATAAGTGAATGCTCCTGAAAGATAGCTGGTGGGCCCGACTTAGCAGGCGGCGGCACAGACTTCGCCGCGGGCGGTACTGGACTGAGGACAATAATGGTGCTGCAGATGGTATGGGGTAGGTTGGGGCTGGGCAGGCGGCTCGGACCGTTGGTGCGGTATGTGGAGGTCCTTGGCGGGAGGTGAGCTGGCGCGACGTGACGTGCTTCAGCGGCGACTGGGAAGCGAGACTGAAAATCTTTCATCTCTTCAACTTCGAAGTTGGATCCATTTAGAAATAAAACAAGATTGATTAATTCGACCAGGCAAAAACCAAAAACAGGGAGCTCACATCTGATTGTCTCGCTGTCCAGCCCCAGCTGAATGCATGCACCCAAAGAGGCGTCAGACCAGCTCAGCTGGTGAACAAGCTCAATAAAATCTTCCACATACAGCTCCAGCTTCCGACCAGCCTGCCGCAAACCCCACAGCTTGTCCTCAGCTGTCAGCATTTCAGTTTCGGTCGTGTCTTCTGTTACGTGCGGTAAATGAGGGAAGGATGGCAACGAGGAGTTCAGGAAAACAGGGTTTTTAATAATCAAAAAGTATTTAACAGCAACATAATTTTAAGACACGACAATCCAAGACATCAAACTGAATGCTTATAAAGCAAACGGAAACAAAGGAGTGAACGAGATGATGACAAGACAGGTGAACGGACTTAGCCTCAATCAACTAATAAGGAACTAATGAGGGAAAACCAGAACAAAACCAAATAAGGGAAAACAGGAACAGATAGAAAAACCAGAAAAACACGAAACTAAAGTCCAAACTCCTAACAACACCTTAAAATATCTAAATATCATTGCATTAAATATAAAGATATCAAAACAATTGACATTTGATTTAAGTTAGCATAAGCACATTTTCGAGTAAAGAATTTGTCAGGTTTGATAAAGATAAGGTTTAGACAGGGTTATTTTAGTATCATTGGTGTGCTATTGTTTCTGTTTTCTGTGATCTGTTTTCATTTTAGTTTTAGTAAATTGTGTTAGTTTCAGTTATTTAAGTACTTAAACTAAAACAAAAGGAATATATATATATATATATTGTCACGTAGCACTCGGGGCAAGGAGCGAGGAGACACGGAAATATCCTATATGGAGTTTTATTAGAATCCAGGAACATAGAACAGGAACCTTGGGGTATTGACGAACACATATGACATTTAATACCGGACACAGGGGCAGGGAAACACAGGGCTTATAAACACAAGGAAATCAACGGAAACAGGTGTGGACTAATTAAACAGGGCTAGGGACTAATCAACTCATAATGACAGGAACAGGAAGGCAACATAGAGACACGGGAGGAGGGGGAAACAAGACACAGGACTGTCATGGCGGGCGCTCTGGAGGCCTCCAGGGATCAGGGGCCAGGGTTACCGGCCTCCAGAGCGGGGGCCCGTTCCCAGAGTCATGGCGGGACGGGAGACACAGGAGGCCATGGCGGGTCAGGGGACTCGGGAGGCCACGGCCCTATTTTCTCGGACCGCCCGAGGGGTTCTGTGGCCTTGGCCCTTGGCCTGGCCACACAGGCTGTGACCCTCTTACCTCCCCCCAAAATTTTCTTGGGGAAGCTCCCTTGCAGCGCGGACTCTGTCGGGCGCTCTGGCAGCGCGGAGCTGGACGGAACCAGCGGAGACGCAGGAGGGCACGTGCGAGGGGCCGGCACGGGAGGGCACGTGTGTGGAGCCGGCACGGGGGGGCGCTCTGGAAGCGCAGACACTTGGGGGCGCTCTGGAAGCGCAGACACTTGGGGGCGCACTGGAAGCGCAGACACTTGGGGGACGCTCTGGAAGCGCAGACACTTGGGGGCGCTCTGAAAGCGCAGACACTTGGGGGCGCTCTGGAGGAGCTGAGCTGGACGGGACCAGCGGAGACGCAGGAGAGCTGGGCGGCACCAGCGGAGATGCAGGAGAGCTGGGCGGGACCAGCGGAGACGCAGGAGAGCTGGGCGGGACCAGTGGAGACGCATTAGAGGACTAATTAAACAGGGCTAGGGACTAATCAACTCATAATGACAGGAACAGGAAGGCAACATAGAGACACGGGAGGAGGGGGAAAAGACAAAGGCAAAAGACCTTAACTCGCTAGAGTGTGAAACTGAGAAAAATGACTTTAAAGTTTTTTACTTGTCCAACCAAATTAATTATAGGTAGAACAGTGGAAATTTGGCAATTAGATGTTTTAGTAATGAAAATGATCTGAAAATGATACATTCAAAAATTGTGAGCTCAAAATTTATTTTTACCTCTATTTTGAAGTTAATGTACTCCGCCTTTGCATTATCTGCAAAAAGTGAGATGTTACCCATAAAATGATAACATTAACTTGGAACTTGATTTTTATTCCACTAGTGCAGAACTCACACTGTACACGTTTTGGTCATTGTTGTTGTTTACTTGTAGTTTAGAATTTGTATACATTTATACATGCATACGTGTGTGTGTGTGTGGTCAAACTGTAAAACACAAAAGAGTTCACAATTAACATTTAGTAATATTTCACATATCACAATTAAGCATTATCACATGTGATATACGGATTTCTAGAACAATCTTTCGAGTCAAAGCGTTATACTTTGCTTACTAACTAAATGCAACATATTGCACAAATATTTAAACAGCATAATAAACAACATATGTCTACACAAACAGCAAACACAAGCGTATATATATTAACCGTTTAGGCGCTATGGCGCTAATCGCAAATAGCAATCTACATAGCAATACCTCAGAAACTATCTGTACCTAAACAAGAATTACTCACCACGCTGGGAATATAGTTTAAGTTATGAATTCAATCTGGAATTGTTATAGAAGTTCAGTAAGCTTCAACACGAGAACAACATGACCTTTTTTTTCTAACGATCACATGAGCCTACTGAAACAACGTTCTTAAAGGGGCAGCACCCAACATGAGATGTCACACCAAGGAAAAAGACAGTAACTTACATTTATTCATTTAGCTGACGCTTTTATCCAAAGCGACTCACAATTGCTATATATGACAGAGGTCACACGCCTCTGGAGCAACTAGGGGTTAAGTGTCTTGCTCAGGGACACATTGGTGTCTCACAGTGGATTTGAACCCGGGTCTCTCACACCAAAGGCATGTGTCTTATCCACTGCGCCATCACCACCCCAGACTTACACATTATCACTATTTTGTTGCTGATCACCATTTACAAAATCGTTATAGTAACACCTGTATAAAGTCTAGTTATCATGGCCTATATCATCTCATATAGGCTATTGCATACAGTAATGTGACTGTATTAATTTTAGAATTACAGACACACTGCCCCCTTGTGGCACCAGCAGTGTGGTAATAAGCAGACTAAATGTTAAATATGTGAGTGGATACCGTTTTGCAAGTTTTGCAACCAATTTATTTGCTATGCTCAGTAACGTAAAAAAATGCTAGACATAGCATAATTGCTTCAATTGACTTGAATGAAATAGCCTAACCTAAAAGAATGACTTGCGGATTGATGTGAATGCCAGCAAGCAGGCATGCTCAGAAATGTGTCGCTCCGCCCACCCCCATTTCCATTGGTTTATAACACTGCAAACCTTATTGGTGTAGACCCGAGCATGCGCATTCCTTTGTGTACAATCTTGTAATTGATTTGGCCATATAACAGAAATATTATGTGCTAACTATAGAATCATAGGCCTATCTTGATTATTATCTGTTTAGTAAGCATGGCAATTTTAGTCAAATGAAGTCATTGTTTACAAATAAACTCTTGATGGCAGCACCTCTGGGTTCTTCAGGCTGAATAGCGCTTCATTCATATTTCCTTGAGGATCGGCAGGCCGCGGATCAGCACTAAATTGGGATTTTATATGCAAATGATGATAATTTACTCTATTTTACAGATGGACAAACATAAGCGGCTGATTTTACGTTTTAAAACACAACCGTTTTTTTTGTTGTTGTTGTTTAAAGAGATACGTTATAGCCTACGTTGCTCTATGCGTCACAAACTTGTAGGTTATAAAGTGCTAATAAAATGTTTTCATGGCAAGCTCAATGTTTCCTTGTTTATATCTTATAAAATATTTGAGTCTATTGATTCTGTTACAGTTTTTAAAGGTTCCTATAGTAAATAAGTGTCCGTGACATCAGATATTAAAAATTTATTTATTTATCCACACCCTCATTGTGTGTTTGTGTTCTAATCGGTGTACGGGATGAATTTAGATTCAGTTATTAACATTCGATCATTGTAGCCATATAGACCTGCATTGAATATCTCATCACTCAGAGCTGTAAATCTGTGCAATAGGTACGTGAGCACTTTTAATGAGTAAAAGAGACCTTCTTTGTGATTAATACTTTTTTATTTATTAAAGACTAGAATAACTAGCCTACTAAAAATCTAAAATCAGTATAGGCCTAATATAGTACAGTGATTCCTGGTTCTTTTTAAAGGATTGAGACACAAAACCAGTAATTTAATTTGTGCATATATATAAAAGTATAAATAAAAATGTTGCAGAGAAAATATATGAACATTTATTGCTTAAATACGCACTAAAGCACATTAATATTAATATTTGCTGTAGGTCAGATTTAATAACAGCTGTTTTAGTAAACAAAAACATTTAAAATAGGCCTATATGCAAAAAAAATATTTTTTCAGCAAGGTTTTTATTCCCATTATCCACACATAAAACCCCAGTTCACGCTGATAGGCTATTTGGTATTATTGTCTTATTTGTCACTGCAGTTGTTCTTTAAAATAAAACCATTTGCAGGTTTGTCCTATGTCTTACTGAACTACAGTGAATTATCATCATATCAAAGTTTTTTACTAATCAACCGATCCTAAAATAAAGAATATGGCTACATATAAATATACATTATACAAAACAGCTAAATCTCAAACAGTGGATAATTTTTATCAACATCACCCAGCTAAAACCTCCCATTGTCTGCTTCGTGTAATGTGAAAAGTGCAATAATGTCTGACTTCATTTAACGTGCTATAGCATAGGTAGGACTGTATCATGGCCACGAATTAAGAATTTGTTCCCCAGACTTAATTCGTGAGCCGCACATATTAGCTCTGTTCTGTCCGAAGTACTCGGAGATGCAGCCACCAAGCGTTTGATAAGAACTTAATCTTAACTAATTAAAAGAATGCTCATATGCAAACGTCTACACCATGAAGCTCTGCTGTATTATAAACCAATGAAATTGGGGATGGGTGGAGCGACACGTGTCGCCCCACCTTAATGTGTCACCCCGCCCCATCGTCCAGGGTGCACTCTGGGGCTACTCGAAATGTGTCTGGATTAAACATCTCCGACGACGTTCAACACCATGGATTGATTTTATCGGGTTAAAAAGAAAAGGTAGAATATGGATTTAATTGCGAACTGTTAGGCCAGCCAGCCCGCGATTTCACGGCAATTCGTACATGTTTTACGAGGTGGCTAATTCTGATTTTATGATTGATCATGCTACATGCCACGGCATTCGAGTCCACACGGATCCAACTAGAAGTGACAACCTGGTGAATAATTACAAACAGAAAAATAAAAACACTTTTAAAGGTTATTTACGATTATGTTTTGCTGCCAAGGTGTCTAGTCTTTACACTGCTTTGTTATATGCAGCTGTTTGGTAGATCGCAATCTAATTTATTTGTCTGCACCGTAATTAAAATGCCTAGTGGACAGTAAAAAAAGGCAGAACACCGTATAACTCCAAGACGTAAACGTAACTTCATTTTGACACACGGGTAAACACAGACAGAAGACCATAACTCAATTTGAGCGTTCCAAACAAAGCGAAAGAGCAGTAACTGGTGTTATATGGTGTTCTGCCTTGGTTTCTCTGGGGCTTTTTGAAGTTACGGTTGAGACGACCCATTATTTTCTCTGAAAAAACAACGAAAATGACTCAAGATACTTATGTACATGATAAAGGATGTCTTGAATGTCCCAGAAATATCAATAACTAATTTTTGACAAAAATCGAAGTTACGGTCTTTTGCACAGCAGTATATATTATATATTCAAGATAGGTGAGTTTGTTTCTTTTCAGATTTGGAGAAATGTAACATTATATCACTCAATGGATCCTCTGCAGTGAATGGGTGGCGTCTCTGTATGAGAGTATAAACACCTGATAAAAATATCACAATAATCCACAAGTCCACACCACTCCAGTCCATCGGTTAACATTTTGTGAAATGAAAAGCTGTGTTTTGTTTGCTTGTTTGTTTTAGAAACATATGCATTCTAAAAACATTTTAACTTCAAATGTTGCTTCCTTTCTCCTCATCTGAATCAGGAGAGAAATATGCACAGATCAAGATAAAACAGTCCAAAACAGCTCTAATTAAATATGTTATTTGGTTTTGATGTAGGACTGACAGAGATTTGTACATTTTCAGCAATTTTTCATATTTTGGGTGAACTATTCCTTTAACTGCTTTATGATGGTCCGGTATGTGAGAAAGAAAACTCAGGGTTACTGTCTAATGTACCCATCTGCCAGAGGGATGTCAAGCTCTGCAGGAGCAAGCATTGGAACACATCCACTTTGAGATGGTTAGATAAAAAAAGGGAGAAAAGATGATGTAACCTGGGCATTATAAGAGATTCTGTGTGATCCGGAGGGAAATGTTCTGCTTAGAGCTCTTTAAAGTTACACTATATATTCTAACAGAGATGTCCAATTTTAGCGAGGTGAATTCTTACAAATTTCCAGGCCACACGCTGTAAAAGAGAACACTGATAAAGCTGGCACCCTGCGAAGCAACCATTTACTGCATATTTACACTGGGGGTTCTTTAGTAATGAGTTCGTTTTCGTCTAGCATGGAAAATAAGAAGATCAGAATATTTCCCTTACGGTTCAGGCATGTGTTAACAGCTAGAAGTACCTGTCAATTAACAGCTCATTAAACCTGTAAAAAAAATTAATAAATAAATGCTGTCAAAACAAGCCACTTTTTCTGTGTTCCAAATAAAGCTAGATGTAAGCAGTGCATTTGCATTAATGATTCACTCAAGATGTGCACTCTTTTGTGTGTGTGTGTGTGTGTGTGTGTGAGTAATGCATAATATATATACACTCACCTAAAGGATTATTAGGAACACCATATTAATACTGTGTTTGACCCCCTTTCACCTTCAGAACTGCCTTAATTCTACGTGGCATTGATTCAACAAGGTGCTGAAATCATTCTTTAGAAATGTTGGCCCATATTGATAGGATAGCATTTTGCAGTTGATGGAGATTTGTGGGATACACATCCAGGGCACGAAGCTCCCGTTCCACCACATCCCAAAGATGCTCTATTGGGTTGAGATCTGGTGACTGTGGGGGCCATTTTAGTACAGTGAACTCATTGTCATGTTCAAGAAACCAATTTGAAATGATTCGAGCTTTGTGACATGGTGCATTATCCTGCTGGAAGTAGCCATCAGAGGATGGGTACATGGTGGTCATAAAGGGATGGACATGGTCAGAAACAATGCTCAGGTAGGCCGTGGCATTTAAACGATGCCCAATTGGCACTAAAGGGCCTAAGGTGTGCCAAGAAAACATCCCCCACACCATTACACCACCACCACCAGCCTGCACAGTGGTAACAAGGCATGATGGATCCATGTTCTCATTCTGTTTACGCCAAATTCTGACTCTACCATCTGAATGTCTCAACAGAAATCGAGACTCATCAGACCAGGCAACATTTTTCCAGTCTTCAACCGTCCAATTTTGGTGAGCTCGTTCAAATTGTTTCCTCTTTTTCCTATTTGTAGTGGAGATGAGTGGTACCCGGTGGGGTCTTCTGCTGTTGTAGTCCATCCGCCTCAAGGTTGTGCGTGTTGTGGCTTCACAAATGCTTTGCTGCATACCTCGGTTGTAACGAGTGGTTATTTCAGTCAAAGTTGTTCTTCTATCCGCTTGAATCAGTCAGCCCATTCTCCTCTGACCTCTAGCATCAACAAGGCATTTTCGCCCACAGGACTGCCGCATACTGGATGTTTTTCCCTTTTCACACCATTCTTTGTAAACCCTATAAATGGTTGTGCGTGAAAATCCCAGTAACTGAGCAGATTGTGAAATACTCAGACTGGCCCGTCTGGCACCAACAACCATGCCACGCTCAAAATTGCTTAAATCACCTTTCTTTCCCATTCTGACATTCAGTTTGGAGTTCAGGAGATTATCTTGACCAGGACCACACCCCTAAATGCATTGAAGCAACTGCCATGTGATTGGTTGATTAGATAATTGCATTAATGAGAAATTGAATAGGTGTTCCTAATAATCCTTTAGGTGAGTGTATATATATATATATATATATATATATATATATATATATATATATATATATATATGCTTATCCACATTCATTTCAGAACAAAGACCTGTAAAAGTACAATACTCCAAAAAAAAAACAACAACGATTAAATGTTAATTCGCTGAAAATGTGATATTTTTAACTTCAAATACCGCAAAAGATGAAATCTTGGCAGTAGCGTAAGTATTTTGGGAGATTTGACCCATTGTGCAGTAATTTAGAAAGTGGTATGTTTCTAAAATGAAGAACGCTAACGTTGATCTTTTCTCATTTAACTTGCTGTCCATTTGGCTGGCACACTGCTGAGTTTGCTATCGGTTAATATGCTCTTTTTAGCATCAAAGCAGCAATTATTAGCAATCTCAGTGGGTATCCCAGACTCATGGAGTCATTCGTTTACCTTCAGCAATGTCAACTGCTCACTTTATGCAAATTGGAGAACTGTTACAAATATAAAATCCCTAATATCTCTTTAATAATTATAATAATGCCATTTAAGCCTGTATAAAACATATTTTTATACATAATGCATTCACAATGTCCGACACCTGACATATATTTAACACTCATTACTTGTAAGAGAACGTCTCAGTGACCCTCGTTCCCTGATGGAGGGAATTGAGACGTTATGTCATGACGACATTAGGGGAATTACCTGGGAGCCCCGATCACCTCTGATAAGAGAAAACGCCAATGAAATTGGCTAGTGGATTTTGCATACCTGAGCCACTTCCCGTGCATACGGGTATAAAAGGGCGACAGGTGCATCCACTCATCAGGTTTTCCGCTGAGGAGCCGAGAACGTGTCCCTGGCAACCAGCGATGATTCAAGATTGTGGCATGGGGACATAACGTCTCCGTTCCCTCCATCAGGGATCATTACGTACTCCACCGGGCAGGGACACCGGCAAGGGATAGTAGTATCGTTTTTTATTAAATTTTTTCATTGATATGTTTATTATTGAAATGTTGTTATATGCATGTGTCAATTTTATTTAATTTCTTTATTTTCTTAAACATGTGGGTAGATAGTATTTATAGAGTTGTAACTTTTTAGTTTTAGTTACTTTTTCTTATTTGTAAGTCGCTTTGGACAAAAGCGTCTGCTAAATGACAAAAGTAAAAGTAAGTAAAGTAAAGTAAGTACGTAACCGAGACGTTCCCTATATGTCGGTCACTACGAGTTATGTCGTGATGACATTAGGGGTCTATAGAAAGCGCCACAACCTGAACCCCGTCACAACCTTATGGCATTGCAAATGTTGACAAGTAAGCGCATGACAGACAAATGCCATGCAAAGGTCGTAACCTTCCCATCGCCCCAATGCAAATTCGCTGACCTTGGTACCCGCAAGGACCACAGGTGAGTACATCGCTGCTGGAGATAGCCAAGCCGCTGTTCCTTTCACCACAGAATTTAGAAGGGATTTCGACCTTCAACGAAAGATTGCTTCAAGTCTTTCCTATTTGTTGTTACAGCTTGGCAGTAACAATGAGGAAGTGAGCCTTCCGGAGAAGGGTGCTACGGAGGCCACATCCTGCCATCCTGCCAGTGTGGAGACACTGATATGGACTGACCCAGGCCTGGGGCAGTTCTACATACGAAATGGGACTCTGAAGCAGATCCTACCTAAGCGTAGGGAGGAGGGCTGCCAGCAGAGCCTGACAGAGTACTCTGTCAAAGGGAAGACACGGGTTTACCTAGAGGGAAACCTTACCATGGAAGAAAACACATATGGGATTAACCGAAGGGAATCAAGCCATATGGACACCTAGCCCAGTCCAGGGGCTGACCGGAGACCCGGGCAAGCTAACACTAGTACTGGGCCTGGCATCAGACTGCTCTGCCCAGTCTGACTGCCGGGGGTGCTGGAGGGACTCCATCAGGGTTCGCCGTCCGGGGAACTGAACTGGAGGAGGAAAAAGGCGCTCTTATCCCCGGGTGAGGGGGAATGGCGCAGCAAGGATGACACCGGCCAACTCTTCCCACCACTTACCTGTTACCCAACACACGGGAAGAAACTGGCTCAACACGGAGACTGTAAAATCTCGCGAAGGTGTTCGGTGTCGCCCAGCCCACAGCTCTACAGATGTCTGCCAAAGAGGCGCCGTGCGCTAACGCATCAGAGGAGGTAACACTCCGTGTGGAGTGAGCCCTCACCCCGAGGGGGGACGGCTCGCCTTGGGATTGGTACACCAAGGCAATGGCATCCACTATCCAGTGGGCCAACCTCTGCTTGGAGACAGCCTTCCCTTTCTGCTGACCTCCATGGCAGACAAAGAGCTGCTCAGAGCTTCTGAAGCTCCGGATGCAGTCCACGTATATGCGCAGCGCTCTTACGGGACACAGCAACGCCAAGGCTGGGTCTGCCTCCTCCGAGGGCAGTGCTTGCAGGTTCACCACCTGATCGCGGAAGGGCGTGGTGGGAACCTTAGGCACGTATCCAGGCCGGGGTCTCAGGACAATGTGAGAGTAGGCCGGCCCGAAAACAAGGCACTCTTCGCTTACCGAAAATGCTTGGAGGTCCCGACCCTCTTGATGGAAGTGAGCGTGGTCAGGAACGCTGTCTTAGCAGACAGGAACTTCAGCTCGACTGAGTCCAGCGGCTCAAAGGGACCCCTCTGAAGTCAAGCGAGGACGATAGAGAGATCCCATGAGGGCACCAAGGGTGACCTAGGAGGATTTAACCTCCTGGCACCCCTCAGGAACCTCACGATGAGATTGTGCTTTCCCAGGGATCGGCCGTCCACTGCATCGTGATGGGCCGCAACAGCGGCCACATGCACTTCAAGGTGGAGGGTGACAGCCTACGCTCCAACCTCTCTTGCAGGAAAGAAAGCACTACTCCAATCATGCACCTTCGGGGGTCTTCTCGGTGAGCCACACATGGAGGTTCCCCAGACCTGGACGTGGGTGCCATATGGTGCCGAGCCCCTGAGATAGGAGGTCCTTCCTCAGTGGAATGCGCCAAAGAGGGGCTGTCACGAGGCGCATGAGTTCCGGAAACCAGGTCCGGGTGGGTCAATATGGCGCAACCAACAAGACCTGCTCCTCGTCCTCCCTGACCTTGCACAGAGTCTGTGCGAGCAGGCTCACTGGGGAAAACGCATACTTGCGTAGAGCCCGAGGACAGCTGTGTGCCAGTGCGTCCATGCCGAGGGGGGCCTCTGTCAGGGAGTAATACAGCTGGCAGTGGGAGGACTCACGGGAAGCAAACAGGTCTACCTGAGCTTCCCCGAATCGACTCCAAATCAGCCGGATCGTCTCGGGATGGAGTTGCCATTCTCCGAGGAACGTGAGCTGTCATGAGAGCACGTCGGCTGCACGATTGAGCTCCCCCGGAATATGGAAGGCGCAGTGATTTGAGCTGTGTCTGACTCCAGAGGAGGAGATGGCGGGCGAGCTGTGACATGCGGCATGATCGTAGACCTCCCTGACGGTTGATATACAAAACAGCCACAGTGCTGTCTGCACGGACCAACACATGCTTGCCTAACAGCAGTGGCCGGAACTGCCTCAAGGCCAGATGCACTGCCAGCAGCTCTAGGCAGTTGATGTGCCAAAGCAGTCGAGGCCCTGTCCAGAGCCCCGAGGCTGCCTGCCCATTGCATGTAGCGCCCCAGCCCATGCTGGAGGCATCTGTTGTGACAACAACATGCCGGGACACTTGTTCTAAGGGCACCCCGGCCCGTAGAAAAGCAAGGTCCGTCCAGGGGCTGAAAGAGTGGCGACACGATTGCGTGATGCTCACACGATGTGTACCGCGGCGCTATGCCATCTCGGGACTCGTGAGTGTAACCAGTGCTGAAGTGGTCTCATATGAAGCAACCCGAGCACTGATTGGACGCGCTCGTCCGTGAGATGTGCCGTCATACTCACAGAGTCTAACTCCACACCGAGAAAAGAGATTCTCTACACAGGGGAGAGCTTGCTCTTTTTCCAGTTGACCCGAAACCCCAACTGGTTGAGGTGCCGGAGCACCAGGTACCTGTGACTGCATAACTGTTCTCACGACCGGGCCAGGATGAGCCAGTCGTCGAGATAGTTTAGGATCCTGATGCCCACTTCCCGTAACGGGGCAAGGGCGCCCTCCGTGACTTACGTTAAGACACGGGGGGATAGGGAGAGCCCGAAGGGGACGACCCTGTACTGCCATGCCCGCCTCTCGAACGCGAACCGTAGGAACGGTCTGTGTCGAGGAAGGATCGTAAAACCCCTGCCTCATCTCGGCTGGAGGGACCGGCTCGATTACATCCTTACCAGGAGGACAGCAATCTCCTCACACAAGACAAGTGCATCTCAGACTGCCACCAAAGTCTCGAGAGCGCCGCTGAGCTTGGGAGGTCGCCTGGCGAACTGAATCACATAGCCGAGTCGGATTGTGCAAATGAGCCTGCTGTGGGCTCATTTGCGGAGCACAGCTGGATGGTACAGAAGGCATCGCGTTCTGACACATCCCCGCCGAACTCCCCAGGTCCCCGGGGGGACTGGCCAGAGATGCATGGAGAGGCATCGTGTCTCCCAACCGCAATCTCTGGCTGCTGGCAAGAGGGGGCGTCGCAGGCGAGAGTGAGGAGGCAGTGCCTCACTCTGTCAGTCCGCGAGCCTGAGAACCAGGAGGAAAGGGAAATTGCTCTTTCTTTGACAATGTGGTTACCGCTGGCCCCTGAGCCAGCGGCGGAACAGAAATAAATGATTCTCCCCCTGCCCTCCTTCGGGGGAAGGAGTAGCGCTGTCCTCGCCATCTCCTGAGATAAATCAGCTTTCCACATCTCCGGGTTGCCCGTGTCAGGGCCGCTTTATCGCCTCCTTGGACGATATCGGGGTCAGCTGGAACACGGGGGGCACCATGCTCCTGCAAGAGGCTCGACGCGCCAGCACGAGGCGGAGCAGCTCAGGGGGACACAAGAGGGCGCCCACGGCGACCAGCAGACTGGGGCTTGCCCTGCGGCGGAGCGGTGGCTGCATCATGCCGGGGCAAGATGTGTTGGACGGACTCGGTCTGCTTCAGTACTGCCGAGAACTGCTGGGCACAGTCCTCGAGAGTGTCACCGAACAGTGTACTTTGTCGACTTCGCCCCTCTCAGCAGGCTGAGCCATAGATGCCACAAGTGTGTGGACATCGCCTTCCAGAGGACTGCGCTGTGACTTCTGTTGCCCGTAGGGCAAGGTCAGTCGCTGAGCACAGCTCCTGCGTCAACCTCGGGTTGGTACTACCCTTGTGCATTTAATGCCTTGGCTTGGTGTACTCGCAGGATAGCCGTGGCATGCAGGGCAGGGGCGGCATAGCCCGCAGCACTGTAAGCTTTGGCCCTGAACGGCCATCAGCCTCTAGGCTTTGGACGGGGGATGAGGACGATTCCTCCAAGTGGCAGCGTTTTGCGAGCACAGGTACACCGCAACCACACTCTCTGCCTGTGGAATGTCAGCGTCACCCTTAGCTGCCCCGCCATCGAGGGTAGCGATGACGCGCCGCTTCTGGCCGTAAAAAGGGGCCATCCATGACTTCATCAGCTCCTCGTGCACTTCCGGGAAGAAAGGAACCAGGACAGGGCGTGGTCGCGAGCCACGGCCCATGCCGAGGAGCCAATCATCTCACCGTGAGGGCTCGAGACTGGGACGTGTGCACGCATCCAGCCCAATCTCGCGGCAGCCCGGGAAATCACGGCCGTCAACTCTGGGTCCGACTCGGCGGCCGCCACGAGATCCGAGGGGGGCAGCAACGGTGAATCTTCATCCACAGAGGACGATTGCCTATCCCCTGATGCCGTGATCAACATCTAATCCTCTATCAGCACGTCAAATTAAATGCTGGGCACGCCGTAAGATGGCACAGCAGAATCACCGGGCAGCCGCACAGAACAGCTGCTGCAGGAGGAGTGAAAGGTCCGTGGGGACTGGCCCGGCGGAAAGGCTCTCACTGTAACCCTCAGATCGCCCAGAGCACTAGCCAATGGTTCTCTGCTCGTGGCAGAGAAGCCAGCACGGGTAGTGACAGAGGGAGCCCCTCCCATCCCCGTGAGGAGAGAGAGGCGCGATCGCAGCGCTGCCATGGTTACACGCTCAAAATGAACGCATAAAACATCCACGAATGCAGCTTCAGCGTGCTGGATGCCCAGACACTAAAGACAACGATCGTGGCTGTTGACGGAGGACAGGAAACGACCGCAACCAAGAGAACACGGCCGGAACAGCGCCTTAAAAAAGACATGAACCGACCATTATTTGCTCTTTTAGGAAATCTGCTCTTTTAGTTGAAGTGCCCAGGGGAATCGCTGCAGACAGGGACACCGCTGTTCGCACCGTGACGCCAACCAGAACAGCTTCCAGACAGATGATGAATGGCTTTGTGGAGATCAACGCGTTCATCCACTCGGCTCCGAAGCAAAAATCTGATGAGTGGATGCACCTGTCACCCTTTTATACCCGTATGCACGGGGAGTGGCTCAGGTATGCAAAATCCACTAGCCAATTTCATTGGCGTTTTCTCTTATCAGAGGTGATCGGGGCTCCCAGGTAAATCCCCTAATGTCGTCACGACATAACTCGTAGTGACCGACAGATAGGGAACAATGCATAAACACATGTTTAGCACCTAATTAAATTTATTTTATTACAGGTATTTAAACCAAGAATAGGAAATTTTTTTGTGCATTTTAAGTGTTGCCCGTTTGAATTTGAGCTTGATAGCTAACAGTGGAGGTAAAATGTGTTAAATTTAATGAGTTTTATTCTCTCATTTGTAAAGCTGATAATAAATGTCACATCGAACAGACAGTAATTCAGTGTTCAATTGTATAATTTTTTAGAGGTGTATGCAATTTGCAATATACATTTTATTAGAGATTGCCACCTCCCTTGAAAAAAAGTAATTGCAACATTCTCTTAAAATTCTAACTTTTTCTCCTCACAGTTCTGAGAAAAAACTCAGAATTTCGAAATTTGAGCTTGCAATTCTGATAAAAAATGTTAGATATAAACTCATAATTTTGAGAAAAATCTGAATTTCAGGATATAAACTGAGTTTTTTCTCTGAATTCTGAGTTTGTATCTCACAATTTGTGTCTCACACAGTTTTTTTTTCTTGTCATGAAAGGCAGTTGTGATTTTTTTTCTCTTTTTATCTCACAATTCTTTATCATAATTGTGAGTTAACGTCTTGCAATTCTGGGTTTTTTCGACGAACTGCAAGATACAAACTTGCCAAAAAAAAAAGAAAGTCAGAACTGTCACAATTACTTTTATATTTTTTGATCCCGTGGCTGAAACAAGCTTGCATAAAAGTAAGATGTCTGTTTATCCTATAATGTATTCATGTATAATGCAGCATATAAAGGCTTGAGTAAAGCATTGCTAAAGTAGAGTTATTAAAATAGTGGAGGTATTGGTGCGATGTGTGTTAATGTATTCAGGAAAAAAAAAACGTTTTCCCTCAGTTTCCTCTTGTGCATGGAATTTAAATGGTTGTCACACACAATAGTAAGTGTGTGTTTACACATGTCCATGGCTAACTGGATTAACTCGCGTCATGTATTTCAAGGCAACCAAGGAAACGCAGATCTAGGCAGGTCCCTCTGTACAGACGTCAGTATAAACTTCACTGGACGCCGTCACAGGGTCTGTATCCGTTGCCATAAGTCACTGGGCTATTTCTTCATCTCTGCCAGCATGTGTCTAATATGGGGATTAGCCAGTGATGGCAGCTAGCCTGACCACTGGAGTGGAGGGCAAATCACTAACCCTGTTTTTTAAGGCTGGGGCCTGGGAGGGCTTGCCATGTAATTGCATTAGGCTGGTCACAATCTGCTGGTATGGCACTTGCTGAGCTTGACTGCTAATGCTCATGACCAACCCAAACTTATACCGTCCTGGCAGGAATGGCCTGTACTAGCTTAAGACTTTTCAACCCCACAGACTTCATCTGTCCTCTTCATGTTGCTTTGCTAACTGGGAGCACAGACAAAATGGCTGCCTCTGCCATTTCACTCTGTAAAGTAAAGGCAAATGCTTTTACAGACCCCCAACCAAATTTCAACACAAAGTCCTTTATTTAACAATTATTATTAGTAGTGGGGCCATTAGTCAAACAGTTCCACAAAGTTTTGTTATGATCAACATTTGTTAGCCTTAATGTCTAGTAGCTGCTAAAAAAGTTATGTTTGTCAAGATATGTAACTGATTTCAGATTTAGTTATGGGACCTTGGACAAAGACAAGACAAAGTGTAGAAATTTGTCAAAAATGATTGATAATTAGCATACAGTTTAGATTGGCGGTATGGTTCTTTCCTGGGCAAGAACTCCCTGCGCATTCATGCAGCCTAGCAGAACAGAGCAGAACAAAACCATATACTGATATCCCCCAACACAAACTGATAGCAAAATCGCAAAGCCTTAAGCCACAAGGATGTTGCCCTTAAGTTGCCAATACCTTAAAAGCTTAACCAACATGTTCTCAATAACACCAGTCAGAAAAACAGGTTTCCAATTAAACTACAGGTTTAAGAACAAGCATGTTCTAAATAACCACCGGCTTGCTCTGGAACAAGCATGTTCCCAATAATACAGCTGTAACTTAAGAACAAGCATGTTCCTAATAACAATTAGGAAGCTTAAGAACAAGCATATTCCCAACACGACTAGATAGCTTAAGAACAAGCATGTTCCCAATACGACTAGATAGCTTAAGAACAAGCATGTTCCCAATACGAATACAGCTTTTAGAATAAGCATGTTCCAATAACAACCAGATAGCTCTGGGACAAGCGTGTTCCCGACAATACGACTATAACTTAAGAACAAGCATGTTCCCAATACAACCAAGAGCTTAAGAACAAGCATGCTTCCAATACGACTAGACAGAACAAGATTATCTGAAAGGCATCAAGCGTGTTCCCGACAATACGACTATAACTTAAGAACAAGCATGTTCCCAATACAACCAAGAGCTAAAGAACAAGCATGCTTCCAATACTACTAGACAGAACAAGCGTGTCTGAAAGGCATCAAGACACGTCAAATCCAATGTTAGCTTTACTTCCTGCCTCATGACATACCTTCATTTGCTCGATATTTAAAGGCAGAACAGATGTATCCTTCGCTGCCTTGATACCCACAATCCTGTGTGGTTGAGCAAAATAGTGTCTGAAGTTATTTCTAGTGAGAAATCAGTATTAAGTCATTTGCTTAGTTATCACCAAAGCTTGTTCTAATTTGTTCTATATCATTGAACTGTTAAGCTGCCTCAGAAGCATGTCCGATATCAGTTTCATGACCTTCGTGAACAAACGCTTTCTGTGAAGTCATTGGCTGAAAATCAGCAAGGCAGCATGTCAGCAGCCAAGGTTTTCAAATGCAGAAGACTTCGACTGAACAACGTCTCTTTACCATTTCTCTTGGAACTGCGAAGCAGGAGAAATGATTCGGCTTGGACCATGGTCGATATTTCCTGCTGCTGAAATGTGTGCTGTAAGTACTATAAAATAAAGGTGACTTGACTATGTCAAGGAGGACATAACACACATTTAACTGTTCATAAGGTGGATTGCCTGGGGGAAGAAACTGTTCTTGTGCCTGGCTGTCTGGTATTTTGGGGCTCTGTAGCGCCGGCCAGATGGCAAAAGTTCAAAAAGGGGATTACTTGGATGTGAGGTATCCAGAGTGATTTTCTGAGCCCTTTTCCTCACTCTGGATGCATACAGTTCTTGAAGGGTGGGCAGGGGGGCACCAATAATCCATTCAGCAGACCGAACCATTCTCTGTAGTCTTCTGATGCCTGATTTTATAGCTGAGCCAAACCAGACAGTTATTGAAGTGCACAGAACAGACTCGATGACAGCAGAGTAGAACTGTTTCAGCAGCTCCTGTGGCAGGTTAAACTTCCTCAGCTGGCGAAGGAAGTACCTTTGTTGTTGTTTTTTTGTTACATCAGTCGATGTGAGTGTCCCAATTCAGGTCCTGGGAGATGATGGATCCCAGGAACTTGAATGTCTCCACTGCAGCCATAGTGCTGTTCATGATGGTGAGTGGGGGGAGTGCAGGGGGGTTTCTCCTGAAGTCCACGATCATCTCCACAGTTTTGAGCTTATTAAGCTCCAAGTTGTTTAGACTTCACCAGACAGCCAGCTCTTTAACCTCCTGTCTGCAGGCAGACTCGTCACTGTCCTGAATGAGGCCGATCAGTTTGGTGTCGTCTGCAAACTTCAGGAGCTTGACAGAGGGGCCCTTAGAGGTGCAGTTGTTGGTGTACAGGGTGAAGAGCAGTGGGGAGAGAACGCAACCCTGAGGGGCGCCAGTGCTGATGATGCAGCTGTCTGACATGAATTTCCCCAGTCTCACTAGCTGTTGCCTATCTGTCAGAAAGCTAGTGATCCATTCACAGATAGAGCTAGGGACCAAGAGCTGGGATAGTTTGGTCTAGAGGAGTGTTGAAATGGTGGTGTTGAAGGCCGAACTGAAGTCCATAAACAGGATCCTCACATAAGTCCCTGATTTGTCTAGGGGTTGCAGGATGTAATGCTGTAGAGCAGTGGTTCTCAAAGTGTGGTACGCGTACCACTAGTAGTACGTGAGCTTCCTCTAGTGGTAATAAATTAGGCCGCGTGTCCACAAAAGCTTTTTTTTTTTTTTTTTCGAGGCTAGCAAATTTTTTAAATTGTTTTAAATGGGAGCGTCATTTTCATGCTGAGCACTCGGGCATTTTTTGGGTTTTTTTTCTCAGCGCCGAGAGTTGAAGAATGTTCAACTTTGTAATGTAAATGTAATGGAATGTAAAACTTAGCGCTCATCACTGTTACTTTTTAGTCAGCTAAACAATCACAGTGGAGGAGGGGCGGGACTAATACCATCACACCCTGCTTGTACTAGGACTGAACAACAATGGAGAAGTCACTATTGCTTGTCTCCGAGTATTTAGATTTTTACCAGATGGAATTGCCGGAGTACCATAATATTGTTATGAAAAATGCTTGGAGAAACATTTCATCCGCGATGCATCTGCCATATAACTTCAGTGGATATTCCATATCATAGCAACCACAGCGTCTCAACTGAAAAAAAAAATAAAAATACGCTGCCCTCTCAAGCACTCACAGTTGAGCGTTTTCAGCTGGCTTTGGTGGACACGTGGCCTGATTGTTGTTACTTGCAGCTACACATACAGCCTGTGTTAATTTTTTAAAAAGTGAAATAAAAACTGTACTGTACTTAAATAAAGATTAAATGAAAATGTATTGTAGCTACTTAAAAGTTACTGAACTTAAATGTTAAGTACGATACATTTTCATTTAATCTTTAAGTCATTTTTTTTTTTACATTTCAGTACAGTACAGTTTTTATTTCACTTTTAGGTACAATATATTTTATTTTAATAATTAAGTTTTTTTTTTTACCTGGAAGAAAGCACAGTGCAGTGTTAATGTTCAAACTATGTATTTACAATGTTTTAAGAGGGTGACTATAATAAATGTTCTTATTAGGAATAAAACTGACTCGTTTTTATGTTTTGTTTTGTTTTTCAACTGTGCATAGTGCTACTGCATTTTAATGTTGGTCATAATGGCGGTAATTGGAAAGCCAAATATTTTCAGAGGTGGTACTTGGCACAGCATATTGCAACGACAAGCATGTTGCCAGCAACACAAATAGTACCGCACATTGCCAACTAAACAAATAAATGAGTCTAAGCGACGTGGATAAATATAGCAACACGCATGTTGCCAATAACCTGAGAGTATTAAAAGGAACTTAGCTTGTGAAGGCGTTTGAGAGAGTGAAACATAGCAGCTGTGGCGAGGATGCTTGATTTCTAGATATCCTTCTTGAAGATGAAGGTTCCCATCTGAACTTGTTCTTGAGTCAGTCACATAACTCGTGGAGTCCATTTCAATAATGCAGCGATGCATTAGTAATGCTAACTCAGTCACTTCCGAATCAGGCAGCTTATGATCAATGCGGTGAATTCACGTGTTCAAGTTAACGAACTTGAACGAATCTGAGGTGAGTTCATTGGGCAAACGAATTCCACTCGCTAAATTCCCGATTCCTAGTGATGGTATTCTCCCTAACACTGTTCGGGAAGCAGACACACTCTGTCAGTTTAAATCTAGATTAAAGACCCATCTCTTTAACCTGGCTTAAACATAACACATTAATACGCTTCTAATATTCAAATCAGTTAAAAGATTGTTAGGCTGCGTTAATTCGGTCAACTGGGACCGTATCCAGATCAGATGGTCACTGCAGTCTCCCGGATCCAGTCCATATCCAGATCAGCACCTAGAGATGACCTCTACAGCCCTGAACGTCAGCGGAGATCAGAACAACTAGTTGAGCCCCAGAGACAGATCCCCAGTGAAGACCTTGTCACTTAGACAGCCATCGGGACCACAGGAACCAGATGAGTCCTTTGCACAATCTGACTTTGCTGCAGTTGGAATTGAACTGCTGGTTTCAGAGGAGGACTAAGGAGAACTGGCCCACCGACTGAGCCTGGTTTCTCCCAAGGTTTTTTTCTCCATTCTGTCACCGATGGAGTTTTGGTTCCTTGCCGCTGTCACCTCTGGCTTGCTTAGTTGGGGACACTTCATTTCCAGCGATATCATCGACTTGATTGCACAGATACTATTTAAACTGAACTGAGCTGGATGATGACATCACTGAATTCAATAATGAAATGCCTTTAACTGAAAATTGAGTGTTTAATCTTGTCATTTTACATTATTGACACACTAGTTTCCTATTTTGATATTGTGAAGTTGCTTTGACACAATCTGTATTGTTAAAAGCGCTATATAAATAAAGGTGACTTGACTTGACATTAATGTCTTATTCTGCATGACCATATTTTAGATCTCTTAACTCTACCCCATACCTAAACTTAACAAATACCTCACTAACTATTAATAAGCAGAAAATTAGGAGTTTATTGAGGCAAAAGTCAAAAGTTAATAGTTAGTTAATAGTACGAATTGTACCTTAAAATAAAGAGTGACCAAAAATGAAGGGTCGTGACTTTTTTTTTTTTTTGAGGTATACACTACTGCAAAAGTCTTAGGGTGCTTTTCCACTTGGTTCAATTGCCTGGTTCGAACCCGAGTTCATTTGCTCGGTTCGCGGGTGCGCACCCGAGGTCGGAAGACAGCCTTCACATCATCCAAACGAACCGAACTCTGATGTCAATCGAACCCGGGTGAGCACCAAAAGTGCTAGTGTGAAAGCTCCCTTAGACTCACCAACAAACAACAAAAAATGGTTAGTTATTTCTACCTTTTGCTGTAGTGTGATTTTCTTATTTATTTATTTATTTTTGTATGAAAAAAGGAAAGGAGCCTGACAACAGCCAGTGCTCCATACAGAGATCTCATCATCATCCAGTCTGTCTGGAATGACGTGAAGGAACTGAACAAACTGAGACAGACATTTTCCAGAAGAAATGAGGCAACGTCTCCAAGATGCTTCAAGAACCCTTCAACTGGATTAAAATCTTTGTTGGTGAAAATACTAATGGCCTACAGTAAGACTTTTTTCACAGTAATGTATATGTTTTATTTTTCTTGAGCCAAGAATTTCTAAAATATAAGAGACAGAAGTTACAGACGGTTCAGAAGTTATTGTGGGTATAAAACCCATCCCTGTTCAAATTGCAGCTTTTTAATGTCATGTAAATGTCATATCAGATATTTTTACACCTTTAATGTAATATTGAAACCAACAAATATTAATGTAACAAACAAATAGATTTTTTAAAACAAAATATGAAGAGAATAAATAAAACCCCAAAATTAGGTTACAATAAGTGCAAATAGCTATAGATTCTATTTACACTATGTTAAAATGGCAGGATTTTCTGCTATTTATACTACTTATTGTAAATAGTTGCAATTACCTGCACCTCAGTATTGTAGTACATTATAAAATAGTATGCAATAATAAATTATAAATTTAATTAAAATTATTAAATGGATGCCACCTGGGACAATATAAGCCTTCACTACACTACCCGATACTTTATTTTCAACTTTTCGATTATATCCTTCATTTTTATTGAAAATAAATGTCTTTCTGATGTGATATGAGATTTGAAAAGAGAGAAAAAATTCGGCAAAAGATGGATTTGAACTTTGATTGCATCAAAAATGACTACAGCACATGCTTTAGCATCTACAATACAGCTGTTTTTAGACAGTTGTCTTTTGTAGTGTTGACTAGTCCAATCACAGATTGGTGGGTGGAGTTAGTGTAAATAGCCTCTGCCAACAACTTGTGAAACCAGATTATTTTAAGTCTTTAAGTTTCTATTTTTGTTTGTTATTTGAATATTGTTGGTTTTAATATTGCATTAGAGTTCGTAAAATATCTTCCATGACTTCATCTTGGAAAAAATGGTATGTCTCAAAAAGCTGCAATTTTAATCAGTGCGTGTACTATTTTTATACCCACTTTATGACCATTTTTGTTATAATTTGTGTAGCATATAACCATGATCAGGAAGCGTTATAAATGTACAATGCCTGTCATTATTATTCACATCCACCACCCACCAGGTGACACACAAGACCCATTTTAAGGCACTCTGTTTGACGTGTTATAGATGGGTCATATTATAGAGCACAGGGCTGTTGCGGTCGTGTAAAGCTATAATAGGGGCCATGGACAGCCTTTCTTTTGTCGAAAAAAGGTCAGACACTTGAACTTCAAAGAGAGCAGAGAATCGCAATGGTTTCTCTTGATAGCTTATGACTCATCCGACCGTGTCAAAGACATTGGTTTGTGCTTTGCCTGTGACTTACTTCTGTTCTGCTTGGATGGCCATTGTAAATACAATGATGGTGTATCCTATAATAACAAACAATAATTGTCCTAAAATAATACATCAAGGTTTTAAATTTAGTAGTTCATTTTCTTTTTGAATATTGGCCATCTACACGATCTGTAACGTACACCACAAGAACCCGGGCACTTACTGTAATTTCTTGCTTTTTCTCGATTATTGCTCATTTTATGACCACTTAGTGATAAATGACTCTGAAGGGAGTAACTAACCAGTTGCAAATTTTTGCAATACACAAAGCATCTGTGCCTGAATTCATATTCCTGTTTTATGTACAGTGTGTCTTTGTGATTGGCAGAGATCCTGACTATGTGAGGCTATGCCAAAACTTCACCTCTGGGGGTGACTGGCCAATAATTGCCTTTTGTGATCATATATAAGCCACAGCCATTACAATTAGGCCACTTTGTCACCTGGATTTCAGCCATTTTTTCTCCTGCGCACTTGTTCCCCAGGCTTATTCTCCTGCTGTATCCTCCGCCATCCACAAATACATGGAGACACACAAAGATACACACCCCGGGTCTCTCAAAAATGCAATCTCTCACTGGCCATCTCACTGGTATTGATCAGAGGAGAGCGGTCGATCCGCAGCACGCTCCAATCAGACCAATAAGATCTATTTAAGTGAGGCCTGGTCTCAGTGTGTCCATTGACAGCCATTGATCATTGTTAGCAGGGAAAAATAATGAATTTTCCCAGACACTGATTCTGAACTCCTGCGCCGTTCACGCTGTTCGATAAAAGGCTTGGACATGATCTTGTTATCACTGCTGCTTGCTTTGGAACTCCACAGGGTTTCTCAAGCAAAACTGCAGCTCCCTAATTTTGTTCACTCAGTGGAGTAATAGAAATCTCTCCCAAGGACTCACAGACCTGCCTGCATCTCATGTTGTGAAATAAATTATCTTTTCACAATGGGAAAGTGTCATCTATCTTTTGAAATCCCAGGCCCTGCTATTTAATATATAATTTTACACATTATCATGTAATAATTCAGACTGCCGTTTTCAATAACACACTGTTCTAATAAAGCACAGGTGGTGTTGGTGTGTATTATCTTTCTGTAGCAGTGTAGAATCTGGTTAGATTCAGCTTTAAGCCTGCATCAGAAGAGAGAACATCTTTTCTGCATCATTTTTCAATGTTTTAGAAGTACAAAGAGAAAACAAAGTAAACCATCTTTAATTTATTATTGATTAATACAAGCTATATAATTACATAAATGTACAAAATAAGCTGACAGCCCTAAACAATAATATTTCTAAATATTTATAATCTTTCTAATGAGGAGAAATAGATGTTTTAAAGGGTTTGACTGCTAAGCAAATAACACTGTCAAGGCACAGAAAAGTATGAAAAGCATCATCAGAATAGTCCATCTGGATTCAGTGGTTCAATCTGAATTTAATGAAGCGACGAGAACACTTTTTCTGTGCAAAGGAAATAAAATCAACGACTTGATTCAACAATTCGTCTCCTCTGTGTCAGTAGCATCATTTTGGAGAATGTCCGCTGGACGCAAGCAGTGTATGTTGTTCTGTGTCAGCCACATACTGGATACGCTGTTTTTGTTCAAATCAAAGAGTAAACAAACATAGAAGACATATCCGTGTGGTGTGTCAATGGGACAGTCACAAACCTCCTGGTTTTCATCCAAAATATCTTAAATTGTGTTCCAAAGATGAGCAAAGCTTTTACAGGTTTAGAACGACAAGGGGGTAAGTGATTAATGACATAATTAAAATTTTGGGGTGGAGTAACCATTTAAATGTTACATATGGAGCATGCACATCAAAATATGAGTAAACAATAATAAAAGATTAAAAACATTATATCCAAAAGCAATTTTATTACAAATAAAAGTCAAGGCATAAAAAACAAAATGCCCGGTAACACTTTATTTGACTGGTTATAAATTATATGAATTTACAATAGTAATAACAGTAGATTGTGCTTAATTTGTGTAATTACACTGTAATAAAGTGTAACCTAATGTCACAAAATCACCTTACATACATGGAGGTGCTGATAATCATAAATACAATTTTATTTGTTACAACAGTTTGCTGATAATATTTGTTGGTCAATATTTTTTTCAGTCTGATACAGTAAGAAATGTGTCTTGGCAATGGTTATTGTAAGTATTGATGTATATATTGTAGGTTATTTTACCTTGCAGGTTTATTTTAGCTGTAATAAAATCTAAAACGTTAAACCTGCTGCAGACATGCACATGTTCAAATGTGTGATTCCACCAGCCTTGAGTTGCTCATATCTATTGATGTCTATTCAATTGGCTGTCCACAAAAATAAAAAATAAAAATCCAGTTTTTGATTGAAATTGCAAGCAGAAAAATCCAATTTATTTATGTAACAACTCCAATTTTGTAAAATGCATTGTGAGTGCCATAACAACTCTAAAAAGCATCACCAGTTATTATCAACACTCCTGTTTGGAGTGCAAACTCTTGATGATCCAGACATACTGCATGCACCACTCTCCAAAACCATTTTTAAACCTCTTACACAGCTGCTGGTCTGAAGCGCATAATCTCAGAATACACTGCAATATGACTTTTGGAAAAAGCCAAAACCACAATAGATCTTGAAATCTCTCACAAACCCAATATTGGAGGAACAAGAGAACACGATGAAACACAATGGGGTCTTCTCAAGTCAAAGAGGAAAGAAGGTAGAGAAGCAAAGCCAAGCTGAGCCCGAAAAAATTAAGTAGTCAACATCTGGATTATTGCAAAATAACAATTTAATTTAATTATTATTGTTTCAAACAGTTTTACTGCCATTTCCTATCGTTGGACTGTTGGGTATTTAATATTTGCTTCTATACTATGCATATATCATTGATTTTTGCTTCAAGAACTTGAAGGAATACATTCACCATCACACCTAATCTAAATCTTCTTTTGTGATCCATGGAAGAAATAAAGTAATATTGGTTTGCAACATTAGGGTGAGTAAATGATGGCAGTATGGGTGGGTGAAAAAATCTTTTACTTTGGAGTCACCAGGTTATTTTTGTATGATCACCAATACTTGAAAAGAGACAACAAAGACATTGAATATTTCTGCCCTAAATTCAAACCATTGGAGGAGCCAGTGTTACTTCATTGGGCTGATGTGTTTTTCCCAAAAGCATCGTTAGCCAACTTTTGTAGCAAGTTCCTTCGTGACCAACCTAGTTCAATGATTCAATGTTCCCTGAAAGCATAGTTCCAATGAACATTCATGAACATCATCACAAAGTTGTGTGGTTGGATCTACAACTGTCAACCTGTGGTTTAGATCATAGTTTCTTGTGGACTTAAATAGATGATACTCTTGAACAAAATAAGCAAGTTAACATGCAGTACAATCAATATCTTTCGTATATTGTCTATGCATATACAAATTTCATTATATGCCAGATTTACTAACAGCTTGCCAGAGCAAACCCTCTTTTGGTGTTAAAAAACTACTGTCAGGATTTACTAGAGACACACTGTGAAAAATTAGTGATGGAAATGCATAGGCCAAGTTACTTTTGCTGCTGACCTTATTGTATATGCATTTGTAGGAGTTTCCCTTTCAGATGAAAAATGTATGGGAGGAGAGTATTTGAATAAATTATGCAATGTGATTTACTAAGGTTTTCTTTTGTCAGTGTGTTGGTATTTGCACCATTATTTCATGCCCAAAAAAGTACGTATTAAACCATTTTAACTGTGATAGTTGCTAATTTGCACTCCTTTTGGTAGATTACATTGGTCATTATGGAAATGCGCTGGCTGCGTCTGTGTTCTTTAATTCACACATTGTCAGTAAATTACCCACAGAACTTTCCACTCCCATCTGCACTTTTATGAGATTGCGCTCTTGTGCTAATTTGCTCTGTTTAGTAAATCTGGCCCCATGTCTTTTATCAAAAGAATGTTAACACTGTTGAATGAGGTTGGGGGTAACGCATTACAAGTAACGTGAGTTATGTAATTATATAGCTTTTTTCAAGTAACTAGTAAAGTAATGAATTACTTTGAAATTACAAGAAAATATCTGAGTTACTTTTTTTTCAAATAAGTAGGCCACATAGGCGTTGTGTGCTGTGTAAACATGGTGCTTACTGTAGTTCTAGACTAAGGCCTCGTCCACACGAATCCGGCGTTTTCGAAGAGTGAAACCGATCATTTTTTAAACCGGGTCCCAGGGTCGATAAATTTGAAAACGCCGTTTTCACATTTTCGTGTGGACGGCAAATCCGTATATTTTCTGAAACGATGACATCATCAGCCCATGTCACATAATAGCGACAACAACAACAACAATGTCAGACTACGTGCCTGTGTTCGTGCTGCAGAACCCACTGAGCTCATTAACTTTATTAAAGCAAAATCTTCTGCTTTGTGTGTTAGTTTGTATTCAGCACGCAAGGTTTACGCACATGGTCCAAGTCTTCTTCTCTGTTTTTTGTGTATCTCTGTGGTAGAACTACAGCGCCACATATTGGTCATTTCAGTCGGTTTCAGTGATTCCGTGTGTATGCAGATATTTCCTGAGACGACTCCGTGTTTACGGAATTTGAGGCAAAAAAAAAGATCGGATAGGGAGAAATCTGGCTTCGTGTGGACGTAGCCTAAATGTGAACATGCATTTACATTAAATGTGAACATGTACAAACAGTAAAATGCAAACTTAGAATATGATGCAAACCTGTAATAATTAAATTTAAGTTAAACATCCTATCACACATATCCTTTATGTATTTAATCCCCTTTTGTTAACCAGTGCCTTTGCTGCTGACCTTCGATGATCCAATTCAACCATACTAATAAACAAAAACGTTTTTAGAAAGGTTTGTTTGAGCTGCGCCATCTACTGCACATATGTAAACTTACATTTCCTTCAGCCTGACACAGTGTCTACACCGGATGCGACAGTTGTTGTGTCGCGCCGCACCACAACAGCTAAAGTCTGTCTACACTGGATGCGACAAAGCGACCGTTGAAAATCGTGTCAGAACGTCATAAATAGAAAGCAGCATCAGTTTACTCTCGGGATTTGTCGTGTCACGCCGCGCCGCATCCAGTGTAGACAGCATCACGTATTATTATGAGTTCTATGGTATTTCTACCGACTGCATCATATTATTCAAACAACCAAAGATAAATAGAAAATAACTCACTGCTCTTGAATGAATCACTTTTGTAACTTTAATAAGAATCATCTATATATAATGTATAAAATGAAGATTGTGCAGTGTTTTATTTTTACATATTACCTCATTAAATGTCTGTAGTAGGCTGTAGTAGACTCTTTTTGTTTCAGCCACCCTCTTGCTCCACGTCCTCCTCCAGAGCCCCAACCCTCCCTCCTCAGTTTGAATGTTATGGCGCAGGGTCGCGCCTTTCCAGGAGGGGGCGAACTGTTATATGTCTGGTTTTCTGTTTCCCCTGTGACCTAGTTTTTCCCATTCTGTTTAATTAGTAATTCAGTTCACCTGTTGTCTTAATTATCTCATTAATTTCCTTTGTTTGGTTCATGCTTGGTTCTTTGTTTTGGTTCATGGTTTGTGCTATAAGTCCTCAGTTCTCCCTTAGTCTTTGTCCGTTCTCGTCTATGTAAGTTGATATTATTGCCTGTCTTTTGGATTTACTTATTAAAATACCTTTTGTTTGATCTCCATCGTCTTCCTGAAATTGTGCCTCATCAGCCCGTGCACACAGTCTGTCATTCATTGTCTCATTCATGGGCTCGACTCGGACACAACTGGTTGAAGACTCAGACACGACTTAGGTGGATTCAAACCCAAAACTATCATTAACAAACATAATTATATATAAATTATATATAAAATATAAATAACACTATTATTTCACCCCCTGGGGAATGACTTTGTTAACAACTGCTCTATATTGTTAAACCAACATGTTTCAACTGATGGATATGTGACAGTTACTAAGGTTTCAGGAAACAGTTGCGACTAGCTAGTTAGTTTCTCCAGTGAGGCACTGCATTATAGTTGCTGACCCTTAATGGAGGCACACTTGCATCACTTGCATTTTTTCCTGAACAGTGAAAACAAAAGTTCCTTAAATGTGGAAAGAATATAAAATGCTCCATCATTTATATTTATACAGATAAGAGTAAGGCTTCATTCAAAACTGTAAAGTGTAATCAGACCTTATTTATTAAAATAGTTAAGTAACTGAAATAAGCACAAATGTCATGGCATGTCAAAACACGTCCACCTCAGACTCCAGAAGGTTAATCAGCTAAATATAGTACATCTAAGCAAGTAACTGGTATAGGTGAAAACATTTGAACATAGACAGAAATTATACAGTTTACATGTCAAATAAAACACCTCTCTTCCTCTGGACATTTTGCTAGTGTTTAAGTAAGGAAGCGTCTGCCCATTGTGCTCTCTCAGATCTCATGAGCGGCTGACCTGGACACCGCAGACCAGTGGGGCCTGGAATTTAAAAAGGGGTCCATCTGACCCAAGGTCTTCACAAAAACCCCAATTATCCCTGCACGCCGGGCTGTCTTAATTAGCCTTGTCTGATGTGCGGCAGATCCATTATGTTTCTAATTAAGTTCCTATCAGCCGCCCCAAAAATAATGGGATACTGTACATCAAAAACGAGGCATTACCACTCCGACAAGATTATGCAACTATCGCATGGCAATCTGCCCGACATTGGGATGGGTGGAGTAGGGCATCCTTTAAGGATTTGAATGGGCTCATCAGAGGAGCTCTATCAGCGAGTGGAGTCCTAAATGCATTCAGGACTTGAATTAGACTTATCTCCACAACACAGAGGAAAGACCTCCATCACTCCCGAGTCTATCTCCACAGTACAGCAAGACACAAAGCAGGGGGAAAGAAGTAAGACAAGCATCCAGCTCCCTAGGAGACTCGCACACCTAATTTGATGCAAACACAGCATTCGGTTTACCCAGAGTGCTCGCTGATAGATAGTCTGAGTGACACTTAGACACTTGGACTGCTCTCCTACCATGAGTGACTGATCCATTCAAGGTGACACAGAGATGGAGAAAAACAACTACTAGATGGAATCCCAGTTGAAGCACACAGAGGTTAAAAATAAGGCATCTTTTATTTGGAATGGCCGAATTTGTTATTCTCACAGATGACGGTTGCTGATTTGAGATGTAAGTGTCACCACGACGGTTTTGCAACTGTTATTTATAAGGAGGGCAAGTGGCAATGTGCAATGATGTAGTCAGGACACCCAATCATTATTTTTGTATTTTTTTTTTCTTTTTCAAAACAAACATTAACAACATATCATATCATATATATATATATATATATATAGTCAAAGTATGTCATCAGAGAGTTTTTCTATTAAAATACATGAAGTAAAACACACACAAAAGAAAGTCTCTCAGAAACACTGAGTAAAGAGGTTTTAAAGGGGTTAAATTCCAGAGTGAAGAGATATTCTGACGAGTATACAAGCAGGATTGTCTGATCAAACACCTCTTTCATTCAGAAGACTGTAGGCTATATCCAGCAAGCTGTTGATGTCTTTCCTTTAGTATATACAAACAGTGATGGGTGTACAGTGCACTCAGAAAAAAATAGATCTCTGCTTGTGTAATTTAGTTTAGGGGCCAAGGATGCTTTTGGTGGATCGAGGAATGAAGCCACCATAAATCTAAGGGTTGAAATTTAGATGAACTGTAGTTTTGATTGAACTTAACTTGCAGGGTTAGTTGCCCCAAAAAAGAAAATTCTGTCATCATTTACTCACCCTCAAGTTGCACCAAACCTGTATGAGTTTCTTTCTTCTGTTGAGCACAAAAGAAGACATTCTGAAGAATGTTAGTAACCAAACAACTGATGGTAGACATTAACTTCCATATGGAAAAAAATACCATGGAAGTCAATGGCCACTGTCAACTGACAGAATTGCGAGAATGACAGAATTTTCATTTTTGGATGAACTATCCCTATAACATTTACACATATTTTCATTTTATCCATAAAACAGCTTGCGATAAAATAGTAATTGCCAAACCCACTCAGAGGACACTATGTTAAGTTTTCTTTTTTGAAATGAACAAAATGTCATTGATGATCAAGTACACTATGTCCTTCTTTTCAATTGTACTTTTGTCTTACTGTGATTAACCAAGATAAGACAATCATAATGATTCATACTTTTGAGCTGTAAGGACAGACTTTCTTGGAAATTGCATACTTTCATCATTCACCTGTGTGAATAAGGATAGGAATGTCCGGCTATTACAGTGTGTTAAGTGAAGTGTTTAATAGTCCTTAAAGCTTGTAGCCATAACTAATAAGTATCAATCATTGTTAGTGACATTTGTGCTGATCAGATGATTGCCAATAACCATGCTTTAAGCTTTGCCAGAGCTTAACTCACATAATAACCAAAAGACTCTTCCTTTGCTATTTTATGCTTTAACCCCTAAAGAGAGACCAAAATATCTACTTTTTTTTTTAGCTTTTATGTGCATTTTTAGATATGTTGTGGGGCATGTGCAGACATTTTCATTGCATCATGCATTTTATTTCATATAGCTGGATATATAGAAATATAGCTTGATTTGTTAAAGAAATGACTACAGTTGATTCTAGGGAAAATGCTTCCTCAATTTAATCACGTTTTACATTTTAAATTTTAACTTTTTTATAGCTGCTGGAAATATTAGTAAAATCACCAGCAACTCCTTCAAAGGGGGATTTCAACCTCAACCATCACCACTGTGATGGAGAACCCTTGAGAATTAGGCTACAATAGCTCAAGAGCAACCCTTCATTCAACATATACAATTCATCAGTTTACAGACACTTGTAATCAAGAAAGATATGCTCCTTCAAGGGCAATGGGCTGGATGGAGCCTGAAGACCTTACAGTGTCTTGCAAGGGACGGGAAATGAATGCATTGCCTCTATGGTTGTGCATAGCTGTTCATATTTGTACACACATAAATAAGCATCTCCCATCGCTCAGGTACTCTAATTTGAACACAGATACATACAGCCCATCTGCATTGTTTGGGTGAGGCTCGTAGGAGGATTTCACGAGAAAGAAAACCGTCATTATGCTGGTCTACAACACAGTGGTTGGCTTTCACCCACCATTGCACATTGTCAGAATTGGCTAAACATTTATATTCTCTCAGAACACAGGCTGTTTCTGTATATGCCGCTGCATTTTAGAACCTTTTTATTGCCGCTTGCACCTTGCGGAGCCGAAGTCTATTGTGTAACCAAGCAGACTCACTTCAGGCTACAGGGGACACATTTGCTTCTGAGGTGCTTAATTTGTCATGCATAGCTTTGCCTCTAAATCACTCTGACCCAAATTAAAAGGCTATTGGAAAGGCAGTGCAGCCTGGAACGGCAAGTGCTGGGGCTGAGTCTAGAGCTGCGGGCCAGCAGGACATTTATTTAACTCTCCACTGGAGCAGAAATATCAAAAAGAGGCAGAAGTCCAATCTGTTGAGGGACAGTACATTAGGCCAGACAGGATTCCCTCTGGATAAGACTAGTGTAGACCAATGTAAGATAGAGCCTGATGACAGAGAGAGGAGATGAGTTGAAGCAGCACCGGTTCCCCATGCTTTGTCACCTATGTACTTCATTGATTAAATGATTAGGATTTGCATAAACGAAAAAAAAAAAAAAAAAAATCCAACTTTGGCTCATTGTAAAATGTGCCAAAACTCCAAAAATTTTACCTATACATACAATTCACTGATGTTTCAGAATAAAATGGACACTAGTGGCAGTAAAATTTCAACAACTATGAAAGTTATTTTTTCATAACAATACTGTTATGAGCTCAAAACACTTCATGATTTGATGTTTCCATCACATAACCAGCTCCATAAGAATGGCTTTTTTGACATAGTAAACTTGCTCAGTAGCTCAACTGGTACAGCATTGCACTTGTGATGCCAGATACTCAGGTATGATTTCCTTGCAACACAAGTCTCACAATAAAAGAACACATAAACTTGTATAAGGAAGCTAAAATGCCTTGCCATTGTGCCTTGTGCTTTTGATAATGCTATTGTTAAAAATTAGGGTGGGGTTTAGTGTAGGTAGTATGTTATTTTTCCAACATGATAAATCATTAACCTTTTAGCACAACTCAATCACTTCCAAACGTCCCATTACATACAATATCCAACAAAAAAATAACATTGCCAAATCCACGTCATCGGTTTCAGATAAAACTGACCATGCTTTTAGTGCCACTCACTGGATATTTTACTTTGAAAGTGTCGCAAAATGTGCAGTGAAATAAATTTTTTGTTGAAATGTCATCACAGGCATGTTTTTCCAAGGTTTTTTTTTTATATATAATTGTCTAGCGGTGTTTATATTTGTGATCCTGGACCCCAAAACCAGTCATAAGGTTGTTTTTTTTTTTATTGAGATTTATAATCTCAGATTTATAAATAAGCTTTCCATTGATGTATGGTTTGTTAGGATTGGACAATATTTGGCTGAGATACAACTATTTGAAAATCTGGAATCTGAGGGTGCAAAAAAATTGAAATATTGAGATCACCTTTAAAGTTGTCCAAATGAAGTTCTTAGTAATGCATATAACTAATCAAAAATTAATTGATATATTTACAGTAGAAAATGTACAAAATATCTTCATGGAATATGATCTTTACTTAATATACTAATGATTTTGGCAAAAAGAAAAATAGATAATTTTGACCCGTACAATGTATTGTTGGCTATTGCTACAAATATAGCCCAGCGACTTAAGACTGGTTTTGTGCTCCAGGGTCACATTTAGTCATTACATGGGAAACTACCGCTCCAAAATAAACATACTAAGCACAAGTACATAAAAACAAATGCTCAACTTATTGCAATTTATAGTGAGAGAATCTTGCCTATCAAGGGTAGCTAAAGTTAGATAATTTGTCAACATGTTTACATAGTTACCTGAATTATAATACATTTGGATTAATAGCACAGACATTTGAAAATAACTGTGTTGCCCCATTGAGTATTGAGGTTTGTGACTTTCCTGTAGCTCAAATAGTAGAGCATGGCGCTAGCAACCAAGCTCATGGGTTCGATTACCAGGGAAAGCAAGAGCTGATAAAATGTAAAAACTGTAACTTGAATGCAATGTAAGTTGCTTTGGATAAAAGCGTCTGCTAAATGCATAAATGTAAATGTTTGTTACTGATTAAGGGTTTGTTAGCCTGGTTAACATTAGCAAGTTAGCCCCTGCTGGCTGATGCTGTAATCTGTATGTATCTTGTGTGGCCAAAAAGCATATTTCTCGCCTGACAGTCATTCAAAAGTAGACCAAAGACTACATGCATTTCCTTGCAAGTAACTTATAAATAACAAGTATTTTATTACACAGTAATGCAAGGAAGCTATACCGTTGTTAGTGAGTTGCACTTGCAATGTGGCCAGCTATTCAACCCTGCACTTGTATACTTATGTAAACTGTTTTCTAGTTTCGGATGGCACACCAGAGAAAGTCTTTAAGTTGTCTATATAAGAAAGACATATTGACATATACTGTCCTGATTTTTCATGCTCTGTACTATGTATTCCATGCTCTACACAAAATAGGCAGCATATTTATGCTTTTTTCCAGAGCAGAGCTTTGAACGTTGTTTGCCATTGGATTCATATTCACATATTTTATGTCTTTCATGTTGGAGGCCAGCTCTTTGAGTCAGATCATGCATCATTCATGAAAGGATCTAAGGCCATCTGACTCACAAGACTGATTTTTGGAGGCAACATGCACATTATATCAGTCTACGTTTGTTTTCCATTGGATGAAAGTGTGAGTGGACAAATCTTTGACTGAAGAAAGGGGTATCATGTCTGTGTAGCGTGCTGGAGAAATGTATGATTATGTGTCATGTCTGTATGAAGTATTGCGTTATTACATAGAAAATCAATCTACACAACATAACTTACTCATTAGAATAACAGATTTATATACATGCATACATAAACCTGCTTTCACTCTTATAAAACAATACTAATTTAAATCTACTGAAAAGCTTTCAAAGAACTGTCAGAAAATCTCTGGGTTATATTTTACGCCCAAAAGATAAAGAAATTACGTTCTGCGTGAGTAAATATCTACTTCACTTGACTCTGGTGTTAGTCATGCAAACTAATCCCTTGAAATGCAAAATATCCCAAATTCCTCACTATATAAACTGCTTCATTTATTTCCTCTGATCTCAAGGGAGACGGTTTTGTCTTTATGTTACAATACATTCTTTTTTTCTCTTTTTCTCTTGGGTTGCCAAAATAAATCCAAAAATTCTGCATATATTATAGCTGTAGCTTTACTTTGCATGAAGAAAAGGAATCTTATTCTTAAGACCAAGATATTTTGCCTTGAGATATTTTCATGATAATTAAGCTTTTAGATATCATATTACAGTAATTATAATGAGACTTTTGCTTATTAAAGTAATTGAAATTTGAGGTTGGAAACATTTTCATGAATATAAAGTCACAATAATAAATAATTAAGATAATGAATCTTAATAAATTTTAATAAATAACGTCTTTGTTTTCTTTATGCAAAATATAATTTCCTGGTTTTCCCCTTTTCAATTTTATAGCAGGCTTGAACTAATCACCACAACACAAATATTAGTCTGAAATTCAGCTCTTATTCTTTTCGAAAACTAAAGGTAATTCACAGCAGACATGGTCCTGGATGCGATTTTCAGTAAAACAGCTTTTGGTGAATAGAATTGGCTCTTAGCCCCAGTTGTGCACAAGTCTGGAACACCGTTTGGAGAGAGAGACTTCTTACACAGAATGAAAGGGACAGAGAGGAAGTGGGTTTGCTGGAAGCAGGAAATGGCAGATGAAGTGATGCTTCAGAGACCCCAATTAGCAACATTGTAGAGATGCTTGAAAAAGCTTTGAATTTAACATTTTATTTATTTATTTTTTATTATTATTTTATTCTTGAAGAATTCCTTAGTGAATTAATATGTCAAAGTACAAAAATGGGTCACAGGAAATAAAAACTTTTATAAATGTGAATAATAAAATGTAACCAATCATGCATTTGTGAATATTTTAGGATAAAACTATGGGCTTTAGAAAGAAGAAGATGCTTCCCGTAGCTTTTATCATTTACATCATACCCTTGTGTAAAAGAAGTACACTTTAAATGTAGTAATGTCATTAAATACTGGAAAATACAATGCAGTTCAAGTGTTAAAATCCAATACTTTACATAGTATGATTGTCAAAATAAGTGCACTTACTTAAAACAAGACAAAAAATGATTAAACAAATATACTTTATATGTATATTTATGTACTCAAGTGTGTTAAAAAACCCATAAAAGTAAAATAAAAGTTTACTCTTTTTAAATATGCTCTTTATACACACTTTAAATTCATTTAAATTTTAAATTCACTTACGTTTTTTTCAATATACTTTTAAGATTTGAAGTACACTACAAGTGCACATTTATTTACAATTAAGTGCACTTCTTTTTCACACTTCGGCTCTAAAACATGCCTTTGCACAAGTACGACTCAACTAACAGTCACAATCTGACCTTGATTTGTTTGCCTTCCCTTACAGGTCTTAATGTGCTTTTATGATGTATCTGAGAGCATGACCAAGCCTTTTGTTGTAAAATCTTTGTGCCAGAACTCATATCTGCAGCAATAGGAATGTCAGGGGACCGCTGTGGCAATATTGTGTGTGTATATGATGGAGAACATAAGAGAGAGACTTCAATTTTCTACAGGTGTAGCCATGCATTGGTTGCATTAAAAACATGATTTATCTCAGCTATGGTTCAAGGCTCATCAATAAGGTCTCATCCTAGAAAAAAGAAAAAAAACCTCCTTTTCTAGTGCCCACTGGCTCTGACCCACAATGAAGCTCTCATCTGGCCTTTTGTGAGTGATTGAGAGCCAGACGGTGCAGTGGGGCCATGGCACCATTTAATACCAAGGTTTAATACCATCTCTTTCAGCAGAAATCATTAAACTATTGTCAGACCCGCTGTGAAGTTTATAGTACGTCACGAGGGAATATACTATTATCCCTAAAGCAAAAATAAATAAATATAAAAATAAATAAATGTTAAACTTTACAGAAATATGTAGCACACATTCGTTGACACGGCTGTGCAGAGACCTTTAGAGGGGCAGGTGCTCAAAGTATAAAAGGGGCACATGGAACACGGCTTTTAATAGGGCTGTGACCCTTGCTGATATGTGTATCGAAATGGATGCTTCTGTATTGATAGAGCAGCAAATGCCATGACGCAGGTTCGAAAAAGAAACACAGAAAGGACCATTTTAAGTTTAAATGTTAAAGACATTTTTTGCACCTCTTAATTACTCTGGAATTATATTATTATTATTGTTGTTATTGTTAGGGAAGCAGACTTCACACAAAGGATTAGTTGAAAGCAGTGGTGTTTATTTACAGCAGAGCAATCAACGGAGGATGAGATGGTAAGTAGAATGTGCAAATATACTTTGTAGGATGAGATGATTGGATGACTGGACTAAATTGTCTTGACAGGAACTCGTGGACCACACACCTCACTGTTAGATGATGACTTTCTTGACAGGAGATCGTAAGGTGAAACTGGAACCAGGAGACGGATACACACAACGCTGGAGGGATCACAAGCGGTAAGTAGACAGGCAGGTAAGCCGCTGTGATAGCATATAGGAGTCCACTTCATAAGAACGAGACCGAACGTCTGAGTGCAGTGAGGTGTGTGGTTTTATAGTGTGGAGTGATGAGGTTCAGATGACGTGCAGGTGTGCTCCATTAGAACTCAGGTGATGGTGTTCGTTGTGATTGGCTGGTTTGGGAGCCTGGCCGATCTGTGACAGTTATTGAGTTTACAGGGTATGGAGGTTTTGCTGTTGTAAACACTACTGTTGTTGTTGTCGAAACAAATATTCCTGTCTTATTTAAAATAGAATTCTATTCTAATCCTGTTCTGAATTTATAATTTTTTTGTATGATAATGATTATAAAAACAGGATTGATAAGTATAATTCGGAGGACGAGAAAATCAGTATAAGCCTGTTTTACCAGCGTTGTGATAATTATTTTTAAGGCACTCTACGTTTTTTAAATAAATACTGTAATAATAATAGTTCAAAGTATTAATAGTTTTTAGTCAGATAACATAAACATTTTCCCAATTAAACAGCAAGAACGAAAGAGAACAAGCACCTTTATTTTTATAGCTGCATTTTTTATTTAATATTAATTTTAATAATAAAATGTAAATTCATCCCCCGCTCTTTATTCAAGCTCGAGCAGGTGTTTTCACATAGAGGTTTCTAGATTTAAATGTAGATTTAAATTAAAAGAGACATGACCTGATGTTTTATTCCTATCCAAAATGAGGAGATGTGAATATCAGGAGAGCTGAACACTCTCATGCAGTGCATTTTTCATTCATACTTGAAGTCAGAGGGCGCAGAAACTTTTGAGGTATGGACAAAGTCACACAGCTATCACTGTAGCTGAGCTGAATAAAAAGCAGAAACGTTTTTGCTGATGAAACGCGAAGACAATAAACACATGATTGCGAAACTATATATGGTTTATGTGTGTTTTTCAAGTTATCTTCAGGTAATAAATAAACTATATGAAAAAATGCAGTACTGATTTAGTATAGAAACTATAAAATATATATTTTTAATTACTCTGATAAAAATGGGAAAAGGGTGTTCGTAGTATCCTTTATAAACCAATCATAAAATTGTCATTCGGAAAACATTGAACAAAAATATTGTAGCCCCTTGCTGCAGCTAACGTTGTTTCCACAGGCATATATACACACAGCAATATAAACAACAGCTGTGCATGATCTCTTCATGCCGTTCTCGTAAAATAATAAGAATTCAATAATATCACAAGCACACCGCTCCGCTGAGAACTCCACTTACCGGCACCCTGCGGACGTTACTAAAGGCATCCTAAAGGTGTGTCTGAATGTGAGGGATCGTCCCGGATGAGATTGTCAGGTGAAAGGTCATCATGTGGATAATTTAATTTACGGCTAAACTATTAATTAATTAATTTTACTAATAGTTATATTGGGCAGGCATTCACAAAAGGGTGTTTAATTACAAATAATAATAATAAATAAATAAATAATTGCCTTGACAAAAGGGCACTTTGGGCATCAAGGGGAAAAGGGGCAGGTGCTGGTCTGAACTGGTCTGTTTCCCACATTCTTTAGAATATCTTCCTTTGTGTTCAGCAGAACAAAGACATTCATTCAGGTTTGGAACTATTTGAGAGTGAGTAAATGATGACAGAATTTTCATTTTTGGGTTAACTATCCCTTTAATGAACACTGGTAAAACTAACAAGTAAATTAAGTAAGAATTACTTTATTTGTTATAAACATTTGCATATATTAGAATTAATATGCACTGTAATATTGTTTCATCTGAACAAAATGACCTTTTTTGCAAGTGAATGTAACTGAGTTACGTGCCAGCCAGAAAGTGCAAGTCACTTTGTGAATGTTGTGAATACATTAAAACACTGATTAGGAATAACTAAGCAAAAAACTTGCAATATTGTATTACAATAATATGTCATTATAATTCAGGTTGTCATATCAAGAAGAGTTTTCACTTGCTTTTGTTAAATATTGATATAGTTCACATATCGCTAGAGACTTAGTGATATAAAAATTATAATTACATTTTATTTGGAGTACTACTTGTGCATAAAGCATTTCTTGTTATTAAGCACATAAAAAAAAGTTTGCCTGACGAAGGTCTTTGGACCAAAATGTTGTTCTTTTAAATTTTCGAATAAAGGGAATTAACAGTGTGCAGACCTCTTTTCCGCTTTTTTAATATTAAGCACACACATTTCTTTTTTTTCTAAAGTGTGTTTTAATGTCACTATTGATGAGGATTGGATGATATCTGTATAATATCAGTCTTTAAATGCAATATATTTAAAGTGTACCTGAAGTATACTTGCAATAGTTCCACTTTAGCACAATCAAATATACTTCACTATATATTTAGTTGGACTTCAGCACTACTTCTGCACAGTTAAAGAGCATTAACTACAAGATTAGTTGTTCCAATTGAGCAGACTTTAGTTTAGTATACTAAAAGTAACATTTTTATTAAGTACATAAATATATAACTGTATTTGTAGTATACTTAGCATGAAACAAATGTTTTTTTTTTTAGATTTATTTTTTACTTGGAAAATGTTTACATCAATATTATAAATGTAATATATATATTAGGGGTGTAACCGAACTGAAACAGTTCATATGGCAAATTCTAAATGGAAGTGATCATCCCTTTCTCCTTGGAGTGGGGATTTGGAGTGAACAGCCCAGGTTAAAAACAAGTGCACTTCCATAATGTACTTAAAGTGCTCTATTTTCACGCACTAATTTTGTACTTAATATACTAAAAACAATCTTTTAGTACTTCTTAAGGTAAACTTAAGATCATCAGTACTAAAGGATCATTTGGTAACACCTTATTTTAAGGTGACCATAATACAGAGTAATTACCTAGTTAAGTACTTAGTAGTAGCCTTGTACTTACATGAAATAATGTACTTACCATGTAACTAAGTTATGGAACAGCCTGTACTTACTGTTTGGAATTATGTAAATGTAATAGGCAGCTACTGTTAAACATATGTAACAGACTGAATCTGTTACACAGCTACTTATGTAACAAAAAGATTGTTACATATGTGTTGCACACTTTAATCAACGTAATTATAAATGTAAGTACACAGACATAAGCTACTTAAAATAAAGTGTATCAAGATTGTACTTAAGTGTACTAGTAGCTGTGTAACAGCCTCGGCCTGTTACATATGTGTAACAGTAGCTGCCTATTACATCTACATAATTACAGAGTACAGGCTGTTCCATAACTTTGTTACATGGTAAGTACATTTTATTTCATGAAAGTACAACAGCTACTACTAAGTACTTAATTAGGTAATTACTATGTATTATGACACCTTAAAATAAAGTGTTACTGATTATTTTTAGTATAGCAATTACAAAATTAGTGCGCGAAAATAGAGCACTTTAAGTACATTATGGAAGTATACTTGTTTTTCACCTTGGAGGGCACGTGCATGCCATTATGCAGTGGTTTGGAATGCACTTGAGAGACTTAATTTCCTCATTATCTGTAGCTGGGATGTTCCCGTGACAACGCAGCACAGTGTGTGTCAGCAGACGGACACCGGCATAAAAAAATATATATTTTATATTCTAAAAAGTTTTATACACATTAGTTTTTATATGTTATTTAGCAAAAAAAAAAAGAAAAAAAATGTAAAATATAAAATGTATGTTCATTTGCAACAGTTATGCTAACAACACTAAAAAGACATTTATGCTATGCCATTAAAACAGCGACATTTACTGATGCACACCGGACATACCTTCGGTATCCCAGTCTGGTATACAGTGTGAGGGATGCACCGCTGGTGTCTGCACGCACAGCTGGTATCCCCTAACCCACTCACTTGAACCCTCGAGTTCTTGAACTGATTCCCCTGTCTGCAGCATTTCCCATATAGGGGATTGCTTTATGGTGTGTTTGGGCTGCATACACCACCACTGAAACTCTAGTTTGCTCTAGTAATGCACTCTCTGCCTGTCCTGTCGTGGCTATGGAGGATATCTGTGATCTCTCTGCCTGTCCTGTCACAGCTGTGAGGGCCGCTTACGAACTCTTGTCTCATCCTGAACTGGCCAAGGAGACCATCAGTGAACTACTGCCCTGTCTCAACTTAGCTGAAGAAGCTGTTCTTGAACTCTCAGCCTTGTCTGTCACACCTGAGGATGCTTTTCAGTGGACTTCCTGACTGTTCTGCTATGGCTACAAGGGCCGTTCAGGAACTCTCATCCCTGCCTGTCACTGCCATGGAAACCGTAAATTAACTGTATGCCCTGTTAACCCTGTCATTGCCAAAGAGACCACTAGTGAACAGTCTGTCTGTCCATTTCCAGTCAATGAGTTTAATCCTGAGCTATATGTGTGTCCAGTTTCAACCAATAATCCTGAGAATAAGCCATCTGCCTGCTCTATTTCAAGTGATATGACCCTTTGCGAACTTCCTATCAGCCTAGTGTCTGTCAATTAATTATCTGTCTGTCCTGTTTCAACAAACGAGTCTGACTGTGAATTGTCTGCCAGTTTCGTTTTCCTCACTGAAATGTCTACCAGTGCAGTTTCAGTCGATGCATTCTGGTTATGAATCTGTCTGTACGAATGTAGCTGTTGAATCTGACTTTGAACTGTCTACCTGTCTGGTTTCTGTTAGCGATAGGTCTAATTTCGAACCATCTATCTGCCCAGTTCCAATCAAGAAACCTGTTATCTGCCCTATTGGTCCAGTTATGAGCCCAGAAGATGTAAATGCACTCCCTGTCTGTTCCGTTAACCCTGACACTACCATAGAGACCATGCATGATCTGTCTACCTGTCCAGTTTCTGTCAGTGAGCCTATTTATGAATTGTCTGCCTGTCCAGTCAGTGAACCTGTTTATGAACTGCCTGCCCATCCAGTTTCAGTCAGTGAGCCTGCTTATGAACTGTCTGCCTGTCCAGTCTCAGTCAGTGAGCCTTTTGATGAGCTTTTTGGTTCCCTGCTCCGCCCTGGCTTCCTGCTTCACCGGTTACGCCTGGATGCCCTGCTCTGCCGGCTCTGCCTCAGTCCCCAGTCTCTCTACTTCCACGTGGACCTAGCCCGCTGTCCCTCCCCCGTTCTGCCTCCACTCCACCGACCTCCTGGATTATATTGGGGGTGGGGGGTTGGGGGCTATATCACGAATCCGATTGCCAGAGGTCACCCTTCCATCATATTGACTCTCACACTGCACAGACTGTTATGCTATACCCTGGACTACATTTCCCATCATCCATTGCACTCTCACACACGGCTGTAACCAATCAAACACTTTATAAGCCATTGATTTCTTCTTTCAGATTGCCGAGTATTATATAGTTTTTATCACTCTGCTAGATCCGATCCGATTGCCACCAGAGGTCACCCTTCCGTCATATTGACTCTCACACTGCACAGACTGTTATGCTATACCCTGGACTACATTTCCCATCATCCATTGCCAGTGTTGTGCAAATTACTTCCAAAGTGTAATACATTACAGATTACTTGTTACTGTTATTTAAAAGTAATTCCTTACCTTACAATATTACTGTCTCAAAATTGTAATGCGTTACATGACTCCTGTATTACTTTTGAGTTACTTTCACCAAAATATGTACAGAAGTAGAACTTAACATTCTAAAATGACAAAATGTACTAGAGCCCTGCCCTAATGGCAAAGTGTTTATGTTTCATTCCGGCTTTTTATTAAGTTCATTTATAAAAAAAAGTTTGGAGCATTTTTTGTTCATTGAATACGTTTTTTTCTTTCTTAAATTAACGACCAAGTGGGCAGCGGCAGACCGGCAGGCTGATCATAGCTTATGTTTGATCAATTTATCCTTCTCAAATCATCATGACTTGCCTAAAATAAAATCTATAGATATACTAAAACAGTTCAAGCATATAACAATGTTTAAACGTTAAACCTAGATAAATGTGCACTGCATCCAGTAGTTTGTGCGGAGAGTGGACGCTAAAGCGCAGGACATGGCGACACCAGCTCAATCAATTGTAATTTTATTTTTCAATGGAAACATAATTTTTGTAAACACGCCATAATTTTTGCTCATAAAGGTAAGAGTAATACATCATTCTGAACTGTAAAGGGTCTACTTTTATGTGTGTGCATTCACAATATCAACAAAACATCGTGCTTTTATCTTGAACAGGAGCACTTCACAAAAATGCACCAAAAGACAGCAAATACATGCCTCAAGGACATGATAAATATATCTATAGAAAGCTTTAAATTACTACTTAACGAAATAAAAACAAAAACTCTTTAATATAATCGTTATCCGTGAAGATGCACTTCTCTCTAAAGGCGTGTCTAACGAGGAGATGGCGAATCCTTACTATTTACCCCAGACACATTCATGGTAATTACTTTTGCTGGGGCTTTTGATTTATTGCGTGTATTTGAAGCAGAACTCTTCTGCTGTGCTGGCGGCTCGCTGCTGCTGCGGGACACTAAACACCGTCGAGCCGCTCTTGACAGTCGCGGCAGCACGGACTCATGTTATTTCCACCAGCACCGCAATTTTTTTCATTGATGGATGTCTAAAATATAAAGATAAGGAGAAGCCTAAAACAGCCCCGAGGACCGGCCCACGTCTGAACTATGACGTAAATATTGGCCCGAAGCCTGGCCCTATAGGGACATAAAAAAGTCGGAGCCCGACTTTAAATAAAAAAAAACAAAAAAAATTGGGGGCTAAAAGTGTGTTGTAACGCAGGCATTACTGAACATGTACCAAGTAAAATATTACTGAAAACTGATTAGTAATGCCTTACACTACTGCGTTACAGCAAAAAGTAATCAGTTACTGTAATGCATTACTTTTGTAACGCGTTACTCCCAACACTTTCCATTGCACTCACACTCACAGCTGTAATCAAACACTTTATAAGCCAAGGACTTCCTCTTTCAGACTGCCGAGTATTATACAGCGTTTATCACTCTGCTAGCGATAGCTACTCTACAGAGCCAGTTCTAGTTTTCAAAGTCTATTCAGATCCTGCGTCCCAATGTGCATACTATCCGCCCTACCTGCCCTAAATAGTATTGAAAATGAATAATATCACATAGAATTTAGGATGGATAGGTATGGATAGTGATTTTGTCTCACCGTTCGGACTCTATTTGCCCCTGCCTGGACTATTGCTGTGGACCTGAATTATATCTCTTTGTTTTGCCCCCCTGGATTACGTTCGCCACCGATCGACCCCATCTATTCACTGGACTACTCTTATGTCTTGCCCACGATATACCTTGCCTTTTTTGTGACCACGTCTTGGAATAAATTTTGCATATGGATTTGCATGTTGCCTCGTAACATATATATATGACATGAAAAATATTGCCACCATTCAAAGGATATTTTTATTAAAAGACAAAAAATATAATCATCTATAGCACCGCTTATTGTAAAGGAAGGTATGGCAAGATGTTGTAATGTGATTGTGTTAGTATATTCAAACAATATTCCCCTGTGGACAACAGTTTGCCCTCATTTAGAGTGTTTCTTACAGGCACATTGTTAAAAATGTGAGACAGACACTCCCTTAGTCAGACGCGTCCCCTCCTTTGTTAAGATGCCCTCATGGTGTTAGCTAGCAAACTTGACATTATCTCTGTCTGGGCTTTTATTAGCTTTCTATCTCAGTCTATCATCACCTCTTACTTTTAACAGAGATGACAGCTTATGACGAGGAGGAAGCTCCACCCCGTCTGGACCAGCGCTCAACACACATCTCCAGTACATACGGCACATTAAACAGGCCTCACTGTAATTACTGCTGTCAGTCACCACTTGAGTCTCACACCATCATTAATACACTATCTGCTGTTTCATCTCTGGAGGCCTGTGTCAGGCTTAAAGGGATAGTTCACCCGAAAATGAAAATTATGTCATCATTTACTCACCCTCATGTCGAGTTTTCTTCTTCTTTTGAACACCAAAGTAGATATTTTGAAAGATTTGAAGCAGTTGATAGTAGCCATCGACTTCCATAGTATGGAAAAAAAAATACTATGGAAGTCAATGGCTATTGCAACTGTTTGGTTACCAGCATTCTTCAAAATATCTTCTTTTGTGTTCAACAGTAGAAAGAATACAGATTTGGAACAAGCAGAGGGTCATTACATGATGACAGATTTTTTTTTTTTTTCTCAGATTTTCAACAAGCTTTGTATTGTTATAATGTCAATAGTATTTATAAATAAACAATGTGCACTTTTTCTCTGTTACCCGCACTCAAATATTGCAGAAACACTTAATCCAGGGGACTTTTGACAGCTCCAGAACTTCTGTGAAAACTGCAAATGTTACATCTGCATTTTTTTATTTTTTTATACACTCTTTCTTTCCAACAAATATGTTTAGTCCAAAATCCACAAACTGTCGAATAATGCCTAGTGCATTATAAGTTTTCCTACCTTTCTGGGAGGGAAACAATTATTAGTTAATAAGAAAAATGTATTAATTAATAAGAAAAAATAACTTTTCTACTGCACAGACGGCCAAGTTTTCAAAAAGGCCCATTTTGTCAGTGGTGAATTACCGTTTTAATAACAAAACATAAAAACAGAAATGCAACATAGTGTATGATGAACTGGTGACAGAAAGACACATTTATACAGTATAGTCATTTAGTCGACAGTTCTTTCCAAAGCAGTGTACACGTACAGTATTGCAAGGTTGCACATGGAAATTCACACCACAATGAAAATCCTGTCATCATTTACTCACTGTCAAGTCATTCCAAACCTGTGTGACTTTCTTTCTTCTTTAGAACACAAAACAAGATCTTTTTTAAAGTCAAAAGGGGCCACAACAACAACAACACAACAAACTTGCACAAAAACATGCCTCAAGCTTGGAGATGCATGACAAATGAAAGCAGTATGTGTTTTAAAATTGGCTCAAAATAACAAGCATGTTTGATCAACTCCAATTGGAAGAAAATAGTCTGAAGCTAAAAAAAAAAAAAAAAAAATCCGACTCAGACTTTCTGCAACATTGACTAATCCAGGTTGTAAATCATGGCAAAAATCGGGACAAAAAACAGCCTTAAATGATGACAGGTTTTTCATTTTTGGGTCCCTTTAAGTCATCAAAAGCACACGGGTGGTAGCTCATGAATTTCCCATTGTGGAGTTCATTCCTACATGTTTTTGTTTACCAGCTCGGATGTTTAACCACTAAGCCACTTTCTATATTAAATGTGGTATCCAATAAAGGCGAGTGTGCCTTCTCTCAGCATCGATGAGTATTATCTGATGATGTTATTGCTGCGTATATTATCTTTGAAGCAAGTCAGAGCGTCTCATGTAAGAGAATGTGGCTATCAAAGCGTCATCGCTCCTGTGGAACTGAACACCTCATCCTGCAGCGTGACATATACGTGTTAAACAAATGCGTGGCTTGGTGGAGAATGGCCTGGACAAATGATGGCTTTTAAATCTTTGTACTCTGCTCTTGGTATTGTGCCCTTGTCATTTACGCTATTGATTGCTGAAACGCTGGTTAAGGTTTTAGTGCTTTTAAGTCTGACATCAAAAACTAATAAAAACCGGGATAGACAGGATATTGATTTGGGAACCATGTACTGGCAGGAGCCCAATGTTCCTGATATCTGTGTAGAGAAACTATTGACCCCTCACTAATAAAAAATAAAAATAAACAACTGCAAATATTACAGTAGATGGAGACGTCCTAACGTTTCCCTTGGGACCAGAGAGAATAAACACATTTTTAGGGGAAAAAGCCTACAATTAGTTTAAGCTGGGAGTAGCCTGTGAGAACGCACTACACTGTAATCAGTCTGTCAAAAGTATGCATTAAATTCTACAAAGCTATACTATCATTATGGGAACATAACATCTTTGTAAATTATGCAATGACTTTGCAGTAAAAATAATCCATAATCAGTTGTCCATTAAAAAAGGTCAATGACATACAAGCGTGTCTATGATAAAGAAAAGCAAAAATCTAGTTTAAATAATGTGCCAGATTCTTGGAAATGTGCTTCTTGTATTCATGTTTGTTTTTATTTTATTTTTTATTTTTTTTTATATATTTTTTATTTTTCCAGAAATGTTTCAATTGAATGATTTAATGATTTTAACCACATGCATTTTTTTCTTCCATCAGTACATTTAAATGTGCACATCTTCATCATTATTTTCAAAAATAAAATAATTTCAAGGTATTATTTATGTATGTATATATGTCTGTCTGTCTGTCTGTATGCATGTATGTATGTATTTATTTATAAATATTATAATTAATTATTATGAATTATTCATATATATCATTCTGTTTTTCAGAAGTCACACCACGTGCATGGCATTAATTTGTTGGATATGTTTTTTTTTAAATACACAGAAATAATAGAAATATATTAATATAGAAAAATATTGTGCTAAACTAATTAATATTTTCTCTCACACACATTCTTTTACTGACACTTTCTCTTTATTTTATTATATCATGACAGTTTCACTCTGACATTTCTGACTTTATAGTCTGGAATAAATACTATAGAAATAACTATATTATTATGCTTATATAAATAGATATAGATATTATAGATTCCATTGAACAAGTCTGAAATCAAACAACAGCTTCACAGTAATTTGAACATGGAACTTTGGGCAGTGTCTCTCTGTGAAATTTAAATACTTTTTGTATGAATTTTATGGATAGTTTAAAAAATATATTTTAAATAGATAAGTTTAAATAGATAGATAAATAAATAAAAGCCTTGGTATCATTTTGAAATCCATGTATTTAATCTAAACTTATTTTCATGAAACTGAATCAATGAAGCTCTGACTGTAGAACCAAGTTAATGTTGATTCATTTAGCAAACATGGCTGTCTGCTTCTTAAGAAATAGCTTTAAGTATGAAAAACAAATCATGTGCCATTTCATTTTACACCTCATTTAACAGGCTAAGCAGATAACCCATTATTGCCTTGTGGCAGAAGGCGGTTTCAGAAGAGAATGCTTCTCTAATGGCGCTGGAATTAGCGCAGCTAAGTACTTCACACTCCAAAGGTCAGGGCTAGCAGTGATGGAATATTAGCTTGTGTTGCACAAATGAAATCAATTACCTATGCGCTCTTAAGGAGAGATTAGGTTTGAAAATGAGAGGAAAGTGGAAACGGGTTTAACTGGTACTGTGTGGTCAGCATATGTCACTTCATTCTGTCCAGAGGGATTGCTTGAAAGCATACAATTTAGTACTGCTTATAACTTATAGCCCTTAGTTTTAACATGAACTGCAATGCATGAGTGTTTTTAAAATAATTTGTGTTTTTCAGTATATGAAACTATATGAAATCTGCCTTAGCATATTCAACATGACTTCTTTCGATTTTTCAGCTATGATATTAATATTAATAGTTAGAACTATTACTTTTCAGTTTCAGTTTATTTTTCAGTTTCATTATATTTTTTGCTAGTTTTAGCAATAATGTTTTTTTTGGAATATGCCTATATAATTTTTCATTTTTATGTAATTTTATAGTTTTCAGCAATTTACATTTTTATTAAACTATGTGTGTGTGTGTGTTTTATTTTCAGCTAAAAAAAATGGTATTTTTAGGGTTTCAGTTTTTGTTTTGTTTGTTTATTAACAAGTGCACATTCAATGCGTTTAGTTTTTTTTTGTTTGTTTTTTTTCAATTCAAGTTTTAAAGATTTCTTTCTTCTTCTATTAGAAAAATTACTTGCATGACAGACCACTATGCCCTTGACCAAGGAATTCAAATACCATCTTTGTCAAATAGTCGGATAGGTTTGGATTAACTATGCCAAAAAGCTGTCTTTCTAATAAATAGTCTTATTAATTCAGATACTGAGGTTTTGTTACAACTCTCATCCAGTTGCAGCTGTTAACTGGAGGGCAAGATTATCAGTGAATAACAATTTACGTTTCAGTCTGTCAAACAAAGATATCAAATAAATTAAAATGTTTTATAGTGTAGTGCATGGGTCATATGAAAGTTTTATGACACTTTTATAGTTTTTTTCGCATCCTTTTGAACCTTGTGACTTCATTGAAAAGACCATGGAAAATAAATATATTTTCAAATATTCTCCTTTTGTGGTTTTAAAACAACAAAAGGGTGAGCAAACAATGACAGAATTTAAATTTCTGAAAGCACTAATCCTTTAATAATCCAGTTTGGACACATTGTCGAACATTACAGGCCTTTTAACAAGACTGTATTGCTTTGGATAAAGTCCTTTAAAATCCATCCAATTTTTCTTCCCAGAATCCCTAAATCTGGTGGAAAGCTTTAACAGAACAGTCCATTTGGATATTTGGTTTCACATAATGGATTTGACAAAAGTCCCAATAAAATAAAAAATGCATTACTCCACGTCGGCAAAAATTACAGCTTTGACCTTGACGTGATAGGTAAAAACATATGAGATGGGGCTTTCAGCTCTGTGAGAGCCACTTAAGATCATGAGACCCTGGGGCTCAGGCATCAGACAGTGATAGCAGCTGACATTTAGTCATGAGAGTAACACCAACAGCGGTCAATACTCACGCATCCAGCCATGGATTATAAATCACATTTTTAACGTCCAATTACGTCCCCAGCAGAATGGTATGAACGGATTAGCGGCTTGGGAACACAATGGAACTTGACAGCGGCCTCCAGAACATATATTTAATTCTCCTCACTGTCAGTCTCACAGACACGGGCACTGAGATCTTCACAGCCGAAGAACAAAGCCATTATGTAAAGAGAAACCATTTGGCAGCAAAGAGACATTTTACCAGACTGCGTTGGTTAAATTACAATCACTGATGAAAATATGCCACAGTTCATTCCAAATTTTTGATATTAACTCTAGGAATGGTTCACTCCAAAAAAAACAAAAAATGGAACATAAACTTTGATTCTGAAGAATATTCCATTTATATGAATAATGGGCTATCACACTCAAAAATGACAAAAACACCATTAAAATAGCATAATTTATATGCCATGTGCAGCATATTTAATGACTTCTGAATCCATATGATCATAATTTGTTGTTTTTTACTTATTAGTTAATTATTCCTGGTGTATTAATGAGAAGTTCGAAGGTCCAATGTGAATGAATCATTCTTTGAAGTCAGATCTTTTAAATGAATCGGTTTATCCAGTACACAAAAGTGATTTAAATGATTTGTTCTCAAACAAAACTTTTTTTCCCCCCTCTGGAGATGGATTATCTGTAAATAACAGCTTAAATTTCTGTTTGTTCATCACATAAAGGTAACATATGAATTCAGAAGACTTGAAATTTAGGGTCATGTGGAGTATTTTTAAGATACTTTTTTATGGTATTTCCACTGATAAAAAAGAGATTGATCTTGATTTTCCTTTGGGGAAAACTTTGCTTAACATACTTCATATGCTTTCATACTCCAAAAAGGCACATTATCAGGGACATTAGACATTTAAAAATGGTAAGCACCATTTTAGCTCCACAGCAAAGTCACTTAAAACCATAAAAATCAACATCAAATGTGAGCGATAAAATTTCATGCGCTGATAGTTTTATCAAATTTCACCATTATTCCAATCACTATGGCTTACACACACAATCACTCTTCTAAATTACCGTCCAATGTGATAAGGATATCAGATGAGACTCTTTCAGCCACAATGGGTACATCTTGTAGCCTCAGCTACGAAATGTATTTCCTGCAATTTTCCAGGCAATTTTCACTTGAGACCTCCCATTTCCCTCCTCTACATATAAGTAAAGGGAGATTCGCCCATTTATCATGCAAGGAACTGGGTCTGTTTGTGTTGCACATCATCATGCTGTATAAATGAGTTATAGACCCATTTAGCCCCTCATCACGGACAGATTGTGCCAAGATGGCCAGAGTTATGAACTCGATGAACAACAGAAAAATCCCTGCAAATTATCCAACCCATCCCCCTCTGACAATCTTCTGTAGTCTGTAAACACAACTGTTGGCAGTTCATTCAATTCATTCGTTATTCTCTCGGTTGGAATTACATGTACGACATCAAAGAGATCTGAAGGAGGGTTATGTCAGGGATGGACGAGCTTTTATCCATGCATTTTGCTGAAAAAAATCACAGGATATTTGACAGTCAAGAAAGGTTAGGTACAGACGAAAAACACCTAGATTAGGTGCAGTAACACATATTTTTACTGTTGAAAAGAATGTATACACTCACAAAGTGGCTTCATGAGAGCTGTCTAATGAGGACCAACACATTAAGTTCATATAAAAAGCTGAATAATACGTGTTTTATCTCAGTAACTCTCCCTGTTATTGAACACTTTTGCTTGTGGAATATATTAATCATGTCTGGGTACAGGGGCATTCATACAGTGGCATCAATAGTGGAACATTTATGCTGCATCCACATCAAAAGGTGACGCATTATTACAGTAAACTGTACATCAAGTTGTACTCAACATTAGGTTGAAGGCATGATAAAAAACAATGCCGTTGCTCACTAGCTAAGTTTCCATCCAAAGCTGTGAATTTATCTTATGCGCAAAATTGAAATATCGCAAAAAACAAATACAAAATTTGTGAATACAGCAAAGTTTCCATCCAACGAGTCAAAGAGAACAAAACCGTCACTTCCTGATAAACGGTGACTAAATATCACTAAGAAAAGCAGAAGCCACTGACTGAATATTTTAATTTTCAAATATAATAAACTTTTTGCCCTCAAAGCAAGCAGACGAAACACAATAAATGCGGTCATTTTTTCAGAGGTGGATGCTTCCTGTTTGGGAACTTGTATAAGATTACACAGAAATATATTGATGACAGACTTTGCTCAAGCATTTCAAAAGGACCATAAGAACATTTCAGATGCTGTACAACAAGACCACTCCACTGGTTATTCAAGTTAAGCCATCCCATCGTGCAAAGTCATAAAGTAATACAGGTGCATCTCAATAAATTAGAATGTCATGGAAAACTTAATTTATTTCAGTAATTCAACTCAAATTGTGATATTTGTGTATTAAATAAATTCAGTGCACACCGACTGAAGTAGTTTAAGTCTTTGGTTCTTTTAATTGTGATGATTTAGGCTCACATTTCACAAAACCCCACCAATTCCCTATCTCAACAAATTAGAATACTTCATAAGACCAATAATAAAAAAAAAAATAGTGAATTGTTGGCCTTCTGGAAAGTATGTTCATTTACTGTATATGTACTCAATACTTGGTAGGGGCTCCTTTTGCTTTAATTACTACCTCAATTTGGTGTGACATGGAGTTGATCAGTTTATGGCACTGCTGAGGTGGTATAAAAGCCCAGGTTGCTTTGATAGCGGCCTTCAGGTCATCTACAGTGTTGGGTCTGGTGTCTCTCATCTTCCTCATAGATTCTCTATGGGGTTCAGGTCAGGCGAGTTTGCTGGCCAATCAAGCACAGTAACACCATGGTCATTGAACCAGCTTTTGGTACTTTTGGCAGTGTGGGCAGGTGCCAAGTCCTGCTGGGAAATGAAATCAGCATCTCCATAAAGCTTGTCAGCAGAAGGAAGCATGAAGTGCTCTAAAATTTCCTGGTAGATGGCTGCGTTGACTGTGGACTTCAGAAAACACAGTAGACCAACACCAGCAGATGACATGGCAGCCCAAATCATCACTGACTGTGGAAACTTCACACTGGACTCCAAGCAACATGGATTCTGTGCCTCTCCGCTCTTCCTCCAGACTCTGGGACCTTGATTTCCAAATGAAATACAAAATTTACTTTCATCTGAAAAGAGGACTTTGGACCACTGAGCAACAGTCCAGTTCTTTTTCTCCACAGCCCAGGTAAGACGCTTCTGACGTTGTCTCTGGTTCAGAAGTGGCTTGGTAGCCCTTTTCCTGAAGACGTCTGAGTGTGGTGACTCTTGAAGCACTGACTCCAGCTTCAGTCCACTCCTTGTGAAGCTCTCCCAAGTGTTTGAATCAGCTTTGCTTGACAGTATTCTCAAGCTTGCAGTCATCCCTGTTGCTTGTGCACCTTTTCCTACCCAAATTCTTCCTTCCAGTCAACTTTGCATTTAATATGCTTTGATACACCACTCTGTAAACAGCCACTCCTTTCAGTAATGACCCTCTGTGACTTACCTTCTTTGTGGAGGGCGTCAATGTTTGTCTTCTGGATCATTTCCAAGTCAGCAGTCTTCTCCATTATTGTGATTTCAAAGAACAAGAGATACCTGGAATTTATACTGTAGGGATGGTCATTAATTGAAACTCAAATGTAAATATTCTAATATTTTGAGATACTGATTTTTGACTTTCATGTGCTGTAAGCTCTAATCATCAAAATTAAAACAAAAAACTTTTGAAATGTTTTACTTCACATGCATGTTTCACTTTTTGAAATAACTTACAAGAAAAAATGAACTTTTTCACAACATTCTAATTTATTGAGATGCACCTGTATGATTCGCAAGGATTAATTTATTTGGTAAATGTTTCCATCTCTCATAATTCTAAATTAACTTTTTTTGCTCAAAACCACCTCAAGTGAGCATAAAAACTTTTTTTTAAAACAAGGGATTTATTTGTTTGAAAATTTGGCGTTTCGAAATGTGCATAAAAACAGGATGATGGAAACATAGCTACTGTTGAGATTTGTGTTTCTCAACCCTGTTGGAGGCATTTCGACGGTACACATTTTCAAACTCTTCATAATTAAACACACCTGAACTCATCAACTCATTAGTAGAGACTCCAAGACCTGAAGTGAATGGGTCAGATATGGGAGACATTCAAAATGTGTACTTTTGGTGTGTCTCCAGGTAAAGGGATTGAAAACACAGCCTTGTGACAATTAAATCGTAAAAGAACTAAAAGGGCTTATAATAACAATGAACAAATAATGTGAAAATAAAATAATGTCTCTTTGGGTGACATTCCCTGGCTCATGTTCAAGTGATAACCAGCTTTCCCCTTGACCAGGGGTGTCCAGTCTTGCTCTTGGAGGGCCACTTTACTGCAGAGTTTAGCTCCAACACACCTGCTTGTTCGTTTTTAGCGATTCTAAAGACCTTGGTTAGCTGGTTCAGGTGTGTTTAATTAGAGCTAGAGTCAAACTCTGCTGGAAGGCCATCCTGCAGTGGGATTGGAAACCCCTGCCATAGACAGGTGTTGAGTCCCAATCTGACTACTAATCATCCTTAATATCGCAAAGTATCCCAAATTAAAATATTTATTTCACCAGTATGTCCCACTCTCCTGTTACACACTCAAAAGAAAATAAAAACTTTTCTACACAAAAGAGAACATTTAGGACATAGTATAAGTAGGTGAACCACATGGGTGTCCAGTTCTGCTTCTGGATCGTCACTCTCTGCATCCGAAAGTTTAGTTTCCTGGCTTGTTGCCTCGCTGCCCTATTAGGCAATGATTTTGCAGACAGCGTTTGTGGACAAAGACACCTCACAAAACTTTCAGACAGGCTTCTGAGGCAGCGTAATGGTTTAATGATCTACAACAAAATAGAACAAGCTCTGGTAGAAACAAAACAAATATTGTATTACTATAATACTGATTCCTCGCTAGAAATAACATCAATAGTGCATAAAGTTGGCCAGAAACATACATTTACAAACAAACTGACCACCAAACGTAACTTTCAGATACCATCTTAATTTTTTTTAACTCAACCATCATGGAGTGGAACGCATAGGATTGTGGGACATCAAAGGCATCGAACAATACATCTATGCTGCCTTCAAAAATTGATCAGATGAAGGCATCTCAGGAGACAGAAAGTGAAGCTAATGCTGGGTACAGAAGAAAAGATGTTTAAAATCTTATAAGATCTTCAAAATGTGAGAGACCACAAACATGAGGAAAAAAATCCTAGATTTAACTGTTTTGCTCCTATAGTGTGTGGTGTCCTCGGGGTTCCCCCCACACATCAGGATATCTGATCGTAAATATTCAACATGTTGAATAATTATGATTTGCGATCGGGGCACCTCTGACGTTCTTCTGAGCAGATTCAGTCTTAACACACCTCACACCACAGGAAAATTTTATAAGATAATCTTTAGAATCACCAAGATAATCGGAAACATTACCCAAAATCAATTATCTTGTGGTGTGTACCAAGCATTACATGTATCCTCCCAAAGCAGCATTTTTCAGTTTTTGGACGCAGCCACTGTTTTGCAGAGTGTAGCCTCATCAGTTAACACACCTGAACCAGCTAATGAAGGTCTTCAGGATGACTAGAAACTTACAGACAAGTGTGTTGGAGCAGGTTGGAATAAACTCTCCAGGATGTTGTCTCTCCAGGAGCAGGATTGGACATCTTTGCCTTAGACAACAGGTTTATCAGGTTAAATGGAGCAGTGGTTCCCAACTCTGTTCCTGGAGCCCCCCAGCACTGCACATTTTAAATGTGTCCTTTGTGTGGAACACCGATTTCAGTTTCAGTTTTAGAGTCTCTACTAATGAGCTATTGAGTCAGGTGTGTTTGATTAGGGACACAAAATGTGCAGTGTTGTCGGGGCTCTAGGAACGAGGTTGGGAACCACGGAAAGCAGACACCTTTTCCATGGAAAAAAATAATAATAATCGTCTCCTTCAGGGTTTCAGACAAGATCACAACAATGTCTCAAACTGTGCTCAAATTCCAAAGTCTGTAATCAAAGGTCAACTCGTTAACTCATTTTGCATCAAATTCTACCAATACTAAATACCCTGTCCAATGATATGATATGAACATTTCTATCAGGACAACTCCTCGGAAGATTTTAGCATGGTAATGAATATGACAATGTTAATGTATTTGGTTTCTGCGGAATAGATCTGCTATGCTGCAGCTGATGGTTATTTATGTTCAAGTACAGGAGCTTGATACTGCAAATACATATGCCAGTACAGTTCTCTAAGTATTTAAGACATACTGCTGCACAAGTAGCATCTATAATAACCCATAGCAGATCTATACAGGTGGAGCTGGGGAGGTGGAGAGTTTCAGAGGAATTCTGAAAGCACGTTGTGAAATTCTCTAGTGGATGATAACCAGCCATTTAAATGTAAAGCAGTAAGCTCATTGGCTGCGTATGCAAAATGAACTATTGAGCTTGTGCCAAGTAGTTTAATGCTGTGAATATCATCAGTTTGCGTTAACAATCCATCAGCCTTCACCATCTAGACTTTCATGACAGAACTGGGCATTCATTTTAGAACACTATAATCTGTGTCTGTAATGTATATCTATAATGTGTCTATAATGTGTCAATTTCAATTCAGAAAAATCAAAGACAGTTGCTACTCAAATTAAACATAACCATTAAGTCTTCTGAGCTATGAAGGAGAAACCTCAAAGCAATAACATTTAACTCTGAGTTGTTCTCATTTAGATCAGCTCTGGACACTCTCTTTTCTTCCTTTCTCTTTCCTCAACATTTAAATGTGCTCCCTGCACATCACCTCTCTTCACAGTGACATTTGTTACTACTATAACTCTGTACTCTCCAGCTGGGCTCCTCTGGGTTGGAACTGACCCCATCCAAGTCACGAGGCGGAACCAGACGTGGGGCGGAAATGCCAGCTTGCAGGGGCAAGTCGCGTCAATCAACGGTCCCCCGTGTAATTAAGAGAAAAACTGCTGCCTCCACTGCTATCGCTCGCCGTGCCTCCATATTCCCCACCTCATCTGCAAAGACAACAGAACGGTCAACCTTCCAGCCAACAGAAAATCAAAGGGGGCATTTGTCAATTCCTTGCACCTCCCATTGACGTTAGAACGGATGCCGCTCTTTCACCAGCTGTGGTAAATATCATACTGTTCCAAAACCTCTTTCTGAAAGCTGCTTTTTTTTCCCCTGGCAGCCTGTGGTGGGCAGATGCCAAGGAAAGTAAATGTAAGTGGTTTTTCTGAAGGCAGAGGTTTAGATGAACCGAAGGAGGGGAAATCCACAAGTTTCCAAAGCTGACCACTCACGCCCACTCGTCTGCATTACTGTCCTGAATCTCAGACCTCAGACTGACCAGCAACATAAACAGAAAACATACAGACACACATGCATGACACTCCTACGTTTAAAAAACAAACATTTTTAATACAGTTGCTTTCATTGACAGGAGTGGCAAAAAAGTCAACTGGGCATCCTGATATAATGTACACATAGCAAACATGCTTCCTAAACTGTGATCCAAGGGGTCAGTGGGGATGATTGAATGTGAACAGAGCCCCTTGGCATCTGTCAGTGTTCAGATACACAAATTCAGCACTTTTAGCTTTGACCCTCACAGTAGTGTTTAAATGTACAACACTGCAACATTCATAAGTGCTGAGCATGCACAAAATCCTGACAAATTAATTAGTATCATGCAGTAATAATTCCACATGGAGTCTCTTATCTCTATCACCTGACTGCTTACAGATACATAGTTTGGTTTCCCTCAAATATTTATTGAATTGGTACTGTGAATGAGTTTGGCTTAAAGCGGAACAGCAGAGCATCACTCTTCCACACCTGAAAGGCCTGTGGATCATGCTCTTTGAACTCTGTGAGGATCTGAGGATGTGCTTTTATTGTTGAAGTGCATCATTACTCTAAAAACACAGCTTCCAAAATGCATTAACCTAATGCCATCGGAAAGCATCCCACGAGACAACTGAAAACCTTTAGTGGAGAATCTTTTAGAGTTCCTATACGATGTGAGCGGGGATGTTTTTAACAATGGCATAACTGGAGAACAATTTCCCATGACACCTAGTTCCAGTAACACCATAGGAAAAAATGGCATAAGTTTTATGATTGGAAACCCAGAAGAAGTTCCTATTTTATTGGAGAACCATAATAAATTATTATAATGCTTTCAGAGCTCTTCGTATGATGGAGAGTTCCTGTGATGTCATTATCTTTTTAAATGTTCTATAACACCACAGAAGAATGTTATTATCTGGTGTTATTGGAGAAGATTTAGAACTTTAATGACTTTAAGGCCCTGTTTACAGTAGTGCATTTTCATTTTAAAATGGCGTTTTAAAATGAAAACGATCCTTGTCTTCACTGGTGTTTTCAACGCGTTTCAGAGATGAATTCCGTCCACACTACACTACCGAAAATGCATGTCACATGACTATACATGCAGGTACAACATTGAGCATGATGTAATTGTTTACACGGTCGTCAAGGATAAGCAGAGCGAATGTGGGCAGCCACATAGATATGGGATGTGTCTGAAAGCCTAGGCAGCTGTCTTGCTGCCTTATGAATCAATGACTTTGCAGGCAGCGTTTTTGCACGAAGGCACCTTATGAAATTTATTTCAGACAGGCTTCTGAGGCAGTGTAACGGTTTAATGATCTACAACAAAATAGAATGAGTTTTGGTGATTACTAAACAAATATTTATTTACTATAATACAGATTTCTTGCTATAAATAACATCAAAAGTGCAAAATCGTAGTCAGAAATATACATTTATACACAAATTGACCACCAAACACAACTTTCAGATGCCATCTTTATTTTTTAGCTCAACTGTCACAGAATGGAATGCACAGAATTGTGGGATATCAAAGCGAAGGATACATCTATGCTGCCTCTACCTCTGGTGACAGGAAGTAAAGCAGAATTTGGATTCGAACGTGGCTTGATGCCTTCCTGCCTTGGAATTCTGCCTCCAAAAGTAGCATTTTAGAGCTTTCAGATGCAGCCATGTATAGATGCCATATTCGACCGCTCCAGATATGTTTATGCGTCCGCCATTTTGGAATGGTCAACTTGACGTCATTCACCATAATAATCAATGAATATTGAAAGATATACATGTGTAGGGTTAAGTCAGTTTTGGTAAATTACTTATAATACCATCAAATAAGCTACTATATGCATGAGATCTAATGATATTCTTATAAATTAGCATGGGTCTGTTAAATATATTTATATTTTAAGTTTTAAAATGATGAGAGTTAGAGTATCAGCAGGTTCCTTCTTGAGCCACGGCACAACATTTAGGTAAAATGGGCCAGCTGTTCAGTTAAAATGGGCTGATATAAAAAGAGAACAACACAGGTAATTTCAGCTTAAATCGTTTTATTTTTAACAGTAAATTGTCTTTAATAGGACCACCATAAATGTATTTCATAATATAGAAAGTTGAATGAATATTTAATTAAACAATGCAATTAAAAATGAACTGCATAGGTGTGTGTTTCTGTGCATTGGTGTATTTTGTGACTGTTAAGGTTTTGTTTGGATACATATCTACAGTAGGCCTATAAACCTATTTTCACCCTCAATTTCTGTGTAAAATTGTGTGTGTGTATGCAGCCCATTTTACTGACATCTTCCTTTCCCTTTCTCTTCTCTCTTCATGTCTCTCTGTTTCCTTTCTTTGCTTGTCCTCTCGCCATACTGTCTACAATGCAGTTTTTTAAAACACTGTTTTTTTAACGATTTTGTACAGATACATATCTAGGCCCATAAACCTATTTTCACCCTCAATTTCTGTCTAAAAGTGTGTGTGTGTATGCAGCCCATTTTAGCTGAAAATTGTGGCCCATTTTAGCTTAACCAGCCATTTCTACCTAAAATGACCTTTTTTCACAAAAATCATAAACCTTTGCTGTCTTGGTATGCTTACGTATAATTGCTTTAGTACCCTTATTAGTGAAATTTTCTATGTCAGACTCAATTACCTTTCAATTTCTCTGACGAGCTTTATGTGACACTCTGCCCTGCCCGCCTTAAAAAACTCAGACCAATAAAAATTATTGTTACATGTCAACTAGTGTTGAAGCAATAATGCAAGATCAGTTATTGTGATTTTCTGTAAAAAAATTTAAAGAGATATGATGCTACATTCATATTTGGCCCATTTTACCTGATAGCCGTTCCAAAAATGGCGAATGGCTCACGTATCACGGCCCATAGAAACAGTCGCTAATGAGGCATCCATGTATATATATCTATGGGCAGGCACGCCATTGTTTTCAAAAGTCTCTGTTTTGGTCCGTTTGCACTGAAACGCAACCCCAGAGTTTTCCAACTATAATGGGGTCTGCAGCATTTTTGAAAGTTTCCATTTTCAAAGGTCGAAAACACCAGAGTGTAAATGACAGGCGTAAAGGTAGCAAAAGCCATGTGTTTTAAAACAAAAACGCACTAGTGTAAACGTAGCCTAAAGTTTTTATGACGCCAAAAAGTAATATTTTAAACATCCAGAAGAAACATAGGTTAGTCGACTTAAGAAAGCTTTACAATAAATCTGAAAGAAAGTCTCTCTGCTGAACCTTGGGTGTTGCACAGAACCATTAAGAGATTTGTGTTTTTAGCATTAATTTATCACAGCCTAAAATGTTCCGTGGAGTTTTCTTAATAATCAGATGTGCATAATGAATGCACAAGGTTAGCAAAATGTGCCACAGTAAGAGAATGGATTTATTACTTAGCAGAGCTGCTTAGCCAATCTAGCGAACTCCATGGAGTACAAATCAAATTGGTTAAAATAGAAAAACGTAAAATTTATTTTCCTTGCTAAGAAAGAGAGAGAGCCATGCTTACACCAGATCTGGAGTAAATTAATTGCAGTTGGGCTTAGCTGTCCTCCCTTATTTCTCCATGCAAATATTCTCCTTTAAAACACTCTGCTTTGGACTATCAGTACGACGCCGAGGCAGGAAAGGTCCTTGCTTTTGTCATTTACACTTTATAAGACCTGTCATTATCAGTTTATAGGTACATTAGAAGCAAGCCATTTAAATGTATTTCCTTATATGTGAGATATATGGGTAGAACAATCAGCACTGTGCAGTGCAGCTTCCTAACACAAACCCAAAGGGAGGCTATTTTTGGCTTCTCAACAATTTCAGCCCCAGCATGTAGGATCACTGTGAGCTTGAGTTTTCTCCCCAGGGCTTCAACAGAAGCACGCACACCAAACAAGAAAAGCCTTGGGGATACGGAAACAACTTTAAAGACAAAGCTGTGGAATCAGCCTCAATAGTAGGCTAATAGCAAAGAAAAGAGATGTAGGGGCCGTTTGTGTACGTAATGCAAATGGGTATTACACAGAACTGAGAAATTCATTAACCTTGTGTTTACAGAGTTTATTTTAAAGCCAGCCAGAACTTACTTTTGAAAAAAAAGTGTTTCTATTCATCAAATGACTCCTGTGAATCATACACAATATCAGGCATGCAGGACCAATAACGAATCTAGCCAGAAACGTCTGATCTCAGTGTCAAATTATTAAGTTATATGTTCAGCGGGTGACACATTAACGGTGACAGCACCTCTACCAGCTAGTCAGCCCTCCAGCAAGCAGAGAAAGTGAGAAAAAATAAAGATGCACCTTGTCACAGAGACACCAAGAACTTCAGCAGAAAAAGTTAAATTTCATATGCTGTCACAGCACCCATGACAACAGTTATATTAGTTTGCCAAGGACCAACAGCAGTCCTAACACCTGTTAGTAACTTCATGATTCTAATAACGAGTACAGTACCATAGGTACTCATGCTATTCCTCATAAAACATGTACTCATTTTCACAACAACCCAAAAAAAGTGTCCCCAAAAATGATTTGGACCCTTGTGCTACACTTAAATGAATATAAATAATATCAAACCAAGTGGCATTTTGACTCAAATGCTGCTAGAACTTCTCTTTTCTAAGCCATTTTTGCTTAAAGATAATGTTTAATGCATCAAATATTTCAAATGTACTGCATTTCAACTTTATCATTACATACTTGTAATTACAAATATATTTAAATACTTGGCATATGAATTTCAGTAAAAGTGACATTAAAGTGCATTTTAGTTTATCATAAATCCTTTAACCATATTTCAAAAACAATAGAATAATGAAATTGCACATTACATTATTACAAATTACAAGTTAAGTCCTACTTAAGTTTGCCAAAAAATAAATAAATAAATAAATAAATAAAACTAATATTATTGGAGTTAATTTTACAAGAAACATTTCAATCTTTTTACCTCACAATTTCATATTTCATTCAATGCATTACTTGCCCTTTCCTTGTAATTTGTGACATTTACTAGCAATTTCTATGAGAGAAATTTAACCCCCGGTTTCACAAACAAGGCTAAGGCCTGATCCCAGACTAATATGTAAGTCTGAGCTATTTCAATTTAAAAAAACTTGCACTAACTGATCTTAAAATATGTCAGTGCCTTTGTTTTGTCTCACGATACACATCAGTATTGTTTTTTTTTTAAAAGGCATGCTTATAAAAAATTACTTAAATGTTCTAATTGAACTATTGCCTAATCCTGGTTTAACCTAAGACCTGTCTGTGAAACCAGGCCTAAAAGCTTTATTTATTTTTTTCTGTGTACTCCAAATTGCAGGGTTTTTTTTTTTTTTTTTTTTGTATTTAATGAAAATTTTAAATATAATACATTTCTCACTTAATACTGTTAACACTTAAGTATATATTTTTTAAAGAATAAAATTTACATAAAAAGTAGCCTACTGTTTTGCTCAAGTGTACTTGTTTTTCACAAGGGAAAGCCTGTCAGTCAAAGTCACCAGTCACCAGTTATAAAATCCTCCCTATCTTGCAGCTCTATAATCATATAGATATTCTACAGCCGTGGCACAATGTGATCCTTTGACTTAGGGGTGTATTCAGAAACATCTGCTCAGTTTTTTCCCACTTTCAAACCTCCAGAGTGCATTAGCCAGCAGCTCCTGCAGTGCTTATCTTCAGTTTCTCACGAACGATAAGATTTTCAGCAAGCTGAGCAATATTGAATATCACTTTTCCCTGTTAACAGCGTCATTGTGTGCTTGTGTATAGTGGGGGAATCTGTATGGCATAAAGCGTTTAAGGATTTCACACACACTACATTTTGACAGCATTGAGTATAAAAGAGACCCGCTGGCCCAACATTTCCCATGCACTTCCAAACAAGTGGAAATCAGCAAGCTGTGATGTGGAGGTAATATTAGCTTAAGACTTACTGGATGTTATACACTTTGAAAAACAGTATGTAAAACAGCAGGCATTAATCCTCAATAAACCTCACATTACATACTGTATATGACATCAAGTTATCATCTTGAAAATTATAATAATTATTTTATATTTTTAATTCAATTGTGTGAAGTAAAAAAAAAAAAAAAAAAGCTAGAGTATTTTTTTTTTATTTTTAATAAATAGTTTCTTATATGACAGCTTCAAATGCATAATTAATTTAATGTGGATAAATTGTAGAAGGCATCGCACAATGCATCTGACCAGCTTCATTTGGATTCATATTTCAGATGTATTTAATTTCTTCAGCAGTGAAACGAAGCAATGTTTTCATCAGAATATTACAGACAAACCGTGTAATGTTCTGTTCCTAATTTGAATTATTTAATTTGTAAATGGAATGTAATGTTAGAAACTATAGAAACGAGTCAAACACAATATCATCACAGCATAATACCTGCATCAATTCAATGAGTCCGGCTCTATGGCAACCATTCTAGAGATATGTTTGTACTGAATTCAACATTTAGAGGGGGAAACACAATTTTGCTTAATGATCATCCAAGGCTGCTTACAGACATTGAAAATTCCCTAACAAATATACACTACCATTCAAAAGTGCGGGTCCCGTATGTTTTTTTAATCAAGGAAAATAATAATAATAAAATTAACTAATAGTGACACTGAAGACTGGAGTAATAATGCTGAAAATTCAGCTTTGCATCACAGGAATAAATTACATTTTAAAATATATTTTAAAAGATAACAGTTCATTTAAATTGCAATAATATTTCACAGTATTACTGGTTTTACTGTATTGCTGATCAAATAAATGCAGCCTTGATGAGCACACAGGAAGTCACTTTTGAACAGTAATGTGGTGCAAATTTTGTCAACAATTCTTAAGATGAACACTTATGTGAGAATAGTTAATAAGGAATAATAAGAATTATGTGATTGTGCTCCTGTGTCCGTTCTGCTTTTTCCACCTATGTTAGCAAATTTGATTTGCTGAAGGGTTATTGGCAGGTGCCGTTAACATCTAGAGCTCAAGAGATCTCTGCATTTGTCATTCCGTCAGGCCTATTTTCCTATAAGGTTATGAGTTTTGGCTTAAGAAATGCCCCAGCTATGTTCCAACGGTTAATGAATAGAGTTATTGCAGGTTTGGAGGGTTGTGCAGTTTACTTAGACGATGTAGTCGTTTATAGTGACACTTGGTTGGAACATAAATGTCGGATTAGAGCTTTGTTTGATCGTCTTACTGCAGCTAACCTTACGGTAAATTTGCCACCGTAACTTACCTTGGAAAAGTAGTGGGTCAAGGTCATGTACGTCCTGTTCGAGCTAAAGTGACCGCACTTGATCAATTTCCTATTCCTACTACAAAAAAGGAATTAATGAGGTTTCTTGGGATGGTTGGTTTTTATAGGGGGTTCTGTCAGAATTCTTCTACTGTGGCAGCTCCTCTTACCAACCTTCTAAGAGAGAAAATCAAATTTGAGTGGACCTCGGTGTGTCAGAGAGCATTTGAGGATGTTAAATCGCTCCTCACTGTGTCCCCAGTGTTAGTTGCACCAAGTCTGAATAAAGCTTTCAAATTACAGGTTGACGCTAGCAATGTGGGAGCGGGAGCTGTTTTATTGCAGACCTCAGAAGATGAGGTTGATTGTGTGGTCGGGTATTTCTCTAGAAAGTTTAATTCTTATGAACTTAATTATTCAGTTATTGAGAAAGAGGCCCTAGCTTTGATCTGGGCACTGAATCATTTTGAGGTTTATGTGGGTTCAGGTGGAGGGCCGTTAGTGGTTTATACTGACCATGATCCTCTAACATTTTTACATTCTTTACAGAACCCAAACCAGTGACTCATGAGATGGTGTATCTTTCTACAAGGGTATCATCTGGATATAAGACATATTAAGGGTACCGACAATGTGATTGTGGATGCTCTATCACGAGTACAATGCGTGTTATTGCAATGTTTTTGCTTTTCCTTTTCTAGTTTTCTCTCTCCATCTTATCTCTTTTCCTAGGCATCGAGGTTGAGGAGTGTTATGGGGGGACGAGATGAGTGGATTCTGGAAGATGCTGACATCGTTGTTATTTGGGAGTATATGTATTGGAGAGTTGTGTGTATAGTTATGTTTTATTTGTGTTTAGTAGGTGTACATCCCAGTTTAGTTAGTGGGGGTTTTTTGTTGGGGATTTTTTTTGTTGTTGTTGTTTTGGGTGGTAATCCTGAGTGGGGGTACACTTCAGTATTCTACAGCAGTCCTGGGGCCTGTTTCAATAAGGAGGTTCAACCAACTCGGAGTTTAAACATGAACTCTGAGTTGATTTACCGAGAGATTAAAAACTAAATTAAAATCAGAGTTAAGCGCGCACACCGCGACTATAAAAAGGCATTATCAATGGAGCGCAGATATAACGAGTCACCATGGCAACATCTGAAAAAAAGAGATCTGCATTTTTTTCTCCAGCTGAACTTGATGTGCTCATGCAGACTTATAGCAAATATGAGCATATATTTTTTTTTAAAAAAGCAACACCACTGCATCAGCGAAACAGAGACAGTTAGCGTGGGAAAACATAGCTGCTCAAGTTAATGCGTAAGTTTACATTTAAAATATTTAAAGTATAAAGTAAAAAAAATAAGTAATGTAATGTGTGACGTGGGGAATTGGCTTAAATTTTGAAGTTATTTCAGATGTAATTGCATTCAAATACATAAAATAGGCTACTACATAGTTTCTAAAACAAATTTGACAAAACAAGAATGCATATAACCTTAACTTGATGTTCAGTAGAAATTTTTAATTAAAGGTTCCCACTTTTACACACGTTGATGAGTTTAAGATAAAATTTGTAAAATTGAGTTTTTAAAAGATTTAAAAATGCACTTGTGTGTCTGCCTTTTTTATTGATCAAGTGGTAGAGGTTGATATGACATTTAGAATGTAAGCAGTACTAAAAAATAGTTTTTAGAACGAGTAATAATCCGATTAATCTAGTTACAGTACATGTCCCTGTTGAAGGTCAGTGAATTTAAGCTAATTATTTATTTTTTTGCAGTAATATCAAAGGTAAAACTTAAAACTATGGTATTGAATCTAATTGTAATGTTCATGTAGGCGCAATCCTGCAGGTATTAAAAGAACATGGCAGCAGCTGAAAATGAAATATAAAAACATAATTCAATCAGGTAAGGCTTGAGCATGTCATGCATGTAGTTTTTTTTACAAATGACATTTATGTAAATGGCAATACATGTCTAATGCTGTTTTCATACAGTGCTCTTTTTCAATTGACATCTCTTCAGCCAACAGAAAGAAGGCAGAGGCTCGCAAGACAGGGGGAGGCCCTGCACCAGCACCACTCACAAATGCTGAGGAGATGGCCCTGAGTCTGAACACTGGAAGGCCAGTGGCTGAGGGAATTCCTGCAGGGTGTTCATCAGAGCCAGTCACTCCCCAGGACACAAGTGCCTACATAAAATGTAAGAGGGCTACATACTCATACACACACACGTATACAATTTACGTATTTACTTTCTTTTTTGCATTGGTCTTAATAGATTCTGATGGCAATATCTGCCTTTTGGAGCCTCCTGTATTAACAGAACCCCAGGCAGTTGTAAGTGTCCTAGCTTCTGGTGTATTGAGTAGGCTAAGTAATATTATAAAGTGTGCTCAACCAAATGCTCATCTTCTCAGGATGTAGGGGATGATGACACCATTTCTGCTGATATAGAGAGGCCTATAGAGGTAATGTTATGTCTGTAGACATCAAACAATCTTTACAATCACATCTTTACATTTTTGTGTCCAGTAACCTATAGAATGTAAGTATATCCAAGTTTAAACATATATTCTTGTCTTCCCCCATCACCACCCTCCAGAGTGTGGAAGAACAGGAAGAGGAGGAGGAGGGTCCATCAACTTCTTCTGCACAGATGAACACAGTTCAGTGATGTACAGTAAATGCCAGTTTAATTCAATGGAAGTCATGTACAACATAATGTAACCCTAAACTACTGTATTTTCAGTTACCAGTAAAGGAGTTATATAAACTGCATCTGCTTAAACAAATTGAAAAAACCAATAAAGAAATGATTTACTTGGATCGACAGATCCTTAAGTCAGATATGGAAATCGAGATCCTGAAACACAAGCTACAGGTAAGGTGTATATTGTGATTAGTGGATTATATAAAAGTTTTGAAAGAATATAGGAATTGAACAGTTGCTTTTTAATTTGTAGGAAATAAAGAAGACTAAATAAATTGTTGTGACTTGTTTATTTCTTTCTTTTTTTTTGTGTGGTGGTGGCTGATTTAATCAGAGAATGAATTGTGGCATATAAGGTCTCGGACCACCCTTCCATCCTGGAAATCTGCAGGGTGGATGGGGTCTTCCTCTGGGTCTTGTATGTGTAGGGCAGGATGTTGTTCCCCTCTAAAAATGGCAATATTATGGAGAACTACACATGCCACAATGATGTCGCAGGCCCTCTCAGGGGTGACCCTGAGGTGACGTAGGCACTGGAAACGTGCTTTCAACAGACCTATAGTCATTTCCACCCTGCCTCTAGTTTTACTGTGTGCCACATTATATCGCTGCTGTGGGCCTTGTTCAGGTTCTGGATAAGGGGTTAGCAGTGTAGGCTGGCATGGGTAACCCCTATCCCCCAGCAGAAAGCCGTCAATCTCTCCTGTAAAAAAAAAAAGTTCACATTGCTTTAGTGCTGCATTGAAGTGCCCAAGTGTGCAGTGAATACATTTACTTACCATTTTGCAGTCTGTTGCTTAGGGTAGACTCACGATATATTCGTGAGTCATGAACAGAGCCGGGCCACTTGGCTTCAACATTGGTGATAATATGTGCAGCATCACATATGATCTTCACAGTGGAAAGAATAAGATATATGAGATATAGTATTGCTATGTGGTGTTTCACCATTGTAAACTGCATGTAACTCTGTGTACCTGCACATTAATGCTGTGGATTGACTTTCTATTAACATAGTCTGCCTCATTTTCAGTTGGTGCAATGATAGGTATATGTGACCCATCAATGCATCCAACCACATTGGGAAATCCTGAAGGTAATTTTAAAGATTAGGCTACTTTCAGAAGTCGCAGCAAAATGTTATTAACTGAACATATATATATATTTCATATTAAATACATTTGAACTGATTTGAACGCTACAAACCAGCAATTCTGTAAAATTCCTCTTTGATGACTCCCAGGGGTTTGTGGCCAGGAAACACTACAAAAATGTGCAGAAAGCGTTTCAGAGCGAGGCACACTTTCCGTACAGCTCTGCATACAGTGGCCTTACTAATATGCTCCGCATCCCCGATATTGTACAGAAAGCTTCCATTAGCAAAGAAACGTAAAGCTGCACATAGTATCTGCTCGGATGTAAGAGCACGGCCACGATGGGTGATGTTAGTGATGTAAGGACGGATTAGATTATGGATATATGTAATTGATTGCAACGAAAAACGGTAACGCTCAAATGAAAATGTATGGGGAAAAGACAAAAAATCCACTCTGGGTCTCAAAATCCTTGCCCGACGTAAATGTAATTCTCTTCGAATTAATACAGCCTCCTCATCTATGGGATCCTCCAAAAAAGGACAAGCCATTCTCATAACTTTGTTCTTTGTGGGGCTGAAATGTAGGCAATGAATGACTAAGGCTAAGGCAAGAAATACCGCTTCGTCTTTAAAAAATGGGAGGAGACCGAAAGAAACTCTGGGTTTCCCGAAGAAAACCTGCTCCCGACCAGGTTAGGTTCACAGAGTAACTTGCCATGGTAACTGACTCTGAGTATAAGTTACCTCTCTTTCAGAAACGGGCTTGACTTACTCTGCTTTCTCAGGTTTAACATACCTCCCATTCTGAAACCGAAAACCCAGAGTTTCCCTCATTTCAGGGTTAACATACTCAGAGTTTTCACTTAACCTCCTTTCTGAAACGGGCCCCTGGTTATGGGATTGTTGTGGATGCTGAGTTTAGTGTTTAAAAGCCGCCCCGAGCTTGGCAAGCCACTGAAGACTAGATAGGTGTAAGGGAGTGAGTGATGTTAGTTAGGAGGCTGGATGTACACTATTTTGAATTATTTTTGTTTTGATGATGGTATGAAGGTTTTTTTTTTTTTTTAAGGGGGGGTCTGTGATGTGCTCCTGGGTCTGTTCTGCTTTAGCCGGCTGTGGGGCGGGACTTTGGGGGTAATTATCATGGGAAACACCTGCAAAGAAGTTTTAAAATAGCTTTATGGACCTCTGTCCAGCCACTCTCTGTGACCCTCTTTGGTTTTTCGTTATGTTGGGTTGTTCTGTTGTGTTTATTTGTTGGCTTTATGCATTAGTTTAGTTTGAGATTTATGTTCCACAGGCCTGTTGGTTATGTTGGATTGTGATTATTAACTTGCGTTAATTTATTTTTATTTTTATTATGATTTGTAATCTTTATTTATGTAAATAAACATTGGTTGATTCATATTGCGTTCTCATTGCCTCCCTTATTTGTCACGGCTCTGAGCCGGCCGTGACAATTATGTGAATATACTTTGTTCTCTCTGCTGTTTGCTACCTGTTTGTTATCTGGGGGGAAAAAAAAGTTTCTGCTGAACCGGTGTAGACCAGCCTAAAGGGTTTTTTACACTGGTGGTTCAAACAGTGACTGCAGAGCCTCAGGGTGTGTGTCACTCAAGTGGGTATGATGGACCAAAACCAGAAGTCAACGTTGGGTTAATGTCATTTTTCTCCTGTGCTATGGAGGAAGGAATAAAATACTGGCTTTGTTTTAAAACATAGTGAACTACATACTGTCTACATCCCCTAAAGCAGCACACTAAACCTCCCGAGTAACTGATTTGAAACACTCTAGTTCTGTAAACGGACACTCAATTTTGTCACAAAACATTTACAGTCTGATGTTTGCTTGTTGTTAAGATAATTATAAACTAAAAATACAAACAATACTTAGTTCACATAATTCTGTATTGTGTTGAGCATTGAGCATTGATGTGGTGTGAACTAATGGACATTGTAGAGAGGTTCAGGCAGGAGATGCAGTTGATGGTGGTGCAGCATGCACACCTGTAGGCCTAGTCTCTGTAGTCGTGAGAAATATCTCTACTTCACTAAGCTTGTTTGTTCTTTCTTTTGAAACGCAAGTCATGCAGTGAGTACTTTGGACTCTCACTCCACTGAATCCCAGCATGCACCTCTCATTGTGACTCATTCTAATTATCTACCTGTTTTTAAGTGCAAAACAACCACCTCTTTGGGACAATTTTGTCATATCCCCATGCTGGACCTCATTCGTCACCACCATTTTTTTCAAAATCAAGAAGAACATTTAAACAACTCATGTGATTAAAGTTTAGTTAAGCAATAATTTCAATAATTGCATTTCCTATTTTGTATTTTTTATTTTTTTTGTAATATATTTTTGTCATTTTGTCACATTAAAATTGTCTTGAATTTTTTTTACAATGCCTTCATCTTTTACATTTGCTACTTTTCCACACTCAGACGTCTGGCTATTTTATTCCAGAAATTACAAACAATGTTATAACACACAATATTATTTAACACAATATATATAATAAATATATAAATAAATATTATATAAATAATATTTATAAATAAATTAATATATTTGTTTATATATATATATATATATATATATATATATATATATATATATATATATATATATATATAACAAATATACAAATAAATATCAATTGTATATAAATAAATTATATATATATATATAATCCCCTGCTGATCTTGAATGTTTGCCCACTGACAAAGAAATGATCGGTCTATCATTTTAATGGTAGGTTTATTTGATCAGTGTGAGACAGAATAACAACAACAACAACAAAATCCAGAAAAATGCATTTAAAAAAAACTTATAAATTGATTTGCATTTTAATGAGTGAAATAAGTATTTGATCCCCTATCAATCAGCAAGATTTCTAGCTCCCAGGTGTCTTTTATACAGGTAAGGAGCTGAGATTAGGAGCACTCTCTTAAAGGGACTGTTCCTAATCTCAGTTTGTTATCTGTATAAAAGGCACCTGTCCACAGAAGCAATCAATCAATCAGATTCCAAACTTTCCACCATGGCCAAGACCAAAGAGCTGTCCAAGGATTTCAGAGACAAGATTGTAGACCTACACAAGACTGGAATGGGCTACAAGACCATCGCCAAGCAACTTGGTGAGACGATGACAACAGTCGGTGCAAATGGAAGAAACACAAAATAACTGTCAATCTCCCTCAGACTGGGGCTCCATGCAAGATCTCACCTCGTGGAGTTTCGATGATCATGAGAGCAGTTAGGAATCAGCCCAGAACTACACGGAAGGACCTTGTCAATAATCTCAAGGCAGCTGGAACCTGTCAGTCCTCTGTCGTGTGTGTCATGTGTTTTTTGCCTCTTGTGTCCTTATTTGGTTTGTTTCCTGCCCTCGTCTAGTGTGATTATTGGTTAATTCTTGTCTAGCCATGTTTGGTTAATTGTCTGATTTACCTGAGTATATTAGTCCTGTCTGTTCTGTTAAGATTTGGTCTGGTCTACTCGTTACTCCCCGGTGTTCCTGTCTGTGTCTGCCTTGCCTTGCCGTGATGTCTTCATTAAAGACATATTATTTGAGTTTACATCCTCGTCTCCGTGTTCCTTGATCCTCCCTGCTCTGTGCACCGTGACAGAACCACAGTCACCAAGAAAACAATTGGTAACACATTACGCCGTGAAGGACTGAAATCCTGCAGTGCCCGCAAGGTCCCCCTGCTCAAGTAAGCACGTGTACAGGCCCGTCTGAAGTTTGCCAATGATTCTGAGGAGAACTGGGTGAAAGTGTTGTGGTCAGATGAGACCAAAATCGAGCTCTTTGGCATCAACTCAACTCGCCGTGTTTGGAGGAGGAGGAATGCTCCTCTGACCCCATGAACACCATCCCCACCGTCAAACATGGAGGTGGACACATTATGCTTTGGGAGTGTTTTCTGCTAAGGGGACAGGACAACTGCACCGCATCAAAGGGACAATGGATGGGGTCATGTACTGTCAGGGCAAGGGCATTGAAAATGGGTCGTGAATGGGTATTCCAGCATGACAATGACCCAAAACACATGGCTAAGGCAACAAAGGAGTGGCTCAAGAAGAAGCACATTAAGGTCCTGGAGTGGCCTAGCCAGTCTCCAAACCTTAATCCCATAGAAAATCTTAGGAGGGAGCTAAAGGTTTGAGTTGCAAAATGTCAGTCTCGAAACCTTAATGACTTGGAGAGGATCTCCAAAGAGGAGTGGGAGAAAATCCCTCCTGAGATGTGTGCAAACCTGGTGGCCAACTACAAGATACATCTGACCTCTGTGATTGCCAACAAGGGTTTTGCTACCAAGTACTAAGTCATGTTTTGCAAAGGGGTCAAATACTTATTTGACTCATTAAAATGCAAATCAATTAATAACTTTTTTGAAATGTGTTTTTCTGGATATTTTTTTGTTGTTTTTATTCTGTCTCTCGGTGTTCAAATAAACCCACCATTAAAATTATAGACTGATCATTTCTTTGTCAGTGGGCAAACGTACAAAATCAGCAGGGATCATTTTTTTTCTCCCACTGTGTGTGTGTATGTGTGTGCATATTGTGACGAGTCGGCTGCCTCCCCCCTGTCCATCATCACCACCCCGTCCCGTATTCGCCGCCCTTCACCAGGCTCCCGACGGGAGTGGGTGTGTGAGAGAGGAGGGGCGCTGGATACTCACGGCTGGCGGCGTGTGATGAGGCGCACCTGATGTGAATGGAGCCTCGTCACCGCCGCCGTTAAACGCCGAGAGCGCCTCTCCTCGGGAGACCGGTCTCTTCCCCGTGCATGCACGCTGGTGTCCTCGTGGGTCCAGGAAGGGTGCGTCGAGGAGGACTGCCGCACCCGTGAGACGGCTGACGGGCCAGGATGCCGGGCCGTCGAATCCCCCAGAAGCGCCGGGAACCAAGGAGATGGAAGGAGCCGCGCACGAGACGCCGCCGCCACTCGCTCCCGGCCCCGAGAGGGGAGCGCGTGCGGCCACCGCACTCCGCCCCTTCCCTGGACCTTTCCCTTCTGAACACTACCTTCCTGCACAAGCCCCGCGGCACAACGAGGACACCAGATTCCCCGTTTATTTGGACACTTTTTCCCCTTTGGACACGTTATTTTATCCCTTATTGTTTAATAAAAACCTCTCCGAGGCTTGACGCCACGCCCACTGTGTCTGTCGTTTGCTCCTCCCGCCACAATATATATATATATATGTTGTTGTTATGTTAAAAAATTTACATTTTTTTAAGCATGTTGCAAGGGCACTAAGAAAGAAAAATACGTATATTTAGAAGGCTGGGGAATATGGAACAGGATTAATGGCTTTGCTCTTAACACAATCAAGGCCATTAACCATATTCACAGCATGCTAATCTGAGCCAATTAGCTTTTAATAAACCAGCCCAAAGACGTCCTTCTTAAATTATACTTGACCTTTTTGCAGTTTATTAGACCATTTTAGAGCAAACATTAAAGGGCCCTCAGTGTGGACACAAGACATCCTCTAAAGCCATTTACCGTCAAATGCTTTAGGATTAACAAAGATTTACAATGTGTTTATCAGTCAGAATGTGTCTGATGATTGAATAATGTGCAATTGAAAATCTAAATCAAGCATTAATCAACCTCTGAAAATGCATAGGATTTGAAAACTTTCCAGCGTATCTTGACGTGAGCTTTGAAATGAGTGTTCGAGAAAGGAGGCGCCTGTCATTGTGCACTAACAGAATGCTGAATCAAAGAGAACAAACCTCATTTTTCCCCATTTTTCATAAATATTGAAAGCCGAAATAGCTCGCCTCGACATTACCATATTTCAATATCAACCTTTTCAACCTCCTTTTACTACTTTGATGAATATGTCAAAGCTTCAGTTCTTTCCTCTAACTTTCGATTTGGATCTTCACATTTTTGGCTCGTTGAAGCTGTCACTCACATGTTTATCCAATACCTCAACAGATTCCCTCGGACTGAACAGGAACAACAGCTGCTGGAGAATTTGAACACAGCAGAGAGTTGAAGCATATGAAGAAATATTAACCTGAATGAGCCTTTTACATTTTAACATGCTTATTTCTCTGGGACACTCCCTAGAGGTAAACACGAAAACAAGAGGAGACGGACAAACGGCACACTTTGCATGTCAAAAGAACTTGATTCATTTTGATTGGTTGTTTGATGCTGCCCATAGGAAACACTTACAGACAAGTTGAACCAATCACTGTACACACATTTGTACTCATTTACATGCATAATTATCTATTGCTACAAGTATATCTTCTAAATATCAAAATATTAGCCTCTGGGAAGAAATATTCACAATCTATTTTAAACATATCAAGGTTGTTTTTTGTGGTCCACTTGTGATAAAAAGTGAAGGCTATACCCAACAGCTTTAAAATAAACTTGTATGTATCATTGTAAAGCGATAATGTATATAGGCTGTGCTTATATCAGGATCCTATGAACCAGTTTGACCTTGTGGTTAATGAGTTACACTTGACTGCCAGTGTACTTTAAAGAAGCAGCAAACACATTTTTTTTTAAATACCAGGTATGGTTTACTACACACTGTATGTATGTGTGTGTGTGTTCATTTTAATTATTGGAAGTGCTCTGTTACAACACTGTATTATGGCAGTATGATAGCATTCTTCCATAAGGAAAGTAAATAGTAAATTCAGATTATTTTATCATACTGAAAAGCGACATTATAGGCACAGGAACCAACTGATCCTGCTTGTTGTTTACTGACTGGTCTGTGTTCAGGACATGGTCACCAAACCATCATGACCTAGTAGAGGCTGCCAGGATGACCGATAAGGCAGGGTGCAAATCTCCTCAGTGAAATGGAAACCAGAACATGTTCTTTTGTGAGAAGACATCCTATAGTCAGCTGTTTTGAGAAGAAGGTCTGTAGAGATCGGATGAATCAAAACTATTGTCTAGGTTGGTTAACTCGCACCCATCAGGCCAACGAGGAACACACAAACAGCAAAGACCAAAAGAGAGAAAGCGATTACCTCAGTGTCAGCAAAAGATAAATCAATATGTGATAAAGTTCATTTTTAACAGTTTGGGTTCAGGTCATTTTTTAAACATTAAATGGCATATTAAAGCGGATGCATATTTAATCAATTCACTAAGGAGATACAAAAAAATAAATAAATAGGTGGAGACCCCAAGACTAAAGGGATTTATTAAAAATACACTGATTTGTAATAAACAGCATACGTAATTTATTACGAAAAAACTGAATCTCAGGTGTCTGCAATCTGTCTTTGATCAAACATTTGTTAAGTAATTGTTAAGTATTAACACATTCAACAATACACTATGTGTTCCTTGCTGATAGCTGTGAGTCGGTTTTGAAAGCATTGGAAGTCCAACATAGATTTCTTTCTTTATTTAATGTTTAAAGCAACACTAAGCGTTACAGAAATTTGATTTTGATTGTGTCTAGCTGTTCCCATCACTTTAATCATTATTAAAGAAATAGTTCACCCAAAACTGAACAGATGGAGAATTTCTGAAGAATCTTAACACAGCTTTCCATACAACAACTATTATAGTAAGCATGACTTTTAAGCTTCAAAAAAAAAAAGAAAAGAAAAAAATAAGAAACAAAAAGTGGTCCATAACATTCCAGTTTATTCCTTGCACAAAACTATAATTTCATATATTGTTTTTGAAATATGGTTAAAGAATTCTGCTGAATGTACTGACAAGGATTTATGGTAAACTAAAATATAATTCAATGTCATTTCTATTTAACATGATTTTAATGTATTTTAAAGTAAATGTTTAATTTGATGTTATTAAAAACTGCATTTAATAAAAGTTTATTTAAGTTACTTAAGTAATAGTCCTGAAATTGTACTCTAAGTAAACTTAATTGGCATTTTATTTAATTAACATTAAGTCATTTGCAAGTACAGGAAATATGACTTAATATAATTTTAAGATTCAGCACATTTAAGTGCACTTCTCTTTTCACAAGTCTATAACTGTATGCCTAAAATAACCTAATCTGGGATTGCTAATGACTCACCACACACAACAACCAATAACAACATATTGCACATTACAGTTATGAGGAAGAATCTCTGGACCACCGACGTTTCACTTTGTCAAACCATGACAGGAATAGATAGCCAGTGATCCTCCACAGGGCGTCAACAAATGCAGAAACAAAAGGACTGGAAGTCATTTATTTTCAACGACAGATGGTCATTTGAGGCAACATGAGTGACAGTGACCTTTGCCAATCTGCAAAGTTGAGCAGAGTTTTAATAAAAACCGCGCAGCGACACGATGGAAAATGACAACTTCACATGATCCACCACCTGAAACATCAGAGTATGAACACCTACTAGAAACAGTACAGAGGCTTAGTGACCTGCATTGATTTAATCAATGTCACTGTGAACGGCCCTTACACGTCTTGTCACATCGCTTGTCACAGATGGTTAGGACAAAAACTTAAATGAAAGAGATAGGATTTATTGCTTGTCTCTTTATCCTGTCACACCTGATTAGGACACAATGTAAAGCTGAACTGTCCGGTTATCTGCTCTGAACTTATTTGTACAATAACCTTGAATTTAAAAACCCAGAAGCTAAAGGGATGCCAGATATGCTTTACAACATCATTTAAACTAAAGGTCAGAAGCATAGAATAATTCAAAATTTTCAATGTTTTTAGACTTGTATGGTTACCAAGGCGTATTATGCTGCGTTTATATGATCAAAAATACTGTAAAATCAGTAATATTATGAAATGTTATTGCATTTTTAAAAAAAACTATTGTCTTTTTAAATCTATTTTAAAATGTAATTTTTTTCATGTAGCACAAAGCTGAATTCTCAGCATCATTGCTCCAGTCTTCAGTGTCACATGATCATTCAGAAATCATTCTAATATGCTGATTGGCTGCTCAAAAGAACATTTCTTAATATCAGCAGTGTTGAAAACAATTGTGCTGCTTAATATATTTTTGTGAAAACTGTGATATCCCGCCATTCAAAAGTTTGAGGTAAGTGAGATTTATTTAAACAATTAAAGAAAAAAAATGTTTTTGCATCCTTGCTGAATAAAAAGAAAAAAAAAACTGTTATTCAATAAGGATGCATCTAATTGATCAACATCTATAGTAAAGACATTTATAAATGTTACAAAAGATTCCTGTTTCCAAAAAAAGTAAATAATGATAATTAGTTTCCTTTGATCTTTTTATTCATCAAAGAATCTTGAAAAAGTGAACAGTATTATATTATTACAGTATAATAACTTATTAAGCGCTATATAAATGCATCATTCATTCATTCATTCATTCAGCCAGCTTATAATTAATGAGCATATTAAACTAATTTCTAAAGGATCATGTGACACTGAATTACTGGAGTAATGATGCTGAAAATTCAGCTTTGCATCACAGGAATACATTTAATTTCAAAATATTTTATATTAGAAAACACATTTAAAATTTTAATAATATTTCACAAAATTACTGTTTTCACTGCATTTTTTTATCAAATAAATGCAGCCTTGTTGAGCATAAGAGACGACTTTCAAAAAAAAAAATTTTTTAAATCATAATTCCAAACTTTTGACCAGTAGTTCTCAGTCACTTCCCTTTCCTTTTAGCTAATATGGGTATTGTCACTTCTTGTGACCGCTCAGCCCTCTAATTCCACACAAACCATAAAGCAAACACCATCTTAACCTCTTCCTACTGAGAGAGTATCCGCTCCTGTCTAATTATGTGGCATTCGGGGCAGGAGGGAGGACCCAAGCCAAGCACAACATGCCAGTGACTGGCAACACATGAGACGCAGAGTCCGCTGTTTTCAGCAGACCATCGCTCCTTCCCTTCCGCTCCAGTCATGCTCCGTCTGAGCAATAATGTCGAATGTGAGTCTGGAGGTGAGACCGTCCCACACCGACCCATATATAAACACAAGTAGAAAAAAGTCAGGAAGCAGCCCACGGCAGCTGTGGCTGAGCCCAGCAGCTTTCACAACAGCCACTTCTTACATGTGTCTGACAGGAAGTCGGTGCTAAATGGTTGTATAATATCTGCCCACAGGATTGCCACATCATATGGGCCTGACTGCCTGGATCCCTTTCTGCATTATCATGATACTTTAATCAGAGCAAATGTTGACTGATTGAAGTTCAAACTGAGAACGGTTTGGGTCAATCTGTCCTTCGATCAAAAATGTCAGATCATGACTCTTGAATGTCCATGCGTTACTTTCCAGTGTGTGGTATGAGCTTAAAAGATGAGAAAATGTACTGTCCCATCTGTTTGATCTATGAGGAGGTCATAAAGGGGAGGTTATGGATTGGACGGGTTGTTTTAACCCTATAATGTCTTTTAACCCTGTTTTAACCCTTACCACATGCCTTCTGTTGTCTGATTGAGTTTATACTTTTTAGCAAGTAGTATAATTGTAAAAATGTCCACCTTGAGGTCATTTTACACTTTCTCTTTTTATAATGTAAACATTAGAATAAATTTACTTTGTTAGTATAATTTCAAAATGAAAACTGACTGAAGCAAGTTGTTTACTTGATTATCCATACATAATTGTTTAGAAAAATCATGTTAAAATGTGAGTTTTATATAATGAGTGTGTGTATATATATATATATATATATATATATATATATATAGATGCATACATATATATATATATATATATATATATATATATATATAAGGCTTTCCTTCCGATCACTTGCGTGCACAGAGACATGTACCGGCCCGGAGAGTGACCATCTCGGCTGCTCCCGGCGCTTAGCCGGTGGCAGTGGGGGTAGTGAAGGATCTGCTGATCCCAGTCCTTATTGGGAGAGATTCGAGTGCATCGGGATGGACCTAGTAGGGCTGTTGCCTAAGTCTGCCCGGGGTCACGAACACATCCTGGTAATCGTCGATTACGCCACCTGGTACCCGGAAGCAGTGCCCCTTCGAAAGGCCACCGCCAAGTCCATCGCCCGCGAGCTCTTCCTACTCTGTAGCCGGGTAGGCATCCCCGCCGAGATACTGACTGACCAGGGGACCACCTTCATGTCCCAGCTAATGGCTGACCTGTGCACCCTTCTCAAGGTGAAGCAGCTGAGGACCTCCGTATACCACCCCCAGACTGACGGCCTAGTTGAACGGTTCAACCAAACCCTCAAACAAATGCTGTGACGAGTGGTAGCCGAGGACAAGCGAGACTGGGACCTCATGCTGTCATATGTACTGTTCGGGATACAGGAGGTACCTCAGGCTTCGAACCTCTTCACCCCTTTCGAGCTGTTGTTCGGACGCCAGCCACGGGGGCTGCTGGATGTGGCAAGAGAAGCGTGGAAACAACAGCCTGTACCCCACCGTTCTATGATCGAATATGTGAAAGAGATGAGGGAACGAATCAACTGGGTCATGCCATTAGTCCGGGATCACCTCACCAAGGCTCAACAGGCGCAGCAGAGACATTACAACCGAGCCGCCCAGCCTCGAGAGTTCTAGCCTGGAGACCGGGTAATGGTCATTGTCCCCAACTCAGCCTGCAAATTCCTGGCCAGCTGGCAGGGCCAGCATACCATCACAGAGTATATTGGTCCCGTCACTTAGCGTGTCCGCCAGCCGGGACGGTGGAGAGCAGCTATATCACATAAACCTGCTAAAGAAATGGGTGGGAACAAGGGACCAGCTCGCCGCCCTCACTACCGTGGAGACGGTAGTCTTGGACATCAATCCACAGCTGTCGGCAGCTCAGAAGGCTGAGCTGCAGCACCTGGTCGGTCAGCTCTCCGATGTGTTCTCCCCGACCCCTGGGCGGACCCGGATCCTCCAACACGAGATCCGCACGCCACCAGGAGCCATCATCAGGCAGCGGCCCTACCGAGTCCCAGAGGCTCGTCGGCAGGCTATTGAGGAGGAGATCCAACAAATGCCGAAGTTAGGGGTGATTGAACCATCTAACAGCCCTTGGTCCAGCCCTATCGTCATGGTACCGAAACCAGATGGCACCCTCTACTTATGTAACGACTTCCGCTGCCTAAACGAGGTCTCTGAGTTCGACAGCTACCCAATGCCTCGGGTGGATGAGCTCCTCGATCGTCTGGGAAGAGCCCGGTACATCACCACACTGGACTTCACAAAAGGGTACTGGCAAGTGCCCCTCTCCGAAATTGCCAAACCCAAAACGGCCTTCAGAACCCCAAGTGGGCATTGGCAATACCGGACCCTTCCCTTCAGCTTGCACGGAGCTTCTGCCATGTTCCAGCGCATGATGGACATCTTGTTGCGGCCCCACCAGTGCTACGCCGTGGCATACCTGGATGACGTGGTCATCCACTCCGAACATTGGGAAGACCACCTAGACCGTCTTCGGAGGGTGCTGATGGAGCTACGTAGGGCTGGGCTTACTGCCAACCCCCGCAAATGTCACCTGGGCCTGTCTGAGGACGGGGCCTCATCAAGCCCCAGGAAAAAAAAGTGGAAGCAGTCCGGTCCTCCCCGAAACCCAGGTACGAGCCTTTTTGGGGTTGGCAGGGTACTATCGCTGTTTCATCCCTGACTTCTCCTCCTTAGCCTCCACCCTGACAGACCTAACCAGGAAGGGGCAGCCAGAGAGGGTGTGCTGGACACCCAAAGCGGAGGAGGCCTTCCGGAATGTGACGACAGCGCTCACCTCAGAGCCGGTCCTGCGAGCCCCTGACTCCAGCTGCCCCTTCCTGCTGCAAATGGATGCCTCCGACACAGGACTTGGAGCCGTCCTTCATAATCTATCTATCCATTGTCCAAACTGTTTGTCATATGTAGGGTATGGAACCTGGAACATGTATACATTACAGGGATGTTATAATATTTTTGAAAAAAGTCTCTTATGCTCCCCAAGGCTGCATTTATTTGATCAAAAATACAGTAAAAACTGTAATAATGTGAAACATTATTATAACTTAAAATAACCGTTTTCTATGTTAATATATTTTAACATGCAATTTATTTCTGTGATGCAAAGCTGAATTGTCAGCACCATCACTCCAGTCCTCAGTGTCACGTGATCCGTTTACTATCACGTTTAATCAATTTAATGCATCCTTGCATAATAAAATTTTGTTTGTTTTTTTAAATGTCATTATCATATAAACTTTTTCCCTATATGACTTTTCCACCTATTGTCTTGATCACGAAAAACACTGATGTGTCAGTTCACCTCTATTGCCAACATCTCTATAATACTTCACTCATATCACAGCTGAATCAATTGGATTAACACCAACCTGAAATGACTTGTTCTTTAAGCTCTTTTAGTTTAACCCTCCTCAGAGTCTCAGATCCATACAGTCTACAATCTCAAGCGACAACCTGCTGGTATTTGAAAAGAACAATTTCGAATGCTATCACCGATCAGATGGCCAGTGTCACACACATGTCCTGATCAGACACTGATATCAAGAGACAATAGTGACTGGTGGTGCTGGCGTAGGGATAACCTAAAGAGGAGAGTCTTTGCTTTGCAATCATGAAAAAAAAAAAAAAGAAAAACAAAACAAAGTATATCATAAACAATGAAACAAAAAAGCCAAACAAAAAAAATAGAAAAGGAAACCCATCAAACAAAATAAAATGAGAATGCTTTGACCTATAAAGGACCTTGAGGAGAACATGCAATGATTTAATCGCTAAATGATTCAATTATTTTGTATTTTATTTTAAATAATGCATTATATATTCATCACAATAAATAAAATATTTATAAAAAATATTATGACAAAATTTAAAAATATTAGCCTCCACCCTGACAGACCTAACCAGGAAGGGGCAGTCAGAGAGGGTGTGCTGGACACCCAAAGCGGAGGAGGCCTTCCGGAATGTGACGACAGCGCTCACCTCAGAGCCGGTCCTGCGAGCCCCTGACTTCAGCTGCCCCTTCCTGCTGCAAATGGATGCCTCCGACACAGGACTTGGAGCCGTCCTGTCCCAGGTTCAGGACGGTGAGGAGCATCCGGTGCTTTATATCAGCAGAAAGCTGACCCCGGCCGAGAAGAATTACACCACCGTAGAGAAGGAAGCCCTGGTCATCAAGTGGGCAGTCCTGGAGCTGCGCTACTACCTCCTGAGCCGAAAGTTCACCCTCGTTACGGACCACGCGCCCCTCCAGTAGACCAGTGACGAGCATCCCGAGTCCACATCAGCGATGCCCTGGAAACTCACGAGGAGCACCTGCTCACAAGTCATCACAGGCTGCACACCTGCTGCTCATCAACCCACCTGCACATAAGCAGCGTGCTCACAGAGGAAGGGTGAGAAGCCTCTCCATGAGACAGCAGACTAACGTTCTCTCTCTATCCCGTTCCAGAAAGCAGTGTGTGACCGATCAGCACCGCTACGAGCACTGCACGGATTCACCCGCACCTGGACACGACCGAGGGCACTTCTGCAAGCAAGTGCACCATCACCATTCACGTATTCACTTGTCTCTCAATAAAATACACCCTCCGGGGCTTTAAACTGAGCTCTCCTTGTCGCATGGTCCTTCCACCCTGCCACAATATACGGTATATATATATATATATATATATATATATATATATATATATATATTATATGTATATACTGTATAGATGTCACATGTTTGTCCTTATTTGGTTTAGTTCCTGTTCTAGTTTGGTTTAATGTTATTCAATGGAAATTTGTGTGTTTATGTTCAGTAACGACTCCTTTCGTCTACTCCTTCTTCGTGCAATTATTATTACAACCACATCCCGTGACAATAGATAGCCTTCCACAATTAAAACCACAGAGCTTTTAATATAAAACAAAGCATTTAAATTTGCTCAGTTTAGGTCCATAAAAATGGGCTTCATATTCTCCTATACTATATAAGCCACAAAAGATGTATCAAATATGATACTCATCAAATATATATATGCTATTTTTGTTCTTAAGAGTTTGCTTAAATGATAATAATTGTAAATTTATTTATGACTGACTATTATATCATAAGTCAAGTCACCTTTATATAGCGCTTTTAACAATACAGATTGTGTCAAAGCACTTAACAGTATCAAATTGGAGGATAGAGAGTCAGTAATGTATAATAATGAGATTAAACACTCAATTTTCAGTTAAATGCATTTCATTATTGAATTCAGTGATGTCATTGTCTAGCTCAGTTTAGTTTAAATAGTATCTGTGAAATCAAATGGATGATAATCGCTAGAAATCAGAAGAAATTTGTCTGGCTTTACAGCTTTAATATCCTAGTAACAGCAACCTCCCTATTAGCAATACCCATATAGCACCCTCATGGCGACTCTTTGTACAACTAAGCATCTTAGCGCACGTCATCTTAAAATGCAATAATCTAGTTCTATTTAATCTATAATATTTTGATTTATTTTTACACTGGGCAGTATTACATTCTATACAGCCACCTGCCTGCTCAGTATAGTGTAATCTTTTGGTAGAGAAAAGTGTTTTGCTTTGCCCTTTGCACTGCAGATGTTCTGCTGGAAATCTGAGAAAGGTTAAAATGACAGGATTTAACCTCAACTGAGGGGATTTCTATGCCTTTCTCTATCCCAGGCTTTAGCTAAAGCACACTTATCGCCTCATGTCACGACTGAATCAGCACACTTGAACGAGACTGCCAGTTTAAGACTGGACCAGTGACAGCAGTAATATGACCTTGAACAGCTCTGTTCTTCTGAGCAATGTTACATTGTATTTGACAGTTTCTTTTTATTTAGGTAGGGAGACAATAGAAAACACGCCTGCATATATTTATTTCTTGAACACCATGCACTTGGACATAGTGCAATGACTTGGCACTGTGCCACTCGTTTGATGTGGAGCGACCAAAGTCAAAATTAGTTTTTTATTCTCTAGTACGTCATTCTTTCTCAATTCAATAGGTTTTTCCATTTTCCAGATCTTCTTATCCACATGCATTCAGCAATGGAAAACTGTGTGTGGGGGCCTGAACACTTAAAATATCACATAGCCTAAAATTAATCTTCTAAATGTGCACTTGATAAGGGTTATTCCTTCTTTAGATTTTTAACAGTTGTTAATCTATCTATTGTCCAAACTGTTTGTCATATGTAGGGTATGGAACCTGGAACATACATTACAGGGATGTTATAATATTTTTGAAAAAAGTCTCTTATGCTCCCCAAGGCTGCATTTATTTGATCAACAATACAGTAAAAACTGTAATAATGTGAAACATTATTATAACTTAAAATAACCGTTTTCTATGTTAATATATTTTAACATGCAATTTATTTCTGTGATGCAAAGCTGAATTGTCAGCACCATCACTCCAGTTCTCAGTGTCACGTGATCCGTTTACTATCACGTTTAATCAATTTAATGCATCCTTGCATAATAAAATTTTGTTTGTTTTTTTAAATGTCATTACCATATAAACTTTTTCCCTATATGACTTTTCCACCTATTGTCTTGATCACGAAAAACACTGATGTGTCAGTTCACCTCTATTGCCAACATCTCTATAATACTTCACTCATATCACAGCTGAATCAATTGGATTAACACCAACCTGAAATGACTTGTTCTTTAAGCTCTTTTAGTTTAACCCTCCTCAGAGTCTCAGATCCATACAGTCTACAATCTCAAGCGACAACCTGCTGGTATTTGAAAAGAACAATTTCGAATGCTATCACCGATCAGATGGCCAGTGTCACACACATGTCCTGATCAGACACTGATATCAAGAGACAATAGTGACTGGTGGTGCTGGCGTAGGGATAACCTAAAGAGGAGAGTCTTTGCTTTGCAATCATGAAAAAAAAAAAAAAAGAAAAACAAAGTATATCATAAACAATGAAACAAAAAAGCCAAACAAAAAAAATAGAAAAGGAAACCCATCAAACAAAATAAAATGAGAATGCTTTGACCTATAAAGGACCTTGAGGAGAACATGCAATGATTTAATCGCTAAATGATTCAATTATTTTGTATTTTATTTTAAATAATGCATTATATATTCATAACAATAAATAAAATATTTATAAAAAATATTATGACAAAATTTAAAAAGTGACAGGTGACCAATGAAGAGTGCTGTCATATGTTCGATATGGCATCTCATCAAGGGCATAAGTGTTGTACTGTTGAGTACGCTCCATTATTGTGACGAGTGCAGGGAAGATGAATGGTGGAAGAAAGCTGGACTCATCTTAGTTGATGGATGCTTGGATGAAATGATGTTAAATTGGCAAGGCATGAGTCACACTGGCTCTATAGGCAAGAAATTACACCCTGTGGCTGCCACGTTTGCGTGTGTGGATGCTCTTCATTGCTGCACGTTCAGTGTATGCATGTGTTCATAAGTCAAGGTCACCACCGATGGTATATGATGATTGTGTTATTTATATGCTATTTAAAGCACTATTTGCATGGAAATTCATAATCAAGCCTGCATGAGGACTCTTGGATTTAAACCTTATGGCCAATGATGCAAACACATTTTCATCACAATTATAATACTGAATAGATGTTTTTTCAATTTCAACCAACAGTGAATGTATTCTGCTGGTTATAAATAAATAAAGCTCTGCGGATGGTGTCTGTGTGCATGTAAAAGGTCAGCCACTGCAGTTATCAATAATGTAAAGAATTCATCTGCCTCGGGCTGAAGCTCAAGTTGAGATCATCGTTTACAGAGAGACAAATAAATGCCAGCTCAAAGAGACATTTGTCAGTCCAAAATGAAAGCGGAGCCCTTGAGATCATGCCAGTTATGAAACTCTTCCACTCTTTCCTTTCTTTGTTTCATTCTTTGTTCCTGTGAGACAACTGGAAATGAGCAGCCAGATTCTGACTGGAATGTAATGTGATCTTGTGGATGTTTTATAGATGTAAGCGATTTGTGATTTTTCGTGTCCACTGTACCTGCTCCTTCCTTGTCACTGCCACTGATTTGTCACTGCCACCAGGGACCAAAATTACATTTTTTCCCAGGCCTGTTAATGGCAAGCATATTGAGAAGATTTACCAGAAAAATAAAATGAAATAAAATAAAATAAACTTTATTATACATATACAAAGCTGTATTGTACATTATACATTTAAAATATATATAATATTTTTTTTTTATGACAAAGGGATTAATTAGCAATTTGTTTGTGCAAACATGCATCAAATAGTCAGTCTCTTGTGTAAAATATTACCTTTTAAAAAAACATGACTGTTATTGTGTTTCTCAGATTTCCTTAACAACAGTTAAAACATAAAGAAAAGGGCATTTTCAAAACTGTATTTGCCACATATTATGTTGAAGTTCATTTAAAAAAAAAACTTTGTGACCTCTATAGTCTAAAACTTTCCTCGGGCTCACTTGTCCTGCAATCCTGACATTCATTCATTTAATTGTGACTTCTTTCTGAACCACTCTTTTTAACAACATCCGAAGATTAGCTACAATTTGCACGTTGGACTCAATCAAGTTGTCAGACAGCTCACATTGCGGACTTCAAATACTGCTAGGTATGTGGACCGTCACTGTGGACCGTCATGTCAAAGTCTCAGAAAAAGGACCATTACGCTCTGTGTGACGAAGAGAAAAGGCCACAAAAACATGAGATAAATTAAATTATCCACCTCACAATGCTGCAATAAACCTCATTTTACTCAGGGACATGCATCTAAACAGTCTGGATGTCAGTCAAACTGATGCACCGAAACCCTGCGTGAACTATGAAAAAAACGATAAAGATGCTGAGAGTTCTTCTGAAGTAGACCCAATTGGACCTGGATGGTGTGGAATCATGAATACACATTGATGCACTGACACCAGCCCTCTTCAAAGTTTTATTCCCACATTCCAATTTTCTTCACCTGGAAGAGGAACAATCCATTCTTGAAATACCTCCCGGACTTAGCAAAGAGTCCACCTTGGATCAATGCCAAGAATGAGCCACCTCTCCACTAGCTCGAACACTCCACGACTGAGCTCGCACTCAATGTGGAAGACCAAAGGTCATCAACCTTTGGCGACAACAACTTATAAATATGACACTCTGACATCATCCTGGGAAAATCATAGCTGAGGAGGCGAATGGAAAAATGCTAAGTTTCACCTCATTGACCTCTCTCTATATAAAATACTTACTGGCGTGCATAAATAGAGTCTTTAAGAAACAATGCATAACAAATATGGGAATTATGCATTCTGGATTAGGTTTTTACCATGGTTCTAAAAGATAGATCCCTAATTGTTGAACAGACCCACTGTGTAAAGCATCTTTTATTCTAACATCTTTTCCATTGGGATGCGTGTGAATATACATCCCTCAGTGACTCAGGAAGTCTTCATAGTGCTGAATCATAGTGTGTGGGCATCAAAGTAAGAATTAGTCTCTGTTCCTTGCTACAAGCTGGAATACACTACACAAAAACACTAAACATCATTGCTTGTTGACTTTGTAAATGGTTACAGAGAAAAACTGGGGATCATATACTAAATGAGTAAGAATTACAGACGATTACATTCTGAAAGGATTACACACGGTTTTCAAGTCGTTCCAAACACAACAAACTCACACAGAAACATGTGCCTCATTGCTAGGATATGCATGGCAAATTAAAACAATATGTGTATTAAAATCAGCTCAAAATGTTGAACATATTTAATATCCTCCAACTGTGTGGAATCAAAGTCTGAAGCTAGAAAATCAGTGTCTGTGCCCACCATACACTTTGTGATTTACTGCGAAATCTGTCAATTCAAATCTTCAGACTGACTCTTACTTTTGGGAACTAGCATTGACTCCTCCAAACTATAAATTTTGGCAAAAATCTGAGCAAAACTCATGTAGTGTATTCCAACCTTAAGGCAAATATCAGTACAGCACACTTAGGATTATGGATTTGAATGATCCCTAAATACTTCCTGATATACTTCAAACGAAATCGAACAATGTATTGGTGTGAAATTGCAGAAATTGCAGACCTAGTGCAAACATATCCACATTGTTATGATCAGATGCTTTCTTAACTGCTGTTCTCTTTCATAGGTTCACTCAACGCTGCGTAAGCTAAGACGCTTTGGGAAACGCCCCTGGGCGTGCCGATTGTCTGAAGCCCTTATAGAATCACGCCAATTCATTGGCTGATGGCGTGGATGCCGTCTTCGACGTTCTAACGTCACCTCCTTATACTGGCGAACGTGCCATCTGCTCCTCATTTCTCTGCCTTCATGAAGCGGCCATATTAGCCCTTCTGTTGCCATTTTTCTGACCCAATTTTGATCGTTTTCTCTTGGGATTTCTTTCTTCCCGTCTTACTAACGCGGCAGCCGCTGACTTCACCAACCTAGTGAGTTCTGTGGAGCAGGGCTATACCGCCATTCCGGTGATCGAGGACACGCTAGCCTCTCGCCTCTCACCTTCTTTGGAAGTCCCGCCCCCTCCTTCCAACCAAACCTTGTAGGTCCACTTCCGCCCTAATCGGGAAGTCCTACATTGCAGCTGGTCAGGCAGGCATGGCCCTTCACACTAAGGCCATCCTCCAAGCCTACCAGGTGGATGTCCTCAAAGAGATGGATGAGGGTGGCGGCCTGACTCCAGAGGCAGTCAAAGAGCTCCGTAAAGCCACGGACTTGGCCCTGAGAGCCACTAAACACACTGCTCGTACTGTAGGACGCTCTATGGCAGGCTCAGTAGCTGCAGAGCGCCACCTATGCCTTAATCTCACAGAGATTTGTGAGAAGAAGAAAGTTTTTCTCCTTGACGCCCCCATTTCTCAAACTGGACTATTTGGAGAGGCAGTCAGCTCTGTAGCGGAGAAGTTTCGGTCCACCAAGTCTCAGTCAGCTGCCCTCAGGCAGTTTATGCCCAGGAGGATGAGGGACCGTTCTAACACCCCTCCTCTTCCTTGTCTAGAGAGCGCTCCTTGCCCAGGACGGAGACCGCCAGTAGGAGCAGCGCCCCGGCTCCTCCCCCTCCGACCACGGTCTGGGGAGCCACAGCAGGAACTGTCCTCCCTCCTCCTCAAGGAGGCAATAGAGGAAGTCCCTCAATCGGACCTGGAACGAGGCTTTTTCAGTCGTTATTTTCTTGTGCCAAAAAGGGAAGGCGGTCTACAACCTATTCTAGACCTGCGTCGTCTGAACCTCTCTCATTACAAAGGGAAGTTCAAGATGCTGACATTGAAGACTATTATGTCTCACATTCGAGAGGGAGACTGGTTTGTCACTGTCGACCTGAAAGATGCCTATTTTCATATTCAGGTCGTTCGGCGGCACAGGAAGTTCCTTCGGTTCGCTTTTGGAGGGAAAGCTTACCAATACAAGGTTCTTCCCTTTGGCCTGGCTTTGGCACCGAGGACGTTCACAAAGTGCATGGATGCTGCTCTGGCCCCTTTAAGGCTCCAGGGCATTCGTGTACTCAACTACCTGGACGATTGGCTCATTCTGGCCCACTCCAGGGAGTCAGTGAGCTGTCACAGGGATGTGGTCCTCTGCCACATTCGTGCCTCAGAATGAACACCAAGAAGATCGTTCTCTCCCCTTCTCAACAAACTGTGTTTTTGGGAGTTCACTTGGATTCCATTCAAATGCAGGCCCGCCTAGCTCCTGCCTGGATTTCCAGCCTCAATACATGTTTGGCCCGCTTCAAGCTAGACCATCATGTCTCCGTGAGCACTTGTCGCAGGCTCTTAGGCCTCATGGCCGCAGCCTCCCCTGTGCTGCCCCTGGGGTTGCTCCACATGAGGCCATTCCTTTGGTGGATGAAACTTGAACCTTTTTCTCCAGAGTGGAGTCAGAATGGGGGCGATTCACCATCGGCAAATGGTCACGACGGACGCATCCCTGACAGTGCGCTCACACCAGACGCGACTTGCATGAATAAATCGTGCTTTTCACGCGTAGTTGGTTCCTCTTCTGTATCTGCCTCCTTGGGAGATTCCGATCAGGCAGGACCTGCTCTCTCAGCTTCAGGGCAAGATCTGGCACCCTCAACCCGAGATCTGGAAGCTGTGGGTATGGCCCATCCAGGGCCACGGGTTTTGATTTCTGGTCTTCCTGCTGAGGTTCAGGAGACTATTGCTAGTGCCAGAGCCCCCTCCACTAGGAACCTGTACTCTTCCAAATGGAAGGTCTTTGAGTCTTGGTGTTTAGCCCACGCAGTGGACCCAGTTAACTGCCCTATTGGTTGAGTGCTGGAGTTTCTGCAAGAGAAACTTGCAGCAGGGACAGCTGCTACCACCTTAAGGGGTTATGCTGCAGCCATCGCTGCTCGGAGAGAGCTGGATGAGGTTCCCCTGTGGAGACATCGGATGGTCTCTGCATTTATGGGTGGTGTCTGGTGTCTGAGACCAGTACGCCCCATTGGAATTCCTTCTTGAGACTTATCTGTCGTCCTTGAGGGTCTAATGGTAGCCCCATTTGAACCCTTAGAGTCAGCTCCAGAACGGATTCTGACTCTCAAGGTTACTCTTTTGTTGGCGCTAACGTCTTTAAAAAGAGTTGGGGACTTGCAAGCTCTCTCTGTCAGCGAGATGTGTATGGACTTCGTCCCGTGTCTGGTCAAGGTGACCTCACGGCCTAGGCCTGGCTATGTTCCCAAGGTTTTATCCGCATAGTTTCGCTCTCAGGTGGTCACACTTCACCCTTTCCATCCTTCTCCCTTTGCTTCAGGCGAGGATGAAAGGCTTCACATGCTCTGCCCTGTCCGAGCTTTGAAGATCTATGTGGACCGCTCCAGCCATTGAAGGAAATCTCCCCAGTTATTGGTAATTTTTGGTGCTGGCCGCCGTGGGCTTGCCACATCGAAGCACAAAATTTCTCACTGGGTGAGGGACGCTATTTCACTGGCTTATGAGGTGCGTGGTCTTTCTTCACCTCTTTTTTGCTGCCAAGTTCCTCACGCTGCCGACAGGGACCTTTTCGGCAGAGAAATCTGAGGAGCAGATGGCGCGTTCGCCAGTATAAGGAGGCGACGTAAAAACATTGAAGACAGCATCCGCACCATCAGCCAATGAATTGGCGTGATTCTATAAGGGCTTCAGACAATCGGCATGCCCAGGGGCGTTTCCCAAAGCGTCTTAGCTTACGCAGCGTCTCGTTCCCTATTCAGAGAACGTCTCGGTTACATAGGTAACCCTCGTTCCCTGAAGGAGGGAACGGAGACGTACGTCGGACTGACCGACGAATAGGAATCTCGCTAGAGAGGCCAATCTGCTTTGAGTGTAACTAAAACGAGCCAATGCACATTGGCATGCAATCATATGCAGCAGCTGCTCACCTCGCAGCGCGGGTATATAATGAGCAGCAGGTGCGTTGCATCTTTAGGTTTTCGCTGAGGAGCCGAACAGGTAAGGCGGCAGCATCAGCGGGGTCCAGCGACTGTGGCGACGGGACGTACGTCTCCGTTCCCTCCTTCAGGGAACGAGGGTTACCTATGTAACCGAGACGTTCCCATTCAGTCGGTCACGTTCGACGTACGTCGGACTGACCGACGAATAGGAATCCCTACCAAAGCGCCACAGGAGCTGCCCCCTTCCAGCGCTCTGTAGCAAGCCTCCTGAACCCCCTTGCTTAAGGACGGTGGGCCAGGGCCAACACAGAGAGTGTCGATCACTGCTGTTCACCAAACCCATTCAGTGAGACTAATAAATAACACTGGGAAAGCGTACCCTTTCCTTGGAAAGGACCGCTGCGGAAACACATCCTTCCCCGAAGGAGTTATGTGGAGAGTACATATGGACCAACCCCGTAGGATTGTACTACACATGGAATACTGGGGTGACTCCAACCCGACGAGAGGTGGGTTCTCCCAGAGGGAAAGACACGGGCTTCGTTTAGGAGCAACTCGTGGAATAATACACATGGGATCCCCGTAGGGTCACACATATGGAACCCAGCCTAAATCCAGTTCTCAAGGATACAATGGAGTAAAGGCCTGGCGCCAACGCTCCGCCACGTCTGGCTGCCGAAGGGTGATCGGAGGACTCAACAGGGTCTGCCTTGTAGGGACTCTCTGGAGCAATAAGCGCATGTAACACAGCAAGCCGACACTAAGCCGGGACTTCTCCGTGCCTCTGACCTGAGGTGAGAACACGGGAGGAGACCGGCTCGACACGAAGGCTATAGAATCTAGCGAACGTGTTAGGTGTCGCCCAGCCCGCAGCTCTACAAATATCTGTCAGCGAGGCGCCACGAGCCAGCGCCCAGGAGGATGCTACGCCTCTCGTAGAGTGGGCATGCAACCTGAGCGGGCAGGGCACGCCTTGTGCTTGGTAAGCCAAGGCGATGGCGTCCACTACCCAGTGGGTCATCCTCTGCTTGGAGACAGCCTTCCTCTTCTGCTGGCCTCCGTAACAGACAAAGAGCTGGTCTGAGGTCCTGAGGCTTCGAGTTCTGTCTATGTACAGTCGCAATGCACGAACTGGACAGAGCAAAGCCAGGGCTGGGTCTGCCTCCTCTGGGGGCAGCGCTTGCAGGCTCACTACCTGGTCCCTGAAGGGAGTGGTAGGAACCTTGGGCACATAGCCAAGCCGGGGTCTCAGTACCACGTGGCCGTCACCCGGCCCAAACTCTAGGCACGATTCGTCGACCGAAAATTCCTGCAGGTCCCCTACCCTCTTGATGGAGGCCAGTGCAACCAGCAACAAAGTCTTCATAGACAGAATCTTTACGTCTGCTGACTGCAAAGGCTCAAAGGGAGCAATCTGGAGTGCTCGAAGCACCAGAGCAAGGTCCCAAGAGGGTAAGGAGGGGGGGTCGAGGAGGATTTAACCATCTCGCCCCCCTAAGGAACCTGACGACCAGGTCGTGCTTACCAACGGACTTACCATCGATGTGGTCATGGCATGCGGAAATAGCGGCAGCATGAACTTTGAGGGTGGAGGGAGCCAGCCTACGCTCCAACCCTTGCTGCAAGAAAGAAAGCACGACACCGATCGAACATCTTCGGGGGTCTTCTCAGCGAGAAGAACACCACTCGACAAACAGGTTCCACTTCAAGGCGTAAGCACATCTCGTAGACGATGGTGTTAAGTACCTCAGGGGGTAAGTCACCTAGAACCTCCGCGTCCCGTCCAGGGACCAGACATGGAGTTTCCAGAGGTCTGGACGCGGGTGCCAAAGGGTGCCCCGTCTCTGAGAAAGAAGATCCTTCCTCAGAGGAATTCGCCAGGGAGGGGCTGACGCGAGGAGCGTGAGTTCCGGGAACCAGGTCCGGCTGGGCCAATATGGCGCAACTAGCAGGACCTGCTCCTCGTCCTCCCTGACTTTGCACAAGGTCTGTGCAAGTAGGCTCACTGGGGGAAACGCATATTTGCGAAGGCCCCGGGGCCAGCTGTGCGCCAGTGCATCTGTACCGAGTGTTCCCCCGGACAGGGAGTAGAACAACTGGCAGTGAGAGGTTTCCGGTGAGGCAAACAGGTCTACCTGAGCTTCGCCGTACTCTCCCCAAATCAGCTGGACCACCTGGGGGTGGAGTCGCCACTCTCCCGGCAGCGCAGCTTGTGAGAGCTCGTCGGCCACACGGTTGAGCACACCAGGGACATGATACTTCTGACTCCAAAGGAGGAGATGGCGGGCGAGTTGCGACATGCGACGGGAGCGCAGACCCCCTTGCTGGTTGACGTACGCCACGGTCGCAGTATTGTCCGTGCAGACCAGCACATGCTTGCCCCGTAACGTCCCTTTCAGACGCCCAGGGCAAGACGTACTGCTAGCAACTCGAGGCAGTTGACGTGCCAATGCAGTTGGGGGCCCGTCCATACCCCTGACACTGCATGCCCGTTGTACGCGGCCCCCCAGCCGGTGGCAGAGGCATCCGTGAAGACTACCGCATGCCGGAACACCTGCTCTAGGGGCACTCCTGCCCGAAGAAACAAGGGGTCTGACCACGGGCTGAAGGTTTGGCGGCATTCCGGAGTGATTGCCACTCGGTACGTGCCGCGTTGCCACGCCCATCTCGGGACTCGGCCGTGAAGCCAGTGCTGAAGCGGTCTCATATGAAGCAAACCGAGCGGGGTTACTGCCGCTGCGGCTGCCATATGCCCCAGGAGCCTCTGAAAAAGTTTCAGTGGGACCGCTGTCCTGCACCTGAATGTATTCAGGCAGTTCAGTACCGACTGAGCACGTTCCTCTGTGAGGCGTGCTGACTGTTCGACCGAATCCAACTCCATACCGAGAAAAGAGATCCTCTGCACTGGGGCGAGTTTGCTCTTCTCCCAGTGGACCTGAAGGCCCAACTGGCTGAGGTGACTGAGCACCAAATCCCTGTGTTCGCATAACTGCTCCCGAGACTGAGCAAGAATGAGCCAGTCGTCGAGATAGTTGAGGATGCGAACGCCCTGTTCTCTCATGGGAACAAGGGCTCCCTCTACGACTTTCGTGAAGACGCGGGGAGACAGGGCCAGCCCGAAGGGCAGGACCTTGTACTGATATGCTCGACCCTCGAATGCAAAGCGCAGAAACGGCCTGTGTCGAGGAAGAATCGAGACATGAAAGTACGCGTCCTTCAGGTCGATCGCTGCAAACCAATCTCGGGGACGGATGCACTCGAAAATGCGTCTCTGCGTGAGCATTCTGAACGGTAGCCTGTGAAGGCTCCGATTCAAAACTCGCAGGTCCAAGATCGGTCGTAACCCACCGCTTTTCTTGGGCACAATGAAGTAAGGGCTGTAAAACCCTGACCTCATATCGGCTGGAGGGACCGGCTCTATCGCATCCTTCGCCAGTAGGACTACAATCTCCGCACGCAAGACGTGGGCATCGACAGCTTTCACTGAAGTGAAGTGGACACCTCTGAACTTGGGGGGACGCCGGGCGAACTGAATCGCATAGCCGAGCCTGATGGTCCGAATGAGCCAGCGAGACGGACTGGGGAGCGCTAACCAGGCTCGCAGAGACCGCACAAGCGGGACCAAGGGGACCGTAGGCGTACCCGCAGTGGGGCAGCGAGGTGGAACGCAGGGATGCGGCTCCGGGGGCTCTCCCTGGGAGGCGGCCCGTAGCGGGGTCTGTGTGTGCTGTGCAACACTTACCTGGTTCCACGATCGGACGGGGGCTGCAGGAGAGGCTTGGGTGCCCATCTCGAACTGCGCGCTGCTGTCCGCTGGCGATAGAAGAAGTGGATGAGAGTGGAGAGGTTTTGCTCCTCCCACTACTCTCCGAGCCCTCTTCGGACCCGGAGATGATAGAAACTGCTCTTTTATTGAAAATTTGGGTACCATATTTGGGAACAGAAAGAAAAGGGAACAAAGGATTTACCACCCGGCCCTCCTCCGGGGGAAGGAGCGGTGCAGTCACCATCTCCTGAAGAGCAGTCCCAACCATCCCCGGGTCGCCCGTCCTAGGACCTCTTGCTCTTGGCTTTACCGCCTCTCTTGGCGGGGGCCTGGACGGGCTGGGGACCCCGCTTACGACTGGCTCCACGGCGCCGCTTGGGTGGAGGCTGCTGCTGCGGCACGGGAGCGGGGGCAGCCGCAGGGGGTCGCCCTCGGCGACGAGCAGGCTGAGGTGCCGCCGGCGGTGGATTGGATGCAGCAGCGGACCGCCGTGGCAGGATGTGGCTGATCGCCTCAGACTGCTTCTGTACAGCCGAAAACTGCTGGGCGAAGTTCTCGACCGCGTCGCCGAAGAGGCCGGTCTGGGACACGGGGGAATTAAGGAACCTGACCTTGTCGGTATCCCTCATGTCGGCCAGACACAGCCAGAGATGGCGTTCCTGGACCACCAAAGTGGACATCACACGACCCACCGACCGCGCAGTCACCTTCGTCGCCCGAAGCGCGAGGTCTGTCGCGGCACGAAGTTCCTGAAGAACTTGCGGGTCATGACAACCCTCGTGCAGGCCCCTCAGTGCCTTGGCCTGATGGACCTGCAACAACGCCATAGCGTGTAAGGCGGAGGCGGCCTCCCCACAGGCCTGGTAAGCCTTGCCGGTAAGGTCCGACGAGTGCTTACAGGCCCGGGAAGGGAGAGACGGCTCCCCCCGCCAGGTTGAGTTAGGGCACAGCTGCATAGCAACGGCCTGCTCCACCGGGGGGATGCGCGTGTAACCCTTAGCCATGCCGCCATCGAGGGTGGTGAGGGAGGAGGACCCACTGGCACGGTTTCGGGCAGTAAAAGGTGCCTTCCATGTACCAGTGAGCTCTTCATGCACTTCCGGGAAGAAAGGAACCGGGGTGGGTGGCTGAGAACCAGCTCGTGCCACCCCGAGAAACCAATCATCCAGCCTCGAGGGCTCAGGACACGGTGGAGGATTCCACACGAGCCCGACCCTGTTGGCGGCCCGGGAAAGCATAGCCATCATTTCTGGATCTGTATCGGGCACAGCCACTGTACCCGAAGGAGGCAACTGCGCCGAAACATCTCCGGAAAAGTCTGACTCACCCTCCGATGCAGCTATCGACATCCGGTCATCGGGAGGAGCACCGAAGGACACAGATGGTGCACACCTCTGAGATGGCCCACCGCGCACCCCTGGCAGCTCCACTGGCTGCGGAGTGCAGGAGGAGTGAGGGTTCCTAGGGGGTTGGTTCCCCGAAGGAAGCGCACTCACTGTGATCCTCAGATCACCAGCGCCGCCACTCGCAGCAACCCTCTGAGGAGGATTGGAACGAGGCAGCGGCACTGGGACTCCGCCCCTTTGCAGGAGCTGGAGTCTCGACCGCAACTCCGAGATGGTCATCTTCCCACAATGGGTACATGACTCATCCACAAACGCTGCCTCAGCGTGCACTGAGCCCAGACACGCGATGCAGCGCTCGTGACCATCTCCCGGCGCCAGGTAACGACCGCATCCAGAAACACACAAGTAGAATGTCATCTTTAAAAAGACGCAAGCTCTACTTGTGCAAGCTCTTTTAGGGACTCGCTCTCTTAGTCAGTGCTGAAGCACGCAGGGGAACGGCCGTGACAACACAGACAGGGAATTGTGCAGCCTGTCTGTGTGCTCTCTCTCGCCGCTTTCTACCAGCTGTGAAAACAGCTTTTATGCGCTCTTAAGCGCACCGTTTACCAGCCGTGAAAACGGCCCTTTCCGCTCTTTCTGCTCACAAAAAAGGCAAAAAAAAGAGAAGAAAAGGAATTAAGAGAATCGACCCCGCTGCTGTGCTGTACACCCGCACCTCACAAAGAAATCGTCCAGCAGAGACTCTATTTAGACCACTTAGCAGAAACAACTGTTCGGCTTCGAAGCGAAAAGCTAAAGATGCAACGCACCTGCTGCTCATTATATACCCGCGCTGCGAGGTGAGCAGCTGATGCATATGATTGCATGCCAATGTGCATTGGCTCGTTTTAGTTACACTCAAAGCAGATTGGCCTCTCTAGCGAGATTCCTATTCGTCGGTCAGTCCGACGTACGTCGAACGTGACCGACTGAATGGGAACAAGGGTTACACGAGTAACCCGAGACGTTTTCTCACTGCTCTGATTTTCATTGCATAATTATTTTTGTTACTGAAAAGAGAGCGCGCAGCACATATTTACATATTCATCTAACCGTCACTCTCAGTAGTGTGGGCGGCAGACTATGAAAACAGACAAAACATCCCATAGACTTAAGGTGCGGTCACTGGTGCAGGTTCAGTGAAATGAGATAATGTCTCAAGCTCACACAAAAAACAAGAAACTTTCTGTTGCTCAGTTCAGCGAATTCGCATGACCAACACGAAACTTCATATCGCATGGATTCCTACTGAAATGACTGGCGGAATTTTGAAGCACAACTGTAAATGTGACTGTACCTTTACACTGAAGAAGGGATACAAGCCATATCTAGAGAAGAGAACATCGTAAACACATAGAAGGTTGCTTTTTTGACAGTTTTGCCAGTATAGCAAAACTAGCAACCATATATTATTGCATAAGCAATCTAAAACATGCTATCAATATGCTAAAACCACTCAGAACATTTTAGCAATCTTGTAGCTCTGCCATAGCAACCACTCAGAACATTCTAGCAATACTAACATACCAACATGCTAGAAAGCACTCTGACAAGCTAAGCAACCACGTTACTACAGCATTCTGACAACCACCCACAGCACTCCAGCATAGTGGCAGTGACTTGTTTGCTTAGGCAAGCACTACTCACATTTTCTAGTTATCTCTTATTTTCCTCGCAGGATTTTAAGTTATAGAAATTACTATTGCTCCCATAAAACTGGTATATGAATCTAAATGAATGATGCTGTACCGCTTTATGTTGTGAATGTAGAGACGAATGACTTTACATTGCTCTTTTGGGCATCTCAGGAGCCAGGTTCTGCTATCCAAACCCAGAATATAAAAAGATATCCGTGAGCTTATATATCAAATAGAAATGGTAAATTCTGCCAACAAGCTCATCCAACTGGCTCATCAATATTCTGGGTTTACAAAGAACGTTCATGTTTCTTGTCGGAGGCTTCAAGGAAATGCGTGTGTTTGCGATTTTCACAGACCTGTTTGAGAGGTAATGAAATCTTGTTGCAACAGCTAGGATGATTACAATGCTTTATTTAGGCCGGTGCACCCCCTCAACACTGTATTCTAGCCTGCATTGAAAAAATCCATCTCGCGCTGCCATGAATAATCTTGACAAAAAGGAATGTTAATCAATTTGAGGCAGAGTTGTGAAATGCTGACACTTTGTTTGCCTTCAAACTGTTGCGAGACACTGGAATTCATTTCATCATTTTTTTCTGGCTCAGTCACAAAGAGGGTAACACCTTTGTGCTTTTAAGTAACGCTTATCGTATTGTTTTGCTTCAGGACCCAGGTTTTACTTTGGAAAAGTACTAAAATTGTTTTTTAAAAAATATAAAAATAGCCTTTTAATGAAACATTGAAATGTATTAATACTGAAAGTACTGAGTTTTATCGGACATGTGATTTTTGATGTTAAAGATATGGGAAGTTTCATTAAAGTGCCCCTTTTTTGAAAATTACCTTTCATGCATGAAAACATCCTGCAAAGTTTTCAATCTGAAAGTGCACCGTGTATAAAGTTATTGTCTCTAAAAAGAAAGAGACGACTCTGAATCATTGAAACGAGTCGTTTTTTAAACCAATCCCAAGCTGTTTCATGTTGACATCAACATGAATCATTAGCATATTGCCCGCCAACTTGTTGCGTGCGTAGACCTGAAAAAAACTTGATTTTCGCTTTGGTCTGAATGAAAATGCAAATTCATTCATTTTTTTTTTTTCCCTTGCATGCATGTTAACCTTTTGTTGGGGACTCCCAAAACCAAAATATGAACCTTTCATAACCCATAATAGGGGCACTTTAAAAAAAACGTATGTAAAGGCAATGAAAATGAAAATTTGCTGAAAATTTACTCACCCTCAGGCCAGTTTCTTTCTTCATCAGGACAGATTTGGAGAAATTTAGCATTACATCACTTGCTCACCAATGGATCCTCTGCAGTGAATGGGTGCCGTCAGAATGAGAGTCCAAACAGCTGAAAAAAACATTTCTCTCATGATTCAGATGAGACAATTTTCACTTGAGAAAGCAATATAATGGATTATGGACTCTATGGATATTTTAGCCAGATGCAATGGTTTGAAGTTTAAAAAAAGTTTTTGTGATGCTTTTATCAGCTGTTTGGACTCTAATTCTGACGGCACCCATTCACTACAGAGGACCCATTGGTAAGCAAGTGATGAAATGCTAAATTTCTCCAGGTCTGTACAGATGAAAAACATAATTTCAAAAAATAGATTTCCAGCAAATTTTCATTTTTGGAAGAACTATTCCTTTAAATGTATTACATTTTCTAGCCTAATGATCTAATGATACTATTGCATTTCATTATTTGCAATAAGCATTGTTTTTGTTGTTGTTGTTTTCCTTTTGTCTAAACAGAACAGACCTGTGGTGCAATTTTGGGTTGTGACTTACCAATTGAAAACTTCACAACATGGACAGTATCACGAGCCGATCTACATGGTAAACATGTTTAATATGCAGGTTGTGAGGAGATGATATCAAAAGATGAGAGGGACAAAAGGTGCTCTCCTTTTGTTACACTCCCTTTGGCCAGCTATTAATGAAGCACTCTACTGTCTGATTCATAATAAACACAATGGCGTGTTCTTACAAGCTCTCAGATTTCTCGGATCACGTCAGATGAGCATAACAGCGAAGGATAGAAGCAGAAAGGATAACATCTTTACTGCTCCAGATCCTTTGTTAAATCTTGAAAAGGAGCTGAAATTGGCTTACATTAAGGAGGACAGTGCAAAATATGGAAACGTTCATTAAAGTCATTTAGCAGTTGAACAAAGGGGTCCTGGCCTACATATAACCCTGATTTATTTCACCCTCATGCCGTATTCATAAATGTGTTCTATATATAGAAAATTTAGGAGCTTTATCCTCTAGGTTAGCTCTAACTACACTGGCATGACAATGTCAACTGAAAATACATTTTACATACAGCACACCTTATGTAATCTGCGAGTTTTTTAATATTTTTCCACTGAGAATTGTATGAGGATACAACTACCATTTATATATACTACAAGTATTCTGCTTACAAGAGTGGACAGAACACATCATGTCTTGGTAGATTTTCTGAAACCATATTCAAATCTCTCCTACACCATATTCATATCTCTCCTACAAAATATGTACTTTTTAAGAGTTTAAATGTGACCTTCACATAACAAAAAGTTCAGTTTATCTGTTAGTTTTAATAAAGTAGATGAAGAAACACCCACATGTCTTTTTCTGCAAAACTATGTTGGCTGTTTTTCCAGAAAATACTTCAACAGCAGATCTAAGAAATATTAGGGATAATTTTAGCAACAGCTGCTAGATCCTGCAGCACAGATAAGGGAAGAGAGAGGCAAAACATATAACAGGACTTAAAACACTGACACACTGAATTCTATATAACACTAGCAGCAGGACACAGACATGGATTGTAATTCAAACAAAAAAGTAAAGCAGGAAAAGTAAAATTACTTTAAAACATGTTTTCAAACACTTCCTGGAGCTCAAAAGGTGATGTTCAAGAACAATCACCTATTGTTTCTGGCATAATTGCATAGATTTCCTGCATTCTTTTTTTCTAAATCAGATTTTTTTTAAAATAGAACATTCTCTCACATCACCCCCAGGGCTCTGTGTTAAACTTTAATTAATTTTGAGACATCATTTTTCATCTGCTTGTTTTGAGTCAGTAATAATCCTTATTAAGACAAAGCAAAGAAGATAAATGCTTTCTCATCAGAATACATGCCCCAGACATAAACCACGGCAGACTGCCATATCAAATTCATAACTCTTAATCAAGTATTGTAGTGTAGTGTTATGATGGTGATAAAATCCTACCATTGTTCTGATGAAAATACAGACAATTGCCTGGTTTCAATCCTCCACTTCTGAAAATCAGTTTGGTAACTATCAATTTGCTAAATTATATTCAAATAGTCTATAAAGTACTTTAAACTGATCTTTCCCAACCAGAAGTCTCAGCGTTTATGGATATATCGCAATACAGTATTTGGCTTTAAAAACTTACATGCTGAGCTTGAACAGATCAATCCCATAACATCAGACACTGAAACCTTTCATGAAGAACATTAACAAACATTATTCAATCACTCACCCTTGTGCCCTTCCAAACCTGTATGAATTTCTTTCCTCTGTGAGGAAAAAATAAATGACATGAGTTTTATGTCTTGATTTCTTTAACAGATACAGATTCAAAACACCAAGAGCCTTTGGCTCATATATTTACCTTAATGGGCATATATTATGCTCTGATCTATAAAACATTATTTAGCTTTCCATTGATGGAAGTTAGAATAGCGTTACCGCCACCATTCACCAGTAATGTCAGTCTAATGCGCATCAGCGCCCTCTGTCTTCAAAAGAAGCAATTGCACTGACATTCCAAGCCGAATATCTTTGAGGCTCTCTTCCTTGAGTCTCATGCACTCAGCCAATCTGAATGCTGTGACGAGGAGAGGCAGGATCCCAATATTTAACACACAGGGCACTGATACATCTACACCTGTCACTGACTGCTCCTCATGAAGAACTAATGCACTTTATCTCCCTCCTCATATACTGAAGATATCCACAAATGGGACTGCCAACCCGACATCCGTGCGGTTCTTGAGAAGTCACAGCGGCGATTTCCTCGTGTTTTGTCATTATTTACCGGGACATTTTACAGATGCGCTTTATCATGAACCTGTAAGGAGGCGACAGGACATCTGAACCTCACCTAAAATCAAAATCGTGCTACTCGCAACTATGCCGAAAAGAAATCTTTCTTGATACATCTGGAAACCGCAGGATGCAGAAGAAGATTTTCATAACGCGGATTACAGTAGGACACCACATGCGCCCCTGAATCTCTTTATTAGAGCCTGTATCACATTGTGACAAGTGCTTTAGGTAGCCTATAAAGATGATCCTATTTCGTAAATTTCGCGTGTTGATTTTAATGGTGTTTCTCGTCGCCTGCACCATGCACATCATGATAGACCTGTTACCCAAGCTGGAGAGTTTTATGTCTTGATTTCTTTAACAGATACAGATTCAAAACACCAAGAGCCTTTGGCTCATATATTTACCTTAATGGGCATATATTATGCTCTGATCTATAAAACATTATTTAGCTTTCCATTGATGGAAGTTAGAATAGCGTTACCGCCACCATTCACCAGTAATGTCAGTCTAATGCGCATCAGCGCCCTCTGTCTTCAAAAGAAGCAATTGCACTGACATTCCAAGCCGAATATCTTTGAGGCTCTCTTCCTTGAGTCTCATGCACTCAGCCAATCTGAATGCTGTGACGAGGAGAGGCAGGATCCCAATATTTAACACACAGGGCACTGATACATCTACACCTGTCACTGACTGCTCCTCATGAAGAACTAATGCACTTTATCTCCCTCCTCATATACTGAAGATATCCACAAATGGGACTGCCAACCCGACATCCGTGCGGTTCTTGAGAAGTCACAGCGGCGATTTCCTCGTGTTTTGTCATTATTTACCGGGACATTTTACAGATGCGCTTTATCATGAACCTGTAAGGAGGCGACAGGACATCTGAACCTCACCTAAAATCAAAATCGTGCTACTCGCAACTATGCCGAAAAGAAATCTTTCTTGATACATCTGGAAACCGCAGGATGCAGAAGAAGATTTTCATAACGCGGATTACAGTAGGACACCACATGCGCCCCTGAATCTCTTTATTAGAGCCTGTATCACATTGTGACAAGTGCTTTAGGTAGCCTATAAAGATGATCCTATTTCGTAAATTTCGCGTGTTGATTTTAATGGTGTTTCTCGTCGCCTGCACCATGCACATCATGATAGACCTGTTACCCAAGCTGGAGAAGCGCGCGGCGGGATCGAGTTCCAGCGCTGGAGGTGGAGGCGCCTGCTCCTGCGCTCACACACCGGGCGAGGAGCCTCGATCCTGGGCCAAACAGCGCGCCAGAGCCGCCGCCGCCGAACCGGGCTGGCCTAATAAACATTATTTGAGATTACTGCAGGATTTCAGCAATGAACCCAACTCCAATCTCACTTCGCACTCACGGGAGAAGGTGACAGAGAGAGCCGAGTCTGAAAAGAGAGTGAGACAGCTGCAGCTGGGCTCGGAGAAGAGGGGTTTGATGAGAGATACGGTGAAGCAGAGAGCTGTCCAGGGTTCCTCCAGACTGAAGGTGCTATATGAGCATCCCCTCTATAAGACCGACCTGCCTCATCTCTCTGAAGATGACACATTGTTCAACCTCAACAATGATATCCGATTCTACCCCAAAGCTGCCGGACAACAAGAATGGCAAGTGCTTTTTTAAACCTGGCGTGAAATACATGCTGTTATATGTATAAAAATGAGCTCTGAAGTCCCGGTTATGTGCATAATTACGAGACCGGGTGCTGGAGAAGATTTCATATTTCAAACAAAGATACTTTTTTCTTAAATCAGTGTTAATAAACTGCAGGTTTTATTGTGACAACAGCATATTCTAGTGACAGCATGCCTTGCTAAATGATTCACAATATTTTGTTCGTTGACAAAAACAGGTTTGTCTGGTATAAGAAAATTAACCTGTGCTGAGAAATATTCACAGCATTAAAAAAAAAAGTGACATCTTGCCCCAGTCTTTCTTCTAAAGAGATAATATAAAGAAAAGCATTAAAGGTGATTGCTTATATTTTATCCCAAAGCAGCTAAAAAAAGAAGAATGGCACGAATGCATATTGTTATGCATATAAAATGATTTCTATATCCCAGTTATTTGTATAATTAAAATATGAATGGAGACTGGTACTAGTTGTTAAGTTGTCACAATAAGTTCCAATTAGACAAAATGTGAGTTTTATCTTGCAGTGGTTTTATGTTGGTATTAAGCACCTAGTTACTAAAAGTCACATTAAGATAATTTGTGTTATTTCATGAATTGTTTTGTGGTTTCTTGTTTAAATTTAGCTGAAAGGTATGTTAAATACTCTAAATAGAGATAGCTGTGGAGAAATCCTTTTTTTTTTTTCATTTTACATAGTAGATCATATTTGTGTTGTCACCCATTGTGACAGCATGCCCTGGTATAGTTATTTTATAGTGAACCTAAAGTATGTGTATATACAGAAACTGAGAAGAGTGTTGTAAATATGTTTATCCTAAAGCACCAGAGAAATTAAAAGCTGCACAAACAACTTTCAGCTAAGAAGAAATGTTTCTCACATCACACCCAGGGGTCATAATCTTCTCATTCTGAGTAAGTAATCATAATAAAGTCAGATTCTCAATGGAAATAGAGATTAAAAGCAATCATTTAGGAGAGAGGTACATGTGTTTTTAAATCTAGAGGTACAGTAAAACTAAGAGCGCATATGTTGTGGAAAGAAACGATACTGTGGCTTGAGTGCTTTTTATCATTTCCAGTTCATACTGACTCATTGTGAGTGTTAAAAGCTTTGCTGCTAGGACTCATCTATGTTCCTCTGGTGTGATGTGTTGTTTTCTTCAGAGCTGTCAGATGCATTAAACTGAAGGGGGTTTTGTTGGTGTCATGCCCTTTGTTTGCTCCTGTGTCCTCTCTTTTTGTTCTTCACCTGGCAAGCTCTCGCGTCCTTCAGGGATAGCTTATTCTCACTGCCTTTAACCATGCCTGAATTAACTACACATGCTTTTTAACCATGCCTGACTGATCTGGATCCAGATCCAGATGAAATAAACATGAACAGTTGAGTTAAAAGGCCGATTTAACAGTGGTCTGTTAATCACTGAAAAAGCATGTGACAAGCTTGTCATCCAGATGCTGTCACATTGCTGTTTAATATTCCTTTTTATGTTTTGATGGGACACAATGTTTTAATAGACTGAACTCATGCTTGTGTATTGTTGTGAGGTCGGGGTCCTCAGGGAAATGAAGTACAGCTGATCTATTCAGTCATTCCACTGTCATCACAGTATTATCTGTGCATGACATCAGTCACTTTCAAACATGCTCATTTTTTATATCATTTCAATAAATAAACACCAAACTATTTAAATAAAACATAAAAAAGACTGCTCTTTGGATATTGGATAAAGTGAGTAACTGTAACTCAAATGAAGCTGATTTTGGATTACATTGAAAACCGTGCAGATTTATATGTTAAAGTAGATGTAAAGCACTTGATTATAATTTGAACTATAGTGTGTTATTTGATATTACTTTTAAAGTTAATATATTTTAAATATACTAAATGGCAAATTAATCATAACAAATGTGTAACTACAAATAAATTTAAATACATGAAGCTTAAATACATCAAGATTCAATAGAAATGACATTAATGTATAATTTAGTTTATTACCAATGCTTGTCAGTACATTCAGCAGTGCATATCTGTTTAATGAATAAAACCTTAACTGGGTCAAAAAAAATCACTCTTAGGTTCAACCAGTTGCTTTTAATATAAATTTCAATTAGGCCTATATTATATTTTCATTTCATTGTAAATAACATGCAGTTAAGTGTCTAAAAACATTACATTCAGTTCACAATTAGGTAGGTTCATTCAAAGTATATTACTTCCATAAAAAGTGTTCTGTTTGAAAGCTGACGTGTACTTCTTTTGGCTAATTCAGTTTTGCTTGCATTGTGAAATGAAAATTGAGTAATTTCAGCCTTGTTTTCCCTAGCAAATCAGTGGAAAATATATACAGAATTGTTCTGGGCCTAGTAATTATATAGACGCTAAAGCCCGTTCACGATAACGATAACTATAAAGATAACAATATTAGCGTCCACACCAGCGAATTATATTGTCTGTTTATTCTAAGCGCACGCGCACCTGCCGCTTTAAATTCTCGAGCTCGTGATAGCAGGATGGATTCTTATTGGCTGTCAATGTTTGTATCGTTCATCAGCTGGAAAAAATTCTGAAAGTGATTCCAATGATATCGTTTCTCTGTGCCTTTATCGTTATAGCTGTGGTGTGGACGCTGCTATTCTTTAATACTGAGAACGATTTTTAGAACTATATCTTTATCGTTATATTTATAGTTATCGTTCTTGGTGTGAACGGCCAATATTATACTGCTGTAGTTCATATATAAATATATAAAGATTTATTCAAAGACACATTTTTTTTCGCTCATTTTAATATCTTAAATGTTAGAAAGTTCTTGTATGTTTAAAAATAAATAAAGAAAGAAATTTAAAATATATTTTTTCGTATTTGTCAGGCAGCATATGTGACTAATGTCCTCCACCGTCCTTTACCGGCAGGCATAATGAGGGGAACGTGGAGGAGGAGGAGTACAATCCGACAGGGGAGGCCACTGCTGAGTCATATCCCAACTGGCTTCGCTTCCACATCGGGATTAACCGATACGAGCTCTACTCCAGACACAACCCCGTCATCGGCGCCCTGCTGAAAGACCTGGTCTCCCAGAAGATCACCAGCGTAGGTGAGTTCGGGTACATGACCTGCTTCAGTCTAATGAAGCAGCCTAGATGAAGTGGGAAGGCTCGAGGCCCTGTGCTGCCATCCCAAAAGCAATTATTGCCAAGTGGTTTAGAGCTATTGTAGGAATGACATGAGCCAAGTAAGTCAATGTTTTGCAAAGTGTAATTGTGATTGAATTACAATTAATTTTAGGGGGTAAATGGACTTTTTTTATGTATGTGCAGTTTGTGTGCGTGTGGATGAGGAATGGGGAAACTGGGATTGCTTGGGAATATTTGCCACTTTCCATTAATAGAGTACACTCTACTTTTTAAAAGCATTAGATGCACAAATCCCATGTTTTTAGCAGTCAGAACTGTTATATTTTACATAAATGATTATAAGATTATTATTTAACATAAGATGAATATGGCTTGATTTAATAGGTTGTACCCTTCTAAACACTGTATGTTTGTATTCAAATATTACATAAAAAATATAAAAAATAAAAGCTTGCCAATAAAGCTAACCAATTTACCAAAGCTATAGTAAGAACTAGGTTAAACAAATCAAATTAATACATTAGTGAGCTATAAATAAACATTTTGTCCTAAACTAGTTTGCCCCTATTTATTTATAACTTTATTTTGGATAAATCTCCAACCCTGTTGCCAACTGGGTGCATAAAAGAACCTTTGTTTAATTTAGAAAATCTCAAAAATAAAAATGCAAAACAAATCATACAAATCTGGGTTGGTAAAAGTCCTAAATTATGGTAACAAAGTCACAAATCTCTTAAATATGGAAGCACATTTCCACCATATACTTAAGTCATTAAAAAAAATCATGACATACTTGCGCCATGATTACATCATAAAAATTATGAGATAAAAAGATGAATTTATGACTGAAGTTGAAATTGATATAAAAAGTCATAATGACATAAAAAGGAAATTATGACATACCAAATCAAAATTATGAGAATAAAAAGTCAAAATTATGAATTTTGAAAAAGACACGACAAGATAGTAGTTTAATGAATTGTGAAGAGTATGTGGGATATTCTAAAACACTTAACTGTGACATTGGAGGACCAAGTTCAGTGCACACCTTAAGCATACTGTTTACAGACAAGTAGAATAAATTGCACGGTAGCATTTTCTACCCCATAGAAGCTTAATGGAAGAAGACAGTGATTAAAAAAAAAATCACTGATATAATATGCTTGTCTGTACACAGTATATATTTTAAATAAAGATTTGGACTTTTTATGTCACCATCTTCTTCCATTAAGCCACGTTAAGTGTTTCATTCTTTATATGGGGAGGAAAATGCTTAACGTACAAATTCAATGCACTGTGTTCATAATTTGGGGTATATTCTGTTTGTCTGTAAACAGTATGCTTTATTAATTATTCATTATTATTATTTATTAAGGTGTGTACTGAACTTTGTCCTCCAAACTGTTTTAAGCCAATTCATTTTAGAATGTCCCACATATGACTCTTCACAATTCATTAGGCCACTTGTGTTGTGTCAGACTAATATAAAGTCATAATTTCAACTTGTAAAGACTTTTTATCTCATAATTATGGCTTTAATGGCATAATTTCGACTTTTTAAACACATTTCTTTTCTTATGTGGCAGAAATGGGCTCCTATACTTAAAAAAATCTGCTAATATAATATTTAATATTGCCTGAGGTTGAAATTCCTGACGGTTAAGCAGCATCTCTTTATATGCTGAAAAAGGAAAAATTCGACTTCAGTTTAAAGAGTTTCAGATTGTATTTTGTCCCCTATTCTTGGAAAGTGCCATTTGGATGTATTTTATTTAGAAGCTTGTGAGGTGTCCAGAATAATCCGCATAGACATGTTTATGTGTGCTTGCACTCAGGCACTTGAGATGGCTAGTGAACATCAGGACCTATTTCTGTAGGCAGAATGATGGCAGAAGCGGCCGACACGCACATCCTTTTATTCCCAAGAGAGAGTATGATTGACAACTACTCTTCCTCCATTAGTCTCTGAAAGTCCACCTGAAGATCTTACGTGACTTATTTTTACCAGCCCTGTGCAGTGTGATACATCTGTATTGTGATGCTCTTATGAAACATCAAATTCCTTTTGCCTAACATAAATGAAAAGGATTTATTTGAATTAAAAATATAATTTAATAAACCTAACAGCAAATAAAGTCATTTTAAGGGATATTGAAAATAGATTATTAATAGTGAAGTAATTTCTGCATCACTGGTGTCATCAGCTTTGCGAAAAAGACGTACACTTTAGCTTTTAAAAAGAATACTTGTTATGGAAATAATATAGTTTAAAAGAATAGGTGTGAGATGAATGTAATGTTTTCAGACACTAAATTACATGTTATTTGCAATTAAATGAAAATGGATTATAGTTTACATTTATATTAAAGCTGAACTTGTGTTCTTTTTTGACCCACTTATATGTAATTTCATAAGTACTTGTGTTGTCTTTGAAATATGGTGAGACAAGTGTACTGCCGTATTAAAATATATATTTGTAATTACACAATTTTTAATGATAAAGTTTATATTCAAATATATTAACTTTTAATAAAGTTACAAATGGCTTAATTATAGTTTTCTGCATATTAAACAGGGATAGGAGAACTATTTAACATTAAAAAATCACTCTTAACCCCCTATGGTAGAATTAGAATTGTCTTTGTTCACTTTTTACAGTATGATTCAGTGCAGCCTCTGGAACAAATAGCATTTTCCTGGAGGTAATTTCAGTCATATTAGGATTAATTAAGGTTATAATTTTAGCACTGAGTGAATAACTCTGTTGTGATTGCAGTGCTTTCAAAAATAACTCTGAAATAGTGTTTTGCTGGAAACATTTAGCAAAAATAGGATGGATTTAATCAAATAAATAGAGCAGTTCTCCAGGGATTGAAGCAAATCAAAAGATGTGTGGTTTAACAATACTTATTTATGTATGTGTAGACCCAGATCCAGATAATAACACTGAGAGCTAAGGCATTATGGCTTGGTTCCAACTGACGTGTCTCTGCTCAACTAATGAGTTCAATACGACTTTACTGCTGCAGAATTGCACAGGTGCCCTGTGGGGAAATATGATACAGAATTTTTGGATTACTCAACGTAAAATCGTATCAGCCATCTTTGCTCTCCAATCTCATTCATCAGCCTGACAAAATAGTTTTCTGCTGATCTAAGGTCAGCATCCTGACTTCTCTCATAGTCTGGATCTGGCATTTAAAAAGATATTGTGAGACATGCACTGACACAGCCCCTGCTGGAAAGCCATGAGAAACATCACTTCACTGTAGACAGTATGGTGTAATTTTGGGGGATTATTCGCTTTGTAGTAAATATGATTTGTTGTGACTAACTTAAGCTGTCAAAGGCCTATACACACACACAAAACGCTTGTGCACACTTGCGAGGGACTTCATTTGTGATGAAACGCCCATATGGTTCTTTGGTTTATTCTTATGAAAGTCTGTTTACCTTCCTTTGAAGGGATATCAAGTTTAATACCTGCAGTTCTTAGGTCACCGTGAGGACGTTTTCCATGCTTACGAAGATGTACTACTCACACAGTCCTCAAGAAACAATCAAAACTTATTTTTTTCCCAAAAAATACATATTTTAGCATATATTTTAAGTAAAAATATAATGTATAATACATAGTATATACATAATATCTACATAGTAATGTAAAGAAAATCTTAAAGACTTTAAATTCTTAATGAATTTAAAATTCATAAAATACCTTTGATTTTTTTTTTTTTTTTGTTATCTATAATAATTTTGGTGTTAATTGACCCTTCATGTCATTGACCCTTCATTTGAAGTACTATGAGACCGTCATAGGCCTATTGCAGTAACTCACAAATGTGCTCCATAACTCGTTACTGATGTTTCAACCTCTTCCACCCATAAACAGCAGATGGTTGCTTAGCTAGTCGTGGGAATCTACATATATTCATGAGATTTTCTGACAGTCTGATGAAATACACTAAGAAATCATCACTACTGTTTGCAAGACTGCAAAACATCGCTGCTAATACATGCTTGTATGAGTTAGAGCGAAAGCTTTTTAGCATGAATGCTGGAAATGAAGATTGTGTTGTGTGTGGGGGTGTGTGTATGCATATTGTCTTGTTTTTAGAAAGCTGGTCAGCTGGTGTTACAGTAATTATGTTTTTTTTCACAGCTATGAAGTCAGGTGGCACTCAGCTGAAGCTCATCATGTCATTCCAGAACTACGGACAAGCCCTGTTCAAACCTATGAAGTAAGTGATCTAGCAATCTTTCCACTTAATGAATGCATGCCCAGTGGAGAACCAGTTTTTTCAGAATTTACCCTACTTTCATTTTAAGTGTATTTAAGAGGCGTGGACTAAGCCTTTTGTGTTTCAACAAAAACATGTTGTTCTGCTTTTAGAGGTTTTCCAAGATGATTCTGGTATATGCATATGTAGTCTTTCTATATCTGTAAAATATGAGAAGTATGTTAAAAAATAGAATGAGGTTAACAAATGACACAATCAATTTAAGCTCACATCATTTTTCTAACTCTTAGGCCTTAAAGGTATAGTCCATCCAAAAATGAAAATTCTGTCATCATTTATTCACCCTCATTTCATTCCAAACCTATGTTTCTTTCAATTGTGGAGCAAAATAAGAAGAAGATATTTTGAAGAATGCTGGTAACCAAAAAGATCATTTGAACAATGTTGATAACCAAACTGTTTGTGTAATGTTCACTTCCATGGTATGGACAATTATACAACAAAAAATGGACAAAAAATGGAAATCCTTTTGAACGTAAATGTTTGGTTGCCAACATCCTTCAAAATATATTTTTGCTTACCAACATTCTTCAAAATACACTTTTGGTTACTAACATTCTTCAAAATATATTTTTGTTGCCAACATTCTTCAAAAAATAATTTTGTTTAAAAAAACATTCTTTGAAATACACTTTTTGTTGCCAACATTCTTTAAAATATACTTTTGGTTACAAACATTATAACTACTAACATGCAATATACATATTTTTTGTTACCGCTATTATTCAAAATATATTTTTGGTAACCAAAATTCTTTTAAATATATATATATTTTTTTACCAACATTCATCAAAATATACTTTTGGTTACCAACATTCTATAAAATATAGTTTTGATTACCAGCATTCTTCAAAATATATTTTGTGTTCTACAGGGGGGGGGGATGGGGGATTATAAAATATGAAATACATACAGGTTTGGAATCACACGAGGGTGGCTAAATAATTTTCACTCAGTGATTTTGTAAAATTTTGGGGTGGAATGTTCCTTTAAGCCCCCTTATTAGGATATTTAACAAAGCAAAGATGAATTGAATAAGCAGCTATTCACCTAAAAATCCCCATTTAAAAAAAACAAACAAACAATTATTTAAGACCCTAAAGACTGCACCTGAGCTTAATGCTTATTAGAGTAACTCCTCAGTTGTGTTCGGCATTTGTTGGCCGGCAGCGCAAGCATCCATATGATCTTTCCTGGTGGGTAATGATCAGTCTGGTTTTAATTAACATTGCCAGGCTTACGCATTAATTAAAAACTGCGAGACAGTATCACACGCGCTCAGGGATATTTGCCAGCAGAAGCTGTAATAGCCACACATAAAACAGGGCGGATCGACAGAGTGTGTCTGCCATATTCCCTCTGTTGAAATAACATTGCCAGGGCTACCTGACTCATTTGTGATCAAATAATTGCTAGGGGATGCTTGATTGCTTCCACCCAGAGGAAAACCTTTTTCGGCGTTGTTTTCTTTGATTATGCTTTGTCATTGCCATCTGTGATTTCTTAGTCTTTCTTGGTGGGTACAGACACAAACAGTTGGTGGCTAAAAACACACATAGTTATTGCATAACAGTAGCATCAGGAGAGGCACAATTCACACACCAGACAAGGTGGCTTATTAGCACTCTCTGCTTAAGAAAAAAAAATGACTGGCTTAGGCCAAGATGAATTACTTCTGGTTTGATGTAGGGGTGTACAATACAGTATTGTGCAGAAATCTTAGGCAAGTTTTGTGTTTTTTGTTTGTAGTTATTTTTATATTTTGCTTTAGTGTACCAGTAGGAAATTGTGATTGCCAAACAGTCCTTTTGCCATTAAAGGCATAGTTCACCCAAAAAATGAACATTTTGAAAATGAGAGAATTCATTCTCAGGCCATTCTAGATCTAGATGAGTTTGTTTCTTCATCGCAGCAGATTTGGAGTAATTCAGCTTTAATTTTATTTTTAATCTGGACCTCAGTATCCATTTCAACCACTAGCCATCATTATTACATACTGCACTTTTAAAACTGTGCGCAAGTGTACCAAGGACAAAAGCTGTTTTGAAGGCAAAGGATGCTCATAACAAATGTTGATTTAATTTAGTTAATAAAAGTAGTTAATAGAAGTAAATTGTTACACTGTTATGTACTTTTGACATGATTTTTTAATATCCTCAATTTACAGATTTTTTTTCACACGGGACTAAAACTTTTCACATTACTGTATCGAATTAGCTTTTCTTTGACATTAACTTCATGACTAGATCTGAGAAGGTGATGGAAATCTTGGTTTGGATGTACAGGTCCTTTTCAAAAAATTAGCATATTGTGATAAAGTTCATTATTTTCTGTAATGTACTGATAAACATTAGACTTTCATATATTTTAGATTCATTACAACACAACTGAAGTAGTTCAAGCCTTTTATTGTTTTAATATTGATGATTTTGGCATACAGCTCATGAAAACCCAAAATTCCTATCTCAAAAAATTAGCATATCATGAAAAGGTTCTCTAAACGAGATTCCTGAGGCTTTTAAAAACTCCCAGCCTGGTTCATTACTCAAAACCGCAATCATGGGTAAGACTGCCGACCTGACTGCTGTCCAGAAGGCCATCATTGACACCCTCAAGCAAGAGGGTAAGACACAGAAAGAAATTTCTGAACGAATAGGCTGTTCCCAGAGTGCTGTATCAAGGCACCTCAGTGGGAAGTCTGTGGGAAGGAAAAAGTGTGGCAGAAAACGCAGCACAACGAGAAGAGGTGACCGGACCCTGAGGAAGATTGTGGAGAAGGACCGATTCCAGACCTTGGGGGACCTGCGGAAGCAGTGGACTGAGTCTGGAGTAGAAACATCCAGAGCCACCGTGTACAGGCGTGTGCAGGAAATGGGCTACAGGTGCCGCATTCCCCAGGTCAAGCCACTTTTGAACCAGAAACAGCGGCAGAAGCGCCTGACCTGGGCTACAGAGAAGCAGCACTGGACTGTTGCTCAGTGGTCCAAAGTACTTTTTTCGGATGAAAGCAAATTTTGCATGTCATTCGGAAATCAAGGTGCCAGAGTCTGGAGGAAGACTGGGGAGAGGGAAATGCCAAAATGCCTGAAGTCCAGTGTCAAGTACCCACAGTCAGTGATGCTGGTGTTGGTCCACTGTGTTTTATCAAGGGCAGGGTCAATGCAGCTAGCTATCAGGAGATTTTGGAGCACTTCATGCTTCCATCTGCTGAAAAGCTTTATGGAGATGAAGATTTCATTTTTCAGCACGACCTGGCACCTGCTCACAGTGCCAAAACCACTGGTAAATGGTTTACTGACCATGGTATTACTGTGCTCAATTGGCCTGCCAACTCTCCTGACCTGAACCCCATAGAGAATCTGTGGGATATTGTGAAGAGAAAGTTGAGAGACGCAAGACCCAACACTCTGGATGAGCTTAAGGCCGCTATCGAAGCATCCTGGGCCTCCATAACACCTCAGCAGTGCCACAGGCTGATTGCCTCCATGCCACGCCGCATTGAAGCAGTCATTTCTGCAAAAGGATTCCCGACCAAGTATTGAGTGCATAACTGAACATAATTATTTGAAGGTTTACTTTTTTTTTGTATTAAAAACACTTTTCTTTTATTGGTCGGATGAAATATGCTAATTTTTTGAGATAGGAATTTTGGGTTTTCATGAGCTGTATGCCAAAATCATCAATATTAAAACAATAAAAGGCTTGAACTACTTCAGTTGTGTTGTAATGAATCTAAAATATATGAAAGTCTAATGTTTATCAGTACATTACAGAAAATAATGAACTTTATCACAATATGCTAATTTTTTGAAAAGGACCTGTATATGATACACATTTGATAACTATCGATATAAAAAAACAAACACCATGTATTGCTTATTTTCTGTTGAAATCCCAGCTTTCATCTGGTTCTCAAGAAAGATCATGAAAGGAGACAATATTTTAGTGGCGTGTTTAACAATGCGTGTAATAAAAGCAATAATTAAACAATAATTTAGGCAGAGACAACAACTGACAGATTAGACTGACAAACACAGAGTTCTCTTTAGCTGCATTTCACAGTTTTGAGCAATTATACTTTGCAAGTGTTTTGGCATTCATGTAACTCTTGGCATTGATTTCTCCGTTTATGCTTTGAATAATCATTGCTAAAAAGCAAATACCAAGTACTAAGCTTGAAGAATCATCTGTTCATCATATCATTGACATGAATGGCCTTCCATATGGTCCCACTGAACATCCAGAGCACACGGCCACCCTCACTGCAGCAAGCTGGTGCTTTTTCATCCCAAATAAAGCTGCAGGTTTCCCCCTTTTTCCAGGCTCTACATCTATCTCCCACTCCGAGAAGGCTATAGATTTCTCCAGCTCTAAAAGCTGGGAGTATTTCCCAGAACGGGGCCACCTTTCCCTCACCTGCCCCTCTGTGCAGCCGTACTAAGCATCAAAGCTTCTTTTGATGTGCTGCTGCTTTGAGCTGGATGCTAATCTATCTGCAGGCGCATGGAGGGCTAACAGCTCCGGTTCCTGCAGTCTTAGAAAGCCACGCGTGTGTGTATGTGAGAGGAGTTTATTGAACTTGAGTTATCTGACTGGGATCTAGGTGCAAATGCAGCAATAAATCATTGTGCAACCTTTCACTCTACCTTCTCCATGTTCATTCAGAGACTTATGCCACGGAAAAGCACTCATCCCATCAAAATGAGGAAGGAGTAGCTGTATTTTACAGGAAAGCCATGCTCACTGAATGATTTAATTATTCCACACCACAGCAATGAATGCTATTGATCGCCATTGAATGAGAAAGGAGAGAGAGAGATAAGATTAGAAAAAGACAGAGAAACAGAATAAAGCCCATGTGAAAAAGAAGTACACTTTTAAAAGCAGAACCTATTACAGAAATAATATACCTTAAAAATACTCTTAAGTGTGACCTGAATGCAATGTTTTCAGACACTTAATTGCATGTTATTTACAATTAAATGAAAAAGGATTATAGTTTACATTTTATATTATATAAAATAATTTTTATATCATGCATTTAGTTATGTGTAAATGCACATTTGTAATAAAGAGGCAGTTTACTACATTTAAAATGTATTCATTTTACATTTGCCAGTTAAATTTATAATCAAGTACTTTACATGTTCTTTTGTATGTTAGTCAACACATCAAAATAAGTTTACTTCTTTAAAGCATGGCAAAAGATTATGAAAACAATGATTTTAGATACTGTACTTTTAAGTAAAACTTTTATTTTGCCATTACTACAAAATGCTCTTTAAAAGTCAACTCAAGAGTGTTAAGCAACCGTATACACTCTTTAAATACACTTAAGTGGCTTTTTAGTTCATTAACATTATAATATCTGCAAGTTTTTAAAAATGTACTTTTAAGATTAAAAAAGTGTGCATTCAATACAAATAAGTTCACTTCTTTTCACAAGAGAAGGAAGGACACAAGTTGTTGTTTGGGCCTACAGGCATAAACTTAAATCTGCAAATCCGACCTACAGGCAGAAACGTAAATCTGCAAAGCCTGTATTAAGATCTGTTAAAAGATGGACTAATGAAACAGAGCGGGACTTACAAGCCTGTTTGTCTCTCACTGATTGGTCTGTTTTTGAAGCCGCTGCCATCGATCTGGACGAGCTCACAGAGACTGTAACATCTTATATCAGTTTCTGTGAGGATATGTGCATTCCTAACAGGACTCATCTAATCTACAACAATGACAAACCATGGTTCACTGCAAAACTCAGACAGCTCCGTCAGGCCAAAGAAGATGCTTACAGAAAGGGGGATAAAGTCTTGTACAAGCAGGCCAAATACACACTGGAAAAGGAGATCAGAGTGGCAAAGAGGAATTATTCTGACAAGCTAAGGAAAAAATTATCTTCCAGTGATCCTGCTTCAGTGTGGAAAGGCATGAAGGATATCACCAGTTACAAGGCACCATCCCCCAGCACTCTGGAGAATCAACAACTAGCAGACGACTTGAACGAGTTTTATTGTCGTTTTGAAAAAACACCCGCCATGAACACCTCTCCACACAACCATTAACACCTCCAGCAACCCTCCTCTCCTCCACACCTACAATTCAAATCAGCCAAGAAGACGTGTGCCAGGTCTTCAGAAAGAACAAAAGAAGGAAAGCACCAGGCCCAGACGGTGTGTCACCAGCCTGTCTGAAATCTGTGCTGATCAGCTGGCCCCCATCTTCACACAGATCTTCAACAGATCACTGGAGCTGTGTGAAGTCCCCTCATGCTTCGAACGCTCCACCATCCCCGTCCCAAAGAAACCCAAAATTACTGGACTTAATGACTACAGACCTGTGGCCATGAAATCATTTGAAAGACTGGTTTTGGCTTATCTGAAGGACATCACTGGACCCCCTGCAGTATGCCTACAGAGCAAACTGGTCTGTGGATGTTGACTGCAGTCATGCAGTCAACATCCTGAAGCATCTGGACAGTCCAGGGACTTATGTGAGGATCCTGTTTGTGGACTTCAGCTCCGCTTTTAACACCATCATAATGGACACCCTTCAGAATAAACGAACTCAGCTCTCCGTCCCCACCTCTGTCTGTCAGTGGATCAACAGCTTCCTGACAGACAGATAGCAGTTAGTAAAGCTTGGTAAATTCACATCCGGCACTCGTACCATCAGCACTGGAGCTCCTCAGGGCTGCGTACTCTCCCCACTGCTCTTCTCCCTCTACACCAATGACTGCACCGCTGAAGTCCCCTCTGTCAAGCTCCTGAAGTTTGCAGACGACACCACACTGATCGGCCTCATCCAGGACGGTGACGAGTCTGCTTACAGACAGGAGGTTAAGGAGCTGGCTGTCTGATGCAGTCTTAACAACCTGGAGCTTAATACGCTCAAAACTGTGGAGATGATCATGGACTTCAGGAGAAAACCCCCTGCTCTCCCCCCACTCACCATCATGAACAGCACTGTGACTGCAGTGGAGTCATTTAGATTCCTGGGCACCACCATCTCTCAGGACCTGAAGTGGGATATTCACATAGACTCCATTGTCAGAAAGGCCCAGCAGAGGTTGTACTTCCTTCGCCAGCTGAGGAAGTTCAACCTGCCACAGGACTTACTAAAACAGTTCTACTCCGCCATCATTGAATCCATCCTCTGCACTTCAATAACTGTCTGGTTCAGCTCAGCTACCAAATCTGACCTCAGAAGACTACGGAGGGTAGTCCGGACTGCTGAGCGAATCATTGGTACAACCCTCCCCACTCTCCAAGAACTGTACGTATCCAGAGTGAGCAAAAGGGCTGGTAAAATCACTCTGGACACCTCACATCCAGCACACTCCCTCTTTGAACTGTTACCATCTGGTCGACGCTACAGAGCTCTGAGCACCAGAACGACCAGACACAGGAACAGTTTCTTCCCTCAGGCAATCCATCTCATGAACACTCAACAATAAACGTGGAACACACAACTATAATACATTATCCATTCACCACACTCACTTATTTTATTTCTATTTGCTCATTTCTAATTTGCACATACTTGACCTGTACATACATAGTTGTCTATATTATATATTGTGTTTTTGCTGCTTCGTACATTGCCTATTTGGATATTATTCTTTTATTACCTGTGTCCTGTCCTGTTGCTGTCTTTCTGTTGCACTGTGGAGCTTCTGTCACTACAACAAATTCCTTGTATGTGTAAACATACTTGGCCAATAAAGCGCATTCTGATTCTGATTTACAAACTTGACAATCAAGATTCCTTCCAGTGATCCATCAAATTACAACAATGTGAGACTGTGAATCAGATGCTGAGATTGTTTGCATGTGTTTGCACAACATGATTTACCCAGGACATGTTCCTGAATCAACATCTTTTGTTGTTCATGTAACAACATTCTTGTCAACTAGTGTTAGCATTACCGCTAACCTAACAATGAAACTTTAACATGATTAGATCATGGGAAAGTTCATCCAGGCAATTCTAACAAATTTAAAAGAGGTTCACTATCTGTCCTTAATTTTCAGGCTATGTTCTTTGTCAATTCATCTCACACAACCACATTGTCTTGTGCCACTCCAAGCAGTTAGCCAGACAACAAGTATTTCAACTCATATCTAAAAACCATATCTGTCATATACTTTTTATATCTAATAAAGTGAAAAATGATGATGGATGATTTTGTCAACGTATGTCCAGGAAGCATTTGAACAGAAATCTCATTAACTGAACATTAGCATTAGCGTTAGCATTAGTGACCTCTAATCTTAACTTTTGTGGTTACCAAAATGTTAATATGTAAATATTCACACATTCCCATTTTTAGAGTGAGATGTTAGCAATGCCAAAGTCAAAGGTTTGATTCGCAGGGCAAAGAACAACCAGAGACTCACCACACTTTAATAGAAGTCCAAAAACAAGGCATGTAGGCCACAAAATTCATAAACACAACTAGCTTTGAGATAAAAAAAAAAAGATTATTTATATTGCATATAGTGGTGTTTATCAGTTTATTCTCATTTCTGCAGTGTTCAGGCTTGTAATATTATTTTTGCTCATTTCGATTCTGAGGGAACACGTGAACTGATAAACATGCCGTGAATGCAAATGCAAGGTGCTTACGTATGACAACTTTTAGTTTCGACTTCCTCCTATTTAGTATCAGATCCATCCATAATTCACTCTCTGACTCCAGAAACTTATCATAACCTCTAAAAGGGCAATGACCGCTTAATAGGAATATTGTTCCAGGGCCCCTTATGCATGTTTGTGTTAGACACTGTTATGAACCCTCAAACAGCTCCCGTTTATTCACAATTTGATTGTGTTTGGTCGGTGAGCAGCTCTTTAAAGTGTATGCCAGACTAGATGTGCCTTAACAGGAACAAAAACTCTCACACAGCAAAATAGCTTGTGGATCTTTAAGCTAAGAGCCAAGTTTGGGTTTTCCACTCCTTTGATGTTAATGATTTTTTTCCCTCATATTGGTTCTGAAATTGCTGCAGTGCTTTGATATGAACTCTCACGGCAGCAACAGAGAAAGTATTTTTGCCTACAGCTGTTGTGCATTGAACGCTATAATGCAGAATATGTTCATGTCATGTAGAATATTGCATGCAGCTCACCCAGGGAGATACCATCACCCCCGTACACTCTCTGATTGTCACTGTAACTCTATGGTATCTCTGTGGTTCCAGCTTCTAGTAGGTTCTGTTGTGGGCTATGCACAAACCAAGTGTCTTCATGGTACACATTAGGATATATTGCATGTACCTTTATGTAATTAATCCATGATTTATGACATGGGAAATAATTTTGCTAAAGCACAATGCATGTCAAAACCTGCATCGGGGGGCTTTCAGGCTAAGCAGGGTTTATCTGTGTTGTTTTAGAATGCAGATGGAAAATCCAGGTTTATTCTCAGCTTCAGATGCATTTTGTCATTTAAAATGAAAAAGGGAAAGAATTTGCTGATTAAAAATATAGGCAGGAATAAAAAAATAAAAGATGCATGATAAAAAATGTTTTATGGTCAATGGATAAGCGTATTTAAAATAAATAAATAATAACAGTACATTTGCCACACTATATTGGATCTCATATTGAAATATTCTGATAGTGAAAGAGGCTTAGAATATTTTAGGTTCAAATCCTGTTACGGCAGTTCACATGTCAAACTCCATGAAATATGACAACTGGGGTAATGTTTAGAGCACGCTGTCTGAGCCCTCAGCCGTGGCAGGAAGTTAAGCTGAAGTGATGCATTTATGCGTTGTATGTGGAGAAGGGTAAGATTTTTAAGAGTGGCAGACCTGGGACCTGCTGAAAGACATGATGTTTGGGGATTACAGAATGTCAAATCTGACTGCAACAGATTGTTGATGATGCAGTCAGATCTAGACAACATTAAACACTGGTAAACCCTAATGAGAAAAGGACAAAATGTTTAATCTATGGACCAAGGGCTGAAGGTTTGGCATGGTTACCATTAGCATCTTTCTCCACTGATGGCCTTTCAAAAGTATCCATGTATATTGGCTATATTATTATATTTTTATTATTATTATTATTATTTTTTGCAAGCAATACCACTAAAATATTTTATGTTTGCGTTTGACCAATTTTTGTTTTTTAGTGCTTTTGAAAGTGTGAAATTAACTTTTCCATTAGGAATGCCATGTGTTAATGACTAATTGCTTTTCCTACATGAAACTGTGCTTTTTTGCTGTTAGGTTTTTCCACATCACTTTCATATCTGTAAAAGGAAGACAAAAGTTAGTGTTAGATTCTTCCTGCTTCAATTTTTATGGTTTATTTTGGTTTGCCTGCTTACCACAAGAACAACCCGCCAAAGTCAGTGATTAAATCCAAGTCATCCAGTCATGTCTGTATGTTTTCCAAGTCCTCCAAGCAGAAATCTTTTATGTTGGAGCCCCCGAGGAGGGTGGAAGAAACCTCCATTAATGCATGCATTTCTGAAGCGATGCAGGCTGCTTGTAGCCAGCAAGCAGTGAATCAACATGTCAAAGCACATTGTCTGCCTTATTCCTGACAGCTGTCTTGCACAGCTGCATGGCTTTCTGCACTGATCCAGGTTCTGTGCACAGAGGGAAGTCTGTTTCTCTGCTCAGCTGAATGGGGACTTGGAGTGTGTGCGTGTGTGGTGAATCGCAAGTGTTGAGATCTTAAGACTGAAAGTCCTATTTTGAAAAACTTCCTTCGCAAAAGCATTACCCAATGGTAAACTTAACTATAGTTAATAAATATACAATAGGTTTGCTCATTATACTTAATATTAAGGTCTATAATAACTGGGAAAAATACAGCACTTGTAAAAGTCTATTATTTAATAAATGTTGCTTTCCATTTTTATTTAGCCAGAATACTTATACAATTTTAAATGGCTGTCAGTAACAAAATATGCTTTAGCTTCTAGATGGTGTAGTTTCAAAGTACACCAGCAGGGGCTAATGGGGTCATGCTAACCAGTCTCACCTTGACACCTTGGTTACCACAGATTTACAATTGTTTAAATAGCTTTAGTTGTAGCTGGTCCGACTCACACCACTCAGAATGGGATTTGGACTAGTGTCAACCTGCTTGGATGGCTAAAGCACACAGACTTCAGTGTCAGTCCCCAGCACACCCTTTAACTAACTGGCCTCCATCACTCACCCCCTAAAGCTCATTCCCATCTGGGTCATGGCACCATTTAAACTGGTCCTACTCATGCCAAAACAGACAGGATTTGAACCAGTGTCTACCAGCATGGGAGGCTTCAGGTTTACTTGAACAACTCTTACTAGTCAACATTCATTGCATTCAAGTTCAAGTTCAAGTTCAAGTTGAGCTTTATTATAGACATGTACATGTACATGTGGGGACATGCAGTGGAATGAAATGTCGTGCCTCGCAGGACCACGGTGCTACATAAATACAGACATACAACAATGAAGTAAAAAAAAAACACTATAAACCTATACACAACTAACCTACTGACAGATTGAACTATAAGTATAATATATATATATATATATATATATATATATATATATATATATATATATATAAGTATTTACCCTATACAAACTAAACAATAGAAGATAACAAAATACAAACTATAAACAATTCAACTCCCATCCGGATCACAGCACCACTGAAATTGGTCCTATTCGTGCAGCAATGAGTGGGATTCAAAGCAATATCAACCAGCATGGGAGACTAAAGAATGCAACTTTTAGTGTCAGTCGCTAACATGCCTTTCAAAACCAGAGGAGTGAGATTTACCTGCACAGCTTTTTCTGGCTAGACTCTGTTACATTCACCCCTCTAAAGCTCACTCCCATCTGGGTCACAGCACTACTGAAATTGGTCCTACTCATGCAGTAATAAGTGGAATTCAAACCAACATCAAGCAGCATGGGAGACTAAAGGATGCAGCCTCTAGTGTCAGTCACTAACATGCCTTTCGAGACCAGAAGAGTAAGGTTTATCTGCACAGCCTTTTCTGGCTAGCCTCTGTTACATTCACCCCCTAAAACTAACTCCTATTCAGGTCACGGCACCAATGAAACTGGTCCTACTCACCCTGCAACAGGTGGGATTTGAAACAGCATCAACCAGTGTGAGATGCATGTGTGCTAACATGGAGGATAGTACAGAAAATATAGCCAGAAGAATCAGTCACTAATATGCCTCTTAAGGACAGTGGAGTGAGGTACGTTACATAGTTACTATGGTATTTGGATTTATAGCAGGGTTGTCCAAACTCAGTCCTGGAGGGCCACTGTCCTGCAGACTTTAGCTCCAACTTGCCTCAACACACATGCCTGGAAGTTTCTAGTATGCTTAGTATCACTTTGTTTAGCTGGTTCAGGTGTGTTTAATTGGGTTTGGAGCTAAGCGGCCCTCCAGGAGCAGGATTGCACACCCCTGATTTATAGCAAAGTGTCGTATACTGTTACTGATTTGATTTCATAATTCACAATACTTCATGAGTTGTTCATTGCCTTTTTAAAGGTACCATTGTCATCTTCCTCTTTCTTATTCCTATTAATATGAATAGGAACAAGAAAAAATACTTCCGGAAGGCCATTGTAAACGTGGGCACTATGGTGACTCAGCTTCAATGACGAAGGCGAAATCTGATGCTAGCTCTGAATTCTGTGAGCACTGGCCCTTGTTCTTTCAGTTCCTCCTCATCTTCCTTGAGAACAACCACAGTACAATTTATCTCCCTGATAGTATGTTGTTCTGCACCAGAGAGCCAACCAACAGGAGTTGTGCTAATAAACAGCACAGAGTCAGATTTCACAGACGATTGTCCCGTTAGAGAGTTTTCGCCTTACTGTCAGGGAATTAGTTATTCACTGTGGCTTTTATTGGCACATTAGAGATCAATTTGTGTTAGTTCTGACTTTTGGAATGCAATACATAATTGTTCAAAGATCTCTGGGGAATCAGTTGGGATTGATGAAGGTTCACTTTCTCGTTTGGAGCTAAGAACATGATGGGAGGAGTGCAGGATTATTTTTTGATTTGGCTGTTGTGTGATGGTGTTATTTTACTGGGAAACTGTCAAGGGAAGACTTTCTTCTGCATGTTTGTGAAATTAACATCCTTAGATTGTGATTGACTTGGAACCATCTGATTTGGATATTTGAAACATGTTGGTCACATGTTGTGTTTTATTTTGGTCAGATTCCTCCACACCTCCCCCATCAGCCATGCTTCACACATCGCATATAATGCTGGGAACCATGTCTGCTGTAGAGTCGAGCGGTTCCTGCTTCACAATCTCAGCATTGTGTTTTAGTTTCAGTTTGGGCTGCTCAGTGAATGTGACCCTGTGCCCGCCCCCTCATCTCTCATTCCTGTAAGAAGGCTCGCTCAGATAACAACCCTCTCTCTTTCTCTCTCTCATGAGCATACGCTCACTGACTTTGTATGACTGTCATGTCAGTTCCTCTTTCCCTGTCTGTCTCATTCTGTCCCTGTCTACCTGTCTTTCTCTCCATGTCCACTTGTCTCTCTGCCTGCCTTAATTTTTCCCTCCCTACATGTCTCACTCCGTCTTATTTATTATGTCCTAACATAATCAAATCTCTCCCTAATTTTTGACTTGCCTCCCTCGCTACCTGTTGCACTCACCACCCCCTCCCACTCTGCTTCTCTTTCTTCTTTTCTCTGCTTCTCTTCCTGCCTTTTTGTCAGCCTCTTCACAACTTTTGTCCTCCCTCTCCACAACTATATCTCTTTTTCTCACTGCCTCTCAAGTTATTTTTCTGACCCTCTCAATCTGCTTATCTTTCTACCTCTTGAACTCTCCCTCCTTCTGTACCTGGTTCTCTCACTTTCTTCCTCTCTATTTGTTTTCTCCCTCTTGTTTGTCCCTCTCTCCCCTGTCTCTCTCCATCTTCTTCCTCTCTACCTTTCCCTCCTCTTTACCTGGTTCTCCCTCTTTCTGTCTCTTTCTCTAGTCTTCTTTGCTTGTTTCTCTTCTTCAGTCCTCTACCAGACTATCAGTCCCCTTTCGGTGTCTCTTTCTCCCACTCTACCTATCTCTCTCTATTTTACTCTCTTTCACTCCCTCTAGTCCATCTGTTTCTCCCTTCCTAACTCTTTACCTCTCTCTCTATCTGTCTTTTTACTTGTCTTTCTTCGTCTCTACCTTTCACTATTTCCAATCTACATCTCTCTCTCTCTCTCTCTCTACCTCCCTTTCTAACTGTCCCTCTCTTCCTTTTTTACTTGTCTTTCTTCCTGTCTACCTGTCTCATACCTCCCCTCACTACCTATCTCTCTATCCATTATTTTTTCCTTTTTGTCTTTATCTACTTATTTCTCTCCTTTCAGTCTACCCGACTTTCTCTTCCTCACTCTCTACCTGTCTCTCTCTTCTTATCACTCTTCCTGTCTCTACCTTTCTGTCTCACTCTCTTTTCCTCCCTTCCTTCCTCTCTACCTGTCTCTCTCTTCACCTGTCTTCCTCACTTTCCACTTTTTCTCTCACCCTCCCACTTAACCCTTCTCTCTGTTCTTCTTCACCTGTTTCCTGTTTCATCCTGTCTCTTTCTCTTCTTCCTGTCTCTCTTCCTTTTATTCTACCTGTCTCTTTCTCCTACCCTCTTTAACTGTCTCTCTTCCTTTCTCTTCAGCTCTTTTTCTGTCTCATATCTTCACTTGCATCCCCGCTCTCTGCCCTCAGATCTGCTGAATTGTATGTGACAAAGGGAAATGTGTGTCAGAATTAATCACTGAACTTGAACAATAAAAACCTCAGCAATCTCACCCCTGCAGACAACGAGGTAAGAGTAACTACTGAAGCACTGAAACAGCAGTGTGGACTTTTTACAGTATTCTCGTCCCAGTCATCAAAATGCATTTTAAAAACATTTACAGAACATTATAATGAGATTTTTTTAAAGTTCTGAGCATATTTGTCATATCATTATAGCATCCACACTGATGCATCTGTGATCTGCCCATCATAAATGATGGCTGAGAAAGCAGGTGGTCTATTGACTATTATAGCTGCATTAAGATTGTTCTGTCCATCCTCTCTCATCACAGCAGACGCCAGTCAAACTCACAGGTCTAATCATCTTGTGCTACCAAAACATTTCTCAATTGAAATTTCTTTCCATCTTGCTTTTTTTTCGGTGTCATTAAAACAGGACCTGTTCTGGTAAGGTCTTTATCTCATCTTGTATTTTTATTTCCAACCCATATCACCTTGTCCGCATTATTCAAAAGTATTTCCAGAATGTCTACCCTTCTTTTGTAAGATTCCCAGATGCTATTCGCTTCTGTTGTTTAATTTATGAAAAGCAATGCATACAGTCTATCTTCTACCGCAGCTACTCGACCAGGCTTGACTAGTGTGCAAGTGTAAAGCCACAGAGTGCTTCTGGTGGCTTAAAGGAATGCTCCAGATTTAATACAAATAAAGCTCAATCAACATCATCTGTGGCAGGCTGCCAACTACCACATTTTGACTCATCTCCAGTTTGTACGAACAAAAACATGTTGACAGAAATATATTTACAGTGGAGGTCTATGGGGAAGTGTTGTGCATTGACCCGCATACTTCCACTGTAAGTGCATGACCGCCCAATGCATTCTTTGTTTGATGGCATCTACACATCACAGATTTTGATAAAGGCGAAGGCACCAGTTCACCCAAATATCTTATTTACTCTTCATGCATTTATCTTTCTTCTGTAAAACACAAATGGAGATGGTAGAAAAGCACCATAAGGACTCTGTATGAGTTTGGTGCTTTTTTTTTGGACCTTGACAGCACCTGATGCATTTTTTTTTTTTTTACCAATTACCGAGTGACTCATTATTAGCACATTCAAGAAATTGAATGAGAAAAAGAATGGAGTGTATAATAATGGCCCACACGAACTGACAAATCGGTGATCTCTAGGCTTTGAGTTTGAGATTATCTCTAGACAAGTTCATTAATCCTCGCATGTTAATGGAAAGAACAGATACAGCTTCCCTGACAGCACGTCAGGCCCCAGTAATCTGGGATGAGCAGAAATGTGTGATAACCTGCACATTCAGACTCAGAAGCGAGACTCTAAAGAATAAGGTTAGGGACAAAGAACAGTAATGTGTTGCCAGTAATATCTTACAGAAGAGACAGAACATCTTTAAGACCCACTCAGGTTAAGGCACTTCACATCGTAGCAAATATGCTTTATTAAAATTTCCATCAGTAATTGCACCCTAATTGTACGGGGAGATTTAATGTCTGTGATTATGCCAACCTGTTTGTGTAATTAATCGTGCATAGGTGCTAAAAAATGTAACTTGTGTTTCCGCTCATGCTAATGGTAGATTCATTTAGATGTGTGGCATTTTCAATTATGCTAAATGTTATGGATGAATACATTTAAATTAGCCAAGGAAAATTTCAGCGCACATTAGAAAAAAAAAATGGATTCATTCCTGCACTTTGTGATCATTAAATCAGTGCCATGGTGGTAGATTTCACTTCTAATCTCCATTTACAAGAAGAAAAAGCATTTGAATATCTCAAACTGCCGCTTTACCTCCAAGTAAAATGACAAAACTTTAGTAAATGAAGGAATACCATCCCACACTTAAGTGTGGGACTAAGAGCGATGTGTTAATGAAGAAGAATAGGTAAAGAGAGGCCAAGACTTCTCAAAGTTACACTAGTACTGGAATATGCTCCAACTTCATCTTAATTATGCTCTTTTCTCGAGCATGAAGGAGTGTAGCGATCATTATCTCTACACAAACCCTTTCTTTTTGCTCATTCTAGCCAGGATATAGTCAGATCTCTGATTATCGAGTCAGGTATCACTTGGTCAAAGCTGAAGGAATGTAATCCTACAGCTTGGCTTTTTCACCCTGCTTCTGCAGAGCCGCAATTAGTGCTGGTTAATGAAGCTAAAATAATATTTCTCAGAATTTTGATAATATTCACTGTTTATTTCAATATTTATGATTTTGGTCTGAAAGTAAACGTGTATTTCTTTAGGTAGGCGATTTAACCAAACAGTCATTGTTGCCAGCAGATTCGTATTATTTTAGAACAAAAATATCTAGTAAATATGTGACCCTGGAGCACAAAACCAGTCTTAAGTCGTTGGGGTATATTTGTAGCAATAGCCAAAAATACAGTGTATGGGTCAAAATGATCCATTTTTCTTTTATGCCAAAAATCATTAGGACATTAAGTAAAGATCATGTTCCATGAAGATATTTTGTAAATTTCTTACTGTAAATATATCAAAACTTAATTTTTGATTAGTAATATGCCTTTCTATAAGAACTTCATTTGGACAAATTTAAAGGCGATTTTCTCAATATTTACATTTTTTTTTGTACCGTCAGATTCCAGATTTTCAAATAGTTGTATCTCGGCCAAATATTGTCCTATCCTAACACACCATACATCAATGGAAAGCTTATTTATTTATTTCAGCTTTATGGTGATGTATAAATTTCAATTTAAGGTTTTGTGGTCCAGGGTCACATATGTTATATCTAAGAATATCTAAGGCATGCTTTCCACATTTTGCGTTAATATCTTAATATATAATACTTAATATATAATACTATACAGTAAATCATACTATATACAGTAATAAAGAACAGTATTTTCAGAAACATTGTAATGCCTAAATCAGTTATTTTAATCAGTTAATTAAAATGGACAGTTTGAAATGATTCATGAATTAAAGAGTAACACAGTGTCTCTGAATTAAACTTCAGTAGCACAAGCTATTAAAACATCTGTTTTTATGCTCTCATACTTTCAAGCCTTTATGAAACCTAATGGCCAAATTAAAAGCTTTATAAAATCATTGCATGTCGCTTCACTTTACATTGTCAGATCAACCAAAGCGAACATCCTGTGAATATCCAATACATAGCTCATTCCTAGCTGCAGTTTTCCTGGACATTTAGCCGTTGTCATTAACTGTTATGCTTCAAGGCACAGCTGAACTGCCATGGATAGAGATGTTTTTTCTTCCTAACTCAGCTCACAGTTAGAGGTGGAACACGATGATGTGTTATAATGGTGCTAAAGGCCCTCAGCAATCTTGCCTAAATGGCTTTATTTGAGAAGTGTTTCAGCCCTTGCTCACAATTGCCGACAGGTTCTTCAAGCACTTTGTGCTTTTCCTGTAACTAAAGGAGAAAGTTTTGCAGTAATCAAGCAAACACCATTGAGAGGCCTGAGAGTGTTACTTGTGTTTGGAGCCTAGACTGAAAATACCTTCCAGGGACCTCCGTGTAGAAGTATAACTCTGATACCCGGAAGGGCCAGAAAGAATCTTCGAATTCAGTTCCAGCAGTGAACAGTTCTCAGTATATGAAAGGGAAAAAACAAGTTTAGTCTTTTTTTAAAAGCCCTTTATCCTGGAAAGCCACCACCATCCGCCCGCATTCCACCAAGACCACAATCCACTAAATGCTGTTTATGCATTTGTCCTATTTATGAAGTAGATACAGTTTTAGAATTTAGAAATTCCTTTGGAAAGGTAAACCCCCGCGTATTAGCTTAAAAACGCTACAAAAGACCAAGGATAAAGGAGGACTAGATCTACCTAACTTTCACCACTATTTCTTAGCCAACAGGCTTCAACACATTTCAGGGTGGTTAAAACACACACTCTTAGATGAGCCTTGGCTAGATGTAGAACAGGCATTATGCAATAATATAGAGATTTCGGATCTGCCATTCATTAGCTTGATCATCAAACGACACGTATGCTTCAAAAGCATCAGTATCAGCTCTTCTCTGACAGCATGGTGGGAGTTTCTAAAAATGACTGAGTCTTCACTAATCCCATGCAAACGTACCCCCATCTGGAACAATCCTGACATATTACTAAACAATAATATGATGAACCTCACAGATTGGAGTTGTAAAGGTATTAAATACCTGGAACATATATTAGAAGGGACAGACTTTATTCCCTTTGACAAATTAGTTAAACAATATGGGATTAACAAAAACAGATTTTTAGAATATCAACAAATTAAATCTATTGTAAAAGGGAAATTTAAATCTAATCATATCAAATTACAAATACCACCAAGTGTGGCAGATTTTCTTAATCTCAAAACCCCCAAATTAATGTCTAAAATATACAGGACACTTTCCAAAATAGATGAATCAGTATCACTTCCTATTGCAAAATGGGAGGCAGATCTAGCAGTAAACTGGGACCATAATTTCTGGTCTCAGATATGTTTAAAAACCTTTGAACTGATTAGAAATCCTGGTTTACAATTAATACAATACAAAATCCTGCATAGAGTGCACTACACAGGTCATCGGATGTTCAGGATGGGTCTTACAGCTTCTAACAACTGCTCACACTGTCAAGGCAATACACCTGACAATTACATCCACGCTCTATGGTTCTGTCCACCTGTTCAGAGGTACTGGTACAGGATTTGTGAAGATTTATCAAAGTGTCTTAAATGCTCTATTCCAGCCTCTCCTTCAGTCTGCTTGTTGGGCGACCTAGATGGTGTCACTACAGAAGGTAACACAATCCACATGGCTTTCACTGCCCTATGCATTGCTAAGAAGACTGTCCTCATGAACTGGAAAAATAAAAATAATCTTAATATCAACCAATATAGAAATCATTTGTGGGATTATATTAGTCTTGACACAGCTTCTGCTGCCACATTAGATCAATCTCTCTGGACTCCTTTGATCAGCTCCATCACCTAGTGTGAGTGGGGGGTCCTGATTCTGTCCGGCTGTGGTTTTTGCGGTTGGGGTGGCCATATGGGCTTGGGGCATCTGGGAGTTCCCTGGGGGTGGGTTTCTTGGGTGGTTCGGCGCTGGGGCTGCGATCTTGGCCTGGATGGGGTATTGGTGACTCTTGGGTGCTGTTTTTCTGGCGGCTGCATGCGGCGCTACTGGGGATGCCTGTGCCGGCGGACGTAGGTTGCCGGCCTGGCGGCTGCACTATTCCGGGGTTGGTCCGGGGGAGGCTTGGGGTTCTGGGGGCGCTCTGCCTCCCGGTTGGGGTTACGGCTGGGCCTGGGGGGCTTGGGTCCTGGTTGGTGTGCCGCCGGGAGCATGGGTTGGTGCATGCGCTTGGGCCCGGCCCTGGTGTGGGGGTCTTCGATGCATCGGTGCCTCCGCGGGTGGGATCCAATAGAGGCAGGGAAAACGGGCCTAACCTGGGTGTCTTATTGTCTTATGTAGTCTGGGAGTTGAATGAGTGATGGGGTGGGGTAGTTTTTCCTCTGCTGTGGGGTCTGGTGGGCCGCCCCGGGCTGCCATGGGCCCTGGTCTGGATGGGCTTGGGCCCCCCGCCCTGGGCAGATTTGGGGTAACGGGGGTGCCTATGGGGGTCAGCGGGGGAGCTGGCTCCGAAGGGGGGGGTATTTTGCCCCCTCTGATGCTTTCCTCCCCATCCCTAAGGCTTCACTTCTCCCGCCCCATCACACCAACACATAGGTAGGGTTTTGAGGTGCGGGTGTGTCGCTGGGATGCGGGGGAGGTGGTACTCCTCTGTCTCCTCGTGGCCACCTGCATCTCAATCACACATTACAGCTTAGACATTCTCATTACTTACTGTCACATGACACATACATATAGGGCCTTGGGGGTGGGCACACTGAATGGCATCCGGAGGGCGGTCTGTTCATTCAGCCTTCCCTCTGGTGCCAGTGCCCACTTCTCAATTTTAAGTTGCACATAGACATTGAGGGCTCTAGGGAGGGGACGAGCTGACACAAGCTTGTGGAGGGTGCCCCTCCCCTGTTTTAAAGCACCCCTGTTTTAAAGCACCTTAGAACAACACACACCAACACTACATTTGAGCGGGTGAGGTGAAGCATGGGGTCTCTTTTTTTTTTCTCACACCCCTGTTCTCTGTTCTCTGTCCGGGGCCGGGGGCTGCGAGGATGAGCTGGCCGCCCGGTCGGGGTCTGGGCTGGTGGTCTTCTCTGCTGCTGCGGGGACCGGGGTGGTCTTCCTGTCCCCACGCCAGAGCGAAGGGGGTTCAGCTCCGGGATCGGGCGCTGATTACCCCTCTGGGGGTGGTGGTGCCTGGATCTAGGAGTATAGAGTGCATATAGGGAGTGTGAGTGTGGGTACCATGTCCATTTTTGTGTGTCTACATGTGGGGCGAGGGTGAGAATATTCGTTGCGTGCTTGAGGGTGGGAACGTATGCTTGTGTATATGTGTGCTTGTTCGTCTACGTCTATGTGTCAGGTCGGGCCTTAGACTCCACCTCACTCATCATCTCAGTCGACCCCCACCCCACCACCATGCCCTGCCGGTGGAGGATGCCGCCGGTGCATTGGTGGTTTCTCGCGCCGGGGTAGGATGCTCGGGTGAGCGCTGGCCCACTCTCGGCGGTCGCTTGGCGGGGCCTGGCCCTACTGGCCTTGCTGGGCCCCGGTTGGGGGGTGGGGGGCCCTTGGATCTCCGGGCCCAGGGCTCGGTCTGCCCTGGTGTGGTCGGCTGCCGGCGGAGCCTGCGGGCTTGCCGCCACGGCACCCTGGGGTGTCTACACTGTGGCTGTCGGATGTCCCACCTTCGGGCTCTCCTCTGCCCTTTTCTGGGTGGGGGCCGCAGTTGTCCCTGCGGTGGTTCCCCTGGGGGTCCCGTGCCCTGGGGGGCCTCCGGATGTTTGGGGCCTGGGTCTCTTCCATGCCTGCTTCATGCCTTGCGGGATGGGGCTGTTGTTCCCCACACACACACTATTAAACATTTACATGGAGGAACCTTATGAACACAAGCGCGCTCACACACACAGGTGTACACTCAAGCATTCACATTGGTGTAAAAACGGGTGCTCACTGACACACATTGTTCTGATCTGCTGTTGCTTCAAAACTTATTTTGTAATATTAGTTATGCGTGTTGCTCAATAACATTTAACATTTAGAATTTATTGTGATTCATACAGATGTTGGTTGTTGCTGCAGTTTCTCTGATGTTGTGTCTTCTGTTGTGTCTTCTGTTGTTTTCTCTTTTTGTCAGCAGGTATCGAAGCAAATTGTCTGTTTTTTTTTTGTTTTTTTTTTTGTCTTGTTTTTTCCTCTCTCTCTCTCCCCCTTCTCTGTTGACTTTATCCACAATTTTTTTTTTTTTAATTTTATTTTTTTTTTTATTATTATTATTATTTTTATTATTATCATTATAATTATAATTATTATTTTTTTTTTATTATTATTATTATTATTATAATTTTTTTTTTTTTTTTTTTTTTTCTCTCTCTTGTTTCCTCTGTCCCCTGGTCTTGTCGGTCATAGTATGGTTAAATAAAAGGGTATATAAAATTTAATTAATTAATAAAAAATAAATAATATAAAAAAAAAAAAAAAAAAAAGGCTGTGAATGATGATAGCATAACTACACATACGTACTGTCATGTGTTATCTGTGTTACTGACAGGCCAAAGAAAAAAAAAAAAAAAAAAAACAAAAAAAAAAAATACAGAAACTGTACAGAAAAAAAAATAGTTCAAAATATGTATAAAACAATGTGATTTTTTTTCTCAATACCCAGGGATCCCTTTAAAGTAATGTTTGATGATTAATATTTTTCTCTTTTTTTAAATTTACCTTAATTAGCTAAATGTATTTCTGCCCTATTGTGCCATAAGTGACAAGCACTTCTGCTGTTCAGGGTCTGAAATTGTGCACTTTTTGATCTTAGAAGACAGAATGCTACAAACCAAGAAACAGCTGCATTTAAAAAAAAAAAAAAACATTCATCTGTCAGATAAATAAAAGATTCTAAATCAACAGCAATTCTATTATGAATCATGTGCCACCAGTAAATGACATTTTAATGAGCAGCAGGCTGTTTTAATTAAGAGAGTGACAGTTGCCGCAAGGGGGGCACGGTGTATTCTTAGGTTGTTGTTGTTGTTGTTGAACTCTGTGGAAAGAGCCCAAAATTGAAAGCCGTGAAAAGCCGCACTGTTATTGTGGTCGTTTCTGTGGCACATCCAGTTTGTTTAAGTAGACACAGATGGAGAGTTGACAGAATATGTTTTCTCCGTATCTCTTTCTCTCTCTCTCCCTCTCTCACCGTTTCTTTCCTTGTGTCGCCGTTTGTCTTTCTCATTCTCACTAGATTTGTTGATCAGACACCAGCAGCTGCCAGATTCTCAAATCTAGAAACTGTTTTCGACTTCATCTAGTCAAAACTCCCAAAAGTCTTTTAACTCATGAAACTTGGTTCAAAACATGAAGCCTTTCCAAAAGCCTTCAGCGCTGTGCATGTAGGAAGAGAACAACTCTGCTGAGATTCATTAGTCAAATGTTAAGAGTCAAAAGTTAAGAGAAGTTTGTCTGAGAGGATAACTTTCGAGAGGAGATGGCAAAGCCAGAGCACACCTGGTGACTCAAAAGCCCAAATGAGATTCTGATTATTTCCAGTTAATACTGGCCTCTTTACAACTCAGCCAAGCAACTGAAGCAAAATTCAGATACTTGGGTTCAGATAGCTGTAATTTGTAAGGGTAACATGTAATTTAAAAGAAACAGGTCAATTTAGCTCAAAGGGAATCATTTATGATTTTATAGGGAATTTGAACAGAATCACTGAGTCAGCAGCGATTCAGTGGACTATGGAATTATTTTTGTGTCTTTATTATTCAAACAAAAATTCTGTATTCGAGAGTAAAACTAATTATTTTGTAATTAAAAAATAAAAGTTTGCAAAAAAAGTCTTCTTAAGGTTCAAAATTAAAGTAATTGAAAACAAAATAATTTGCAGTGCGTGTAAATCTTTAAAATACATATATTTTTCTTTGTGCACTTCAAAAAAATTTCATCACTAATCCACAAATGTTGCTCTCTTTCCTGCCTTCTTTTTTTGCGGGTTTAAAACTTATGTTTGCGAGTTGAAAAGTTTTGCTTGCAAGTGAAGCTGTGTGTCAGTGGGCGGACTCTACGGATGAAAGGCCCTTTTCTATTGGCCACTCTCAACTGAAGTGACAGGTTGACCACGCCCACTACGCTTTCCCGCCACTGACGCCAGTCTGTCAGAAGAGCTCTAAAATGGTTATTAGTTGGTTCAAGCTAGTTTTTCGGTGCACTAAGATTGTCAGTAGCAGGCCTAAATGGTTATTAATTGGTCCAAGCTGGTCATTAGCTGGTTTCAAATTTTTATTAGTTGGTCCAAGCTGTTTTTGTTGCTCTAAAATTGTTGTTAGTTAGTTCAAGTTGGTGACTAGCTTGCCTGAGATGGCCATTTGCTGGCCTAAAATGGTTATTGTTTGGTCCAAGCTGGTCTTTTACTGGTCTGGGATTGTCAGTAGCTGGTCTAAAATGGTTACTAATTGCTTCACACTGGTCAAATGCTGGTATAAAATGGTTATTCATTGGTCCAAGCTAGTTTTTGGTACACTAAGATTGTCAGTAGCAGGCCTAAATTGTTATTAATTTGTCAAAATTTGACATTATCTGGTATAAAATGGTTATTAGGTGGTCCAAGTTGTTTTTTTGTTTTTTGTTTGTTTGTTTTTGCTCCAAGATTGTAAGTAGCTAGTTCAAGCTGGTCATTAGCTGGTCTGGGATTGTCAGTAGCTGGTCTAAAATGGTTATTAATTCTTCCAAGCCAGTTATTATTAGCTGCTCTAAGAATGCCATTGGTTTGCCCAAACTGTTCATTAGCTTGACCAGCAACAAAGCAGCTACCAGTTGGTCGTACCAAGTTAGGTTGATATAGTGCAATATCCAGGTTTTGCATTTATTGCTTTAAACCTTGCTACACTTCTGTAGTGTTAGACAACATGAAACTGCATATGTGATGCAATAAAATATTGTATTTCTGAGGGAAGCAAAATATTCAGCAGAAAATAATGTTCATTACTGACTGTACATTATCCCTTACGTATTATTTTTCCCAGCGCAACCTTGGTTACATCAGCATAAAGTTGGTTCAGAGGCAGAGAAAGTGATTACATTTTGATGAAAGATTATGAGAAGCATTTTTTTTCTTAAGATCAACATGCACTGATGAATTGTGCGCAATAAGACCACTGACATTTATTAAGAAATTAAATTGTTATTGGTCATTCTATGTTCCTCTGCTTTTCTCGTCCTCTGCTCCTAATATGTCAATTCTGTCTCTGTGAACCCATCAGGCAGATTTTCTATCTTCAGCGTCGGTGTGCTTTGCAGTAAGAACAGTAGCCCAACATGTACAGCGGAGAGACAGTTTGAGGCATGTCTTTTTAGAGATGTTCAGTCAGCCCCTGAAAATTGCGTGCTCCCGGCAACAACGACACCTTTAAATTGGAAGTGTGATGGAAGCGTGGCTCCGTTTTGTCTGTAGTGTTTTCTCATTTAACCAAAAATGCTTGTGAGATTAGAATGTAAAGTCAGCCCTCAGGATTTTTTATACTCGTTCTCAGCGGCTGTCAAGCGCTCAAATGAGCCTCTTGCAGATCCTGCAATTTCGCCAGGCGCAGCAACTCGGATTGCCATCAATCCCTGGACCGGTGCACGCTGCATGCTAAAAGACCGCAACTCGATATACAAGACAGCGCAGGGATCGGAGCTTGATAAACACCAATTGATTTTGTGTGCTGGGAAAGACACAGGAAAAGTGCTTAAGATGGCTATCAGAGTTAAGAAACTGGAAGTGGTTGGGCTTGTCATCATTAATGCTCCTGATCACTGCTCGCCGCCTCTCTCGGCTTTAGTTGGGCACTCATATTTTAATACCAAAGATGGCTGTTAGCCCGGGAAGTAAAGCTAAAACACAGAGCGTCTCCCCGCCTGCCCTCTCCTCCTCTAACACCTCATCCATCCTTCTGTGTGCTCTCTGAAGCCGTGAAGGATTGAGGCTTTTGACTGCGGCTCTCGGGAGGGGAATTCTTCTGGATCTCGGCTGCCCATTATTCCGGTAAATCTGGGCTCTGCACACAAAGAGCTTAGGAGCTAGGAAAAATGACCAGCCCGTGGCGCTCTTAAACTGTGATTGTGCTTTCATTATCTGGTCCTGCTGTAATGGCTCGCTTGTGTGTATCTTCAATGGACCGCCATTCCCTCCATGGCTGACAATACACATCTATTAACTTTCTTGCGCCGTTTGTTATTTACTTGCTGTGCCGCTCAGTTGAGAGGCTTCGTTGTTGGAGTGTGGGGCGATAACAGATGAACAGCAGACAAAAGAACTTTAACTGAGAAATAAATAAGTCAGATTGATGTAAACACATGGGTTTTTTTATGTAAAAATTCGGGGACCAGTTATGCTGAATTTTTTTTTTTTTTTTTTAGCAGTTTCTGGTAATTCTGATGGAATGTTAATAAATGTTATAAATGCTGTGCTATAAATTATAAGTTTATATTTTTGTATTTTGTGTATTTGAACTTCTTTAGAAAAAGCTGTCATTATTAATTAAGCCCCGTTTCGTTCCAAATCTGTATGATGATATTTGTTTCTGTGGAAAACAATGGGGGAAATTTGGGGGAAGAATATTCATCCCCAATAAAGCTCCATAAACAACTTGTGGAGTATATTTCAAGTCATGAGGAACAGATTACATTTGTTGTTGGGTCAGTGTTATGGCAATGGAGTGTTGGTTAAAGGTTAAAACACACATGAGACAACTTTACTATTTATAAGGAAGCAAGGAACACACTATTTTCTGGAATAACTTTAATCTAAAATTTAATCTACAAATATTGTATTGTTTAACTATCAACTAAAAAGTAATGAAATATATACCTTGCAACTTAAAGGATGAAAATTCACCCAAAAATGAAAATTCTGTCATTTAAATATTAGCCCTCGTGTCGTTTTAGTTTTCATTTTTGGGTAAACTATCCATTTAAATATAAGTGTACACATCCTAAGTGTTGGTTTTCTTATTTATTTATATATATATATATAAGAAAAAATATACAAATACAAAAAAAAAGTCATGTCATCAACCCAGTTCACAGATTATCTTGTTCTACAGTGAGCTGTTAACAACTAAAACCGGATCTCTGAGTCAATGAATGAATTGTTCTTTTGAGCTGAAACCAGTTGAACTGGTTCACAAATTTGTTAAAGTTCAACTCACTGACTCACTGGAGGAAACCAGAAAAACACAAATCTGGACTACAATAGAAATAAAACAGTGGGTAATTGGACCTTATCAGCTCCACAGACCAATAATGCTCCTCAAGCGTATGTTGCAAGTTCTTGTGGCTTGTGTCCACTGGCACTAATCTCAGCATTCATAAAATGTCACTAAACAAAGAATATAATTGACTTTAATTTGATCCCTTTTTGATTGATTGCAATGAATTGGAATGTGTTTGTATTACTCTTATCTCCATTCAGTAGCTCAGTCGGTAGCTCATTCAATGCTACCTTGGCTTCCTCTCATTGCTCTCTGCACTGCCAGCAAAAAGGAAAAAAAAAAGAATTTGCCACCATTTCCTTCCAAGAAATCCATTTCAAGATGAGGATTATGAATTATGGAAAGGTCCCTGCTGAAGATATGGTTCACAATATTTCCTCAGAGATCGAAGAGGGTCTGTGGTAGCGAATGGGAACCTCTGAGCTACAAAGAAGCTTTCATAGGGTTTGATATTCTCCAGCAAACCTTGTGAACAGAGTAAAGGAACGTGCTTGAGTTTGACGATGTTGAAAAAGTTGAAGCAACCATTGATCAAGTCTCACAGGATGGTGCTAGTTGAATTATTTCTCTTACAAAGTTTTTCAAATGTCAAATTGTGAAGCCTTGTGACTTTTCCATCTTACAAGATTCCCTACCCACTCTCTTCCATTATGCATGCAGGGAGAAGAAATTGGTCTCTCAAGAAGAGTGGCAAACTGCATTTAATGGTAACGCGACATTATTAACTTCAGGTGTGTCTCATTGCATTCCATACTCAACAACTTGGCCAGCCCTGAGGGGCATTTCCCATTCAACGACATAATTTGCTGCTTTGCTACCATAGCATGATGCACTGCTGGAAAAATGAACAAGCTGCAGCAGTTTCCCAAAATGATGATGATAGAGTAATAACTTCTGCTAATTAAACATATTGCAATAGCAATTAATATCAGATTACTATATTTACACAAATCTAAAGAAAGCAGTTGTATATGTGTTTCATTCAGTCGGCAGCTTTCTCCTCAACATAATTGATCTGAAATGCTGCTGTCAAAATACGAACATGTCGTATTTTGCTTTTTTTGATGTTTGATTGATCACAATTTTCCTCTTACATCATACTCCAGGGGGTTAACTTGCTAATGCTTTTACACATTTAAGCGACATTGATTGTGGTCAAGCTAAAATCAACAATTTTATGGCGATTTGTAACTATTTTACATTTTAGTGAATTGGTGGCTTGAACGAACTCATTCATTTGTATGATCTCACACTTCATGCCTACTTTTATTTAAAGATAAAAAAAAAAAAAATGCATGTTTTCATGCAATTCGTATTACAGGAATTTGTATGATATCACCACTTTGTAAAATAGTTACGTTTTCCAATGAGATTGGATTGGCTAAAATATGTACATTGAAATGTATATTTCAATTTAAATGAAATAAAGAAATGGAATTGAACTGATTATTATTTTGCTTATTGTGCATGATCTATTGAAGTCCATGCTTGTAATCACATCGTGACCACTATAGTTCTAATGACAGAAGTTTGCGATGGTTTTTGCGACTATTCATTTGTTACGGGAAACACTGAATTTTTTTGTGTTGATAACGATAAAACTTGTGACCATAGTTGACTAACGAAGATTTTGGCAAACACACCCCTGATGAGCTATATTGGTATGCGGAAGTTAACTAATCATAACAGAGGTAATTTGCATATAGAACTCTTAAAGATACAGTAGCTACTCAGCCTGTTTATTTCTAGGTGTCAAAAAGAAAACCTAATTTGGTGCAAGGAAAGCTGACTAGAATATTCGTAGAATATTTAAGCAAAAAATTAAGGCTATGTGTGGAATAGACAATGACCAGTCTGTTCTTCAAGGTATTTCTCAGTCTGTCTGTGAATTGCAATTAGTGCTTTGAGCCTCAGGGGTCTCGAGTGCTGAGCAGTGCAGAGTCTGGCTCTGTCACCTCATTCATTTTGTTTTTTTCCCTTTAGATTCTCAGCTAGTATTCACTCTCTCCCTTGTTAATTAAAGAGACCTTGAGAAGCATGTCATCCATATGTGCTCTCACAGTGGCACACTAGTATAGTAAAACAACCTACTGACATATGTCCAGGCTTAATATTCCTTTCAGACAGACGCAGGGGGTCAGAGAGGATGCTGGGACGTCTGGGGGCTGCTCCAAAGTATAGCAGGGTAGCCACTGGTTGGATTGCTTTGTTTACACAGATCCTTGTAGTTCATCGGTCTGGGTCCTAAAGTGACAGCAGACTTAGAGAGAACACAAAAGATTTAAGTCCATGTCAGAAGGCAAACATTGGTCAGCATGATGACGGTGGCACCTCAAGACATGCTGGGTGGGAACTGCGTCATGCAATAAACACTGACACAAGCTTGAATCTCCACCCAACAGGAAGCCACAGCCTGGGGAAAATGGCAATTATATTTGGTGAGAAAAAGGGTTTAGCACGGCAAGAGAGAGAGAAATGAATTCAATGTACTATAATCTTCCTAGGTCGCCCTAGGGCAATTCTAATTAAAAATCACAATGACCCCTAATTCTCTTAACCCTGGAATATAATTACTGCAGTAATTTGCACTGCTTCTAATTATCATATGTCTCTTAATGTATGTTAAAGTCGTGAAGCAAAGCGGTTGCGACAAAAATGTCACTAGAAACATCCGCTCCTTTTGTTGCATGTCTGACATCAGCTGTTGCAGCATCCAATCAGTTCTAACCTCTTCACTAGTTATTAATCACACTTTAAGGTCGGAGCCTTGAACATGCTTCCAAAACCTAATTGCATCTCAGAGTTAAATTAGACCCTAAAAATCATTGCTGCATTGATTACAGAGCTTATGAAAATGTGTCAAGTTTCATTGATTTCCAAATGCACCCAATCCAGTTATCCAAACATATGGCGGACGTCATTTCAAACTCATTTACATTCGCATTTCATGTAACTTTCCTGAGGAGAACAAAAAGTTTAGCTGCGTGTACATGAGAAACTAGGTTTAAATGGCTTTACAATCTTATTTATAAATAAATTCAAATGCAATATTTAGTTTTATAATATATAAATCTTAAATATACGCTTCTGTAACGGGGCGAACGAGATGTGAGGCAAGTGGATCCAAGTGCAAGCTTTTATTAATAAACAGTCAAATAACATGCAGGGTCAAACAACAGCAAAGGCCAGGCCGCTCCGTAGAGTAGCTATCGCTAGGAGAGTGATATACACTATACAATACTCAGCAATGACAGAGAGGAAGTCTATAAAGCGTGTGTGATTGTGTGATCAGCTGTGTAATCAGAGCAATGTGAGATTGGTGACAGCTGTGTGTCGTCAGTGCAATGGATGATGGGAATTGTAGTCCAATGGTGAAGTGCAACAGTGGTGTAGTGCAAGTGTCCATGCGGTGAGCGGGTGACCTCTGGTAGTCAGTGAACGGACGTTCATGGACCGGATTTGTGACAGCTTCATTTATGTGATCAAAAGTACCATATGAACTAATATTTTGAAAATAACTCTATTTTAATACATTTTAAAATGTAGTTTATTTCTGTGATGTCAAAGCTTAATTATTCGAGTCTTCATTGTCACACGATCCTTCAAACATCATTCTAATATACTGATTTGGTGCTTAATATATATATATATATATATATATATTTATTATTATTATCAATGTCGAAAACATTTGTGATGCTTAATATTTTTTGAAAACCCTGCTACATTTTTTCCAGGATTCCTTGATGAATAGAACGTTCAAAAGATCAGCATTCGTTTGATTTTTGATTTTTTTTTTTTATTATTATTATTATTTAAGTAAATGTATTTTTATTTTAAATTATATTATTTACATTTTTAATGAAATCTGTAGTAAATTCACAAAACATTAGTTGTGCGTAATTCACTCAAAAAACAATTAGGTTTTATGTAAAAGCAAAGGCCACACAGAATAAAAAACAGAAAGAAAAAAAACACTGCAACAGTTGTATGAAAGATTTGTTTGTCTGTATTAGGTTGGGAACCTCATAAGCAGATAAAACTGTATAATATGCTTTGCGCTGGCTTACATAAGCCCTGGGTAAGCCCTCTGAAGACACTAATGTTTCGTCCTTAAATTTTCAGGCCTTTTGCACAAATCTGTTATTCCGTAGAGGTTTAATTTTCTTTTAGTTTCTGAAATCTTTGATCTCTCAGGATGGATGTAGAACTTTGCTTTGTATTACTGACCTGCCTAGACCCTCCAGCCGATCTCATCTCTAATTCCTTATCATTCTGACTCTTTTTTTACTGATTGTTCTCTTGTATTTTTTCTCATACTTACCTATATCTTTACTTAGGTTTCCTTTATGCTCTTTTTTTGAAAGATGGTGAGCTCAGGTCAAACATGAGTTGCTAACCTGTCCCCTCCAGCACAGTCTACACGTGGGCTCTAACAATCAGTCCTGTCATTGGAGCAGTAACCATACCCGGGATTACGTCCATATTATAGATCCCCCCCGTATCTGCCTGCAGGAGTATGGACAGGATTCAAGGAGGTTCTGCGCAGGTGGGCCGAGCTCTGGAGTCTGTTTCTGTGTGTTTGAGGACTCGGGGAGAATTCATGATCTGCTTAAAGGTTTCAGGTGTTGGTTACAGTGTTGAGGTGTTGCCCTCGGCCCCTCCCGCACTGACAGCACCACGGGTCACTGAGTTTGAGCAGGTGGCACTGACTTTTTAATACCTGTGGGAAATGCTGGGAGGACACTGCAGGAGAGCTAAAACAGAGAGGAAAAACAAGAAGGGGAGAAAAAAATTGGTGTGTTGAAACTCTGGCACTCATGGTTTGGGACATCTGTGGCGGGATAAAACCATCTGGATGCGCTGTTGTGTGCTGCTGATTTAGCTGACTGACAGCTGTCGCTATTCCTTGATGATATGCTGTTATTATTTTAGGGTGTGCATTCATATCCCTGCCAACTTCGGTAGGACTTCCTAGTGAGGTTTCTATAAAGTGCTGTTATGCATTGATCATTTGAGAACGATTATTTTATGAATTGCGTCATTTTGTGATGCATGATCCTTTTTACTTTTTTAATACACATGCATTGCCCTATTCATAATTAATTATCAGTGTATGTTATTCTATAGAAAGAAAATTGTTTTTGTAATATTTAATCAAAATGTAATATCTTTTCAGATGAAATCAGTATCTCTTCTTTTTCAATCTCTCCTCTCCAACCACCTGTCATAGAGATCACATTCACAATCTAATAATTTCCAATGAATAACATTGAGGCCTGTCATACTTGTTGAATAGCCAGTTTCACGTAGAGGTATGTCATATTTTGGTAGAATTAGTTGAGAATGTTTTCATATTAGCGTTTAATCTGCACTCATGCCATCAAACTGACTGTAAAAGTGCAGTTTCATTCAGCCGTTCCAGCAAAAATGTAAAAAATGAAGAGATACCTAAATGTAAAAAATTATTAAACTAAACTCTTGCTCAAAAACATCTGCAGGGCTAAGATAGTGCCATTTCATAATTGCTTCCATTTGGACAAATTTTAGAGAATATGTTTGTGAGTATATATTTGTGAAATTAACAATTGAATACATAAAAATAGTGAAAGATTTAAAGCAGTTTACGGCGTTTTTGGGTGCAATATCTTGCTTATCCTTTTCTAAGTATTATTAAAATAAATTGTGACTCGTATGCATGTAATGCAAAAACATGTCCCCTAAAAAGTGGCAAAACCTATTTTAAAAAGAAATTGGTTTGCTTTAAATTTTTTGAAGAGTAGGAGAAGAGAGACAATTCACACTGCATGTTGAATAAGTTAGCATCTCTGTTTGCTGACGTTGCGATATTCAGATCTTACATACATTACTCTCCAAAAACTCATTGGCAAAAAGATGATTCATACATTTACTGTATTTTCTTAAATTAGAGTTTGGCTGTCTCTGTCACCTTTGTGACACAGCAAAAATATAATTTAGTTTAAAGTCAATATTGTTTATGACTTTCATGCCACATTTATTATTGTCTTCTTCGAAGGCTTGTTTCCAGACCAGAGATTTTATTAGTATTTTGGTTTACATCACAGGGACAATTATGCATATAGCCAGTTCAGCATATTCTGTTCGCAAGGTTTTTGTGTCTGATTGACCTGCCCTCCCTTCTGTCTGTCTCTCCCACATCAAGAGACTGCCCCATCAAAACTAAAAGGGCTTATAAAGAGGATTAATTGCTTAATGTATTTTTTTTTTCTTAAAGGGATAGTTCACCCCAAAATAAAAATTGGAACCATTTAGCAACAATTTTAAAATTAGTTAGATACATTAGTTAACTTGAACTAACAATAAAATTATAAATATTAAATTTAAAAGTTGTATATGACTTACTTTCTGTAGTGGATGATAAAAGAAGATATTTTGAAGAATGATCAATCTTTTCCACACAATAATAATAGAAAGTGACCAAGGGCTGTCAAACTCCAAAAATGATATCCTAAAAGTAAATTAGATGCATATTAAAAATAAATTAAACAACATGGGGTTGAGTTAAGTAGTCTTTGTAACATTGTAACATTTTTGGAAATTTGGAAAACTTTTGAAGACAAAAAAAATAATAGTAATAAAAGTATTAAGTCGCAACTTTCGATTATTAAATTCAAGCGTTTCAGTCGGACCCATTGCCACAGGTGTATAAAATCAAGCACCTAGCCATGCAGTCTGCATTTTTTTTACAAAAAAAATGGGAGTGAAGTGAATTTAAGCATGCTTTGTAATTCAGTTCATGAAATTTCATCCCTGCTACATATTCCATGGTCAACTATAAGTGGTATTATTGGAAAGTGGATGCATTTAGGAACAGCAGCAACTCCGCCACAAAGTAGAAGACCATGTAAAGTCACAGAGCGGGTCACAGAGTGCTGATGTGCGTTAAAGTCGCCAATGCTCCTTTGATTCCATAGCTTAAAGAGCTCCATACTTCTACTGACATTAATATCAGCACTCAAACTGTGCAACAATAGCTTCATGGAATGGGTTTCCATGGCCGAGCAAATGCATGCAAGCCTCACATCACAAGAACAATGCCAAGGGTCATATGGATTGGTGTAAAGCACACCGCTACTGGACTCAGTGGAAACCTGTTCTGTGACGAATCACAATTCTTTGTTTGCCAGTCTGATGGGAAAGTCTGGTTTTGGTGGATACTAGGAGAATGTTACCTGTCTGACTGCATAATGCCAACTGTAAAGTTTGGTGAAGGTGGGATATCATAATGGTATGGAGGTTGGGCTCTGCCCCTTACTTCCAGTGAAGGGAAATTGTAATGCTTCAGCATATCAAGACATTTTGGACAATGCTATGCTTTGGGAACAGTTTGGGGAAGGTCCTTTTCTATTTCAGCATGACAGTACCTGTAAGCAAGGTCTATTAATACATGGTTGGATGAGTTTGGTGCAGCCCACACAAAGCCCTGACCTTAACCCATCAAACACCTTTGGGATGAACTGTTATGGAGATTGTGAGCCAGGACTTCTGGTCCAACAGTACCTGACTTCTCAAATGCCCTACTGGATGAATGTGCAATCATTTCATCAGAAACATCGTGTTGAAAGCCTTCCCAAAAGAAAGAAAGCAGTTATAGCTGCAAAAGGGGACCAACTCTGTGTTAATATCTGTGTATTTAGAATGCAATGTGATTAAAGTCCCTGTTGATGTAATGATCAGATGTCCCAATATTTCTGTCCATATCATTTTACCAGTATAATGGGACATGATGCACGGCTTGAACCCAGCAAGCTCTTTATGTGATTGCTTTTCAGACGATGTGCAGATCATGGAAACGTGATGGTTTTAGGTGGCCGACATCCCCACTATCATGTGTTCAAAGCTCGTCAGAGCCATCTGCCAGAAAATAAAGCCTTTTATGTTTGCATTAGTTTAATTTGTTTGTTATTTGTTTGTTGTTTATAAAAGTATTTAACGTCAGTTTTAAGTGACAGGAGTTAAAAGTAAATTACGTGTCATTTCTCCGAGAGAATATCAATTTGACTATACTTTGCTATGTTTGTCTGATATGTTTCATGTAAAGATTGTCACAGATTGTCCTTGAAGTGCTCTCAGCAGACTGCTGTTTAACTGTGAGGTGACCCATCTTTGTTTACCTATGCAGACAGGGACTTGTGTATCTGCTTTGAGTGACACACATATTGCTACCACTTGGCAAACAACAAATACGCAGGCTGTCTTCTGCTTTTATTGCCAATGAGATTTATATCAACATAATTGATCTGCCCATTCTTCAGCGGAAAAAGCACATTAATATGGCTCGACCGCTGAGCGATACACCCACCATTCCCTAGAGCTATGAGCTGTCACATGTCAAACCGCCAGGACTTCTTTCCAGACTGGAGGCTGCACACAGGGTCAGGATGACCGTGGCAACTGTCCTGCCAATCACAGGCCAGTAAGAGGCAACAACGCGCATCCAGGAAAGTGCTCTAAGTGCTTTTTAGCCACAGTGCAAGGTGACGGAGATGTACTATGTCAAGAGCAATCGAAAAAAACATTGCTTGTGTTTTGTTATGGGGGATGTGAGGACATAATGAGAAACAAAAAGCATTGCTTTTCCACTATTTTGCATGTTAGGTAGGAAATTGAGTCACTGTCTGTTATATTATCCTCTGCTGCATTTGCATGATATTTGTAACTATACAATACATTAATATACATTTCAAAGTCATTTCTATTCATGTTTCAGAGTCATGCCTAATGCACTTGCTCTGACACGTGCCGTGGTGATGCAGATCGGGCCTGTTTTATTCCCCTTTCCTCCATCTTCCAATCATTCCCTGTACTCTCTTGACTGTTATTGCTAATGAATATGGTTAAAACTATAAAAAGACTAAAAACTAAAAAAATAATACTTTCTTTCTTCTGTGGAACATAAAAAGAAGATATTCTGAAATGCATAACAACATTGGAACCCACTGAAGTACATTTTTGCATAGGATAGGTATTACAGAAATTTTTTAAAAGAATATACTAATGAACTAATGAAACTAAATGTAATGTTCTATGACAAATAAGGACAAATACTTATTTTACCGAGGAATTTACCAATTAATTCATTAAAAATCCTACAATGTAATTTCCTGGATTCTTTCCCCCTATTCTGTCTCTCATAGTTGAAGTGTACTATGATGAAAATTACTGGCTTCTCTCATCTTTTTAAGTGGGAGAACTTGCACAATTGGTGGCTGACTAAATACTTTTTTGCCCAACTGTATATCTATAGATATATATATATATAAACATACTTTGTTTTTAATATACTTGTAGACTATTTGTAGTACACTACAGTGCACAATTAGTACAATTAAGCACATTTCTGACAAGATCTGTCACAGTCTGACAGGTTTACAGCAACAATAGAGTAAATGATGGCATACACTCTTAAAAATAAAGGTGCTTAAAAGGTTCTTCAAGTGATGCCATAGAAGAACCATTTTTGCTTCCATAAAGAACCATTCAGTCAAAGGTTCTTTAAAGAACCATCACTTCCTTACCTTTTTATAATCTGAAGAACCATCTTTCACCACAAATAACCTTTTGTGAAACAGAAATGTTCTTTATGGAACCATTTAGACAAAAAGATTCTTCTATGGCATTGTGAAGCAATTGTGAACCGGCAAGGGATAGTAGTATCGCGTTTTATTTAATTTTTTCATTTATATGTTTATTATTGAAATGTTGTTTATATGCATGTGTCAAGTTTATTTAATTTCTTTATTTTCTTAAATATGTGGGTAGATAGTATTTATAGAGTTGTAACTTTTTAGTTTTAGTTACTTTTTCTTATTTGTAAGTCGCTTTGGACAAAAGCGTCTGCTAAATAACATAAGTAAGTGAAGCACCTTTATTTTTAAAAGTGTAATTTTCATTTTTGAGTGAACTAGGCTAATGAACTACAGCATATTACTTTGCAGAAGAATTGCTCATTTGACTACTCTCATTAAGTAGTCATACTTAAAGTAGTCAGCAATGCTTAAGGACACCCGCTGGCTAAATAAAATCCTACTCTTTTGTCCAGGTGGTACACGACACTTCAGTCACTTGCTGACTCATTTCACTCTGGGCCAATAGCTTTAGCCCAAATTCTCTCTCCAGAGAGGTCGCCTGAATCAGCAGTACATTTTAGGCCTCATCTGGCAAATAAAAATCCATTAGTTCCCTTTTGATCTAGGAAATTGAGTGAATCATAATGGTGGAGGAGGATTTCAGTTCGAAAAGCTTGCTTTGTCCCTCAAATGAAAATATATGAAGTCACAAAAAGTCTTTTCCATTAGTGTTTTGACAGTGGCGAGGGAAGAGGATATAAGCAGCACTTAGTAATGGCTGGATGAAAATGGGAATTTGGCGACTAAAAAGTTAATATAATAACTCATGATATTGAGGTTGGTGGCTGGGGCTTTTTTTTAAAAAAAGCAGGACATCCTGTAGATATAATATCTCAATAATAATCTCACAATTTTCTCACAAGAGATCTCTATGATGGCTCAAACTTCACATTTCAAAATGAACTCAAACATTTCTCATCAGATTCTTTTAAGACCAAATGATCTAAATTATGATATCCACATTCATTTTATAGTGCTATTCTCTGTCAATAAAGTTGATACTTAAATGAAATCCCATTCAGTTATAAGCAACCTTTGAGCAATACAATTGTCCTCTGTGTGTTTGTTAGTCACCTACAATCTGAAGTGTTTTGAGCTAACATTAGCCTAGCGTAGCTCTGATTTGCCATTTTCTGACCTCATTCCGCAATGCTTCCAGGAAAGATCTTACAGTTGTTTCAGGAAAGCACCATGTAAGAGATACCATGAGCTGTTGAAACTGATATCATTGTAGTAGGTTGAGAGTTAAGATCTGTGGTTTGGTGCATGTCTGTCTGGATTCTATGGCATTTCTTCATGCGCCTGTCTGTCTGAGTCTTGTAATCTGTCTGTCTGAACGCATAGGTACGTGGGGAGAACATGCACCTGCAGTTTGTTTCCTGCCAAAATCTGCTCTGTGCACACACACACATTCCTTTAGTTGCTGATCCAGCCATGCGGTCCACTCGGCAGATGTCCATGTTGTCTATTTGTCTGTATGCTAGTGGCAGGATGTCTGCTTGTAAATACAGTTAACTGAAGCTAGCATAGCGCTACCTGACACAACAAGACTGCTGGAAGCCTTTTCCTTTTGTTGTAGGCTAAGCGCGCTTGATTGTCAACACACACAAAAAAATGCATTTAGATTTATAGAGTATGATTAAAAGGCTAAAAGATTAAATATTCATACAATAAACTCACATTTTAAGTTAAAGTTAAGTTAAAGCTCTGCAGTATATTCTGTTTTATACTGAACATTATGGCACATGTACAGTAGTGGGTCATACAGCTGTTTTATGCATACCGCTATGTATAGCCTACTGCATAATGTATAAATAGCAAGTGTATTATGGCAAATAACTGGCTAAATATAGCCAGTGTGGTTAATGACCTGGAGGCAAAGTCAGCAATTATTTTTAACATATTTTATATATGCAGGTACATACATATTTTATACTCGACTGCTAAAAGTTGGAATAGTTCTACACAAAATTTGATTACATTTTTATTTATTCAACATGCAGCAGTGAAGTGATTTAGCAATGAAGCATGCTGCTCTTTCAAATGTTGAATGTTGTATACAGTATAAGTTCAACACTGTAAGCAATACTTTAGTATTGCATTCCGAGACAATAAGGTGGAAACTAACATCAATCTTGTTTTTCTACTCTGTCCTCTAGACAAACCAGGGAACAAGAAACACCCCCAGACTTCTTCTACTTCTCTGACTTTGAGCGACACAACGCAGAGATCGCTGCATTTCATCTGGACAGGTAAGACTAAAACACCTAGAGAGAGAAAGAGAGAGTATTTGCAGGGCTCTGTAGGGCGGCGCAGTGGCCATTTGTGAGAGTTTCGGGAAGTTGTTTCCAGTTTCTGTTGCTATATTCCTTATTTTCTTGTATGTCTGTCTGTTTCAGACACAAACTGGTACCATCTGAATAATAATGAGATCATGTGACCTTAAGCATTGCCAAGAGTTTATGCTTAGCATCCCACTGTGTTTACTTTGTGTTTACTCGGCCTTTATCTTTGTTTAACAGAAATGTTTGCAGGTGTTTAGATATGACAGGTCTGGGAATTTGTTTTAAGGTGTCTGACGTTAATGATAAGGTTGGAAGAGACAATATTAGATTGCCAGTGTATTGGACAATGTCATCATTATTGTCTGAACTTTAAATTGTATTTTCCATTATTTCATTTTTTTTCACCCCATTATTCTTGGCACTGTGCTTACTAGTAAGTGAAGACAAGCATCATTAATGCTACTGCTTATGGCTCATGGCTATTGATTAAAAATAATCTAATAAACTAATTATGTTTAAGTAAATGTTATTATGTTAAATGTTATTAATAATAATAATAACAATGGTAACACTTTACAGTAAGGTCCCATCAGTTAAATTTTGTTGATGCATTAACTAAAATTAGCTAACAAAGAGCAATTCCTTTGTTACAGTGTTTATTAATCTTTAGTTAATAAAAATATAACGGTTCATTGTTAGCTCATGTCAGCTCAGGTCCATTAAATAATATTAATAGATTCAAATTTGAATATTAATAATGCATTAGGAATGCTGAAGTTAAATTAACTAGAATTAATAAATACTTTAGAATATTGTCATTGTTAGTTCATGTTAACTAATGTAATTAACTAATTGGAACAAATTGAACCATGTTGTAAACTCTTACTATTATTTATTTTATTTTATTTCATTTCATTTTATGCACCACCAACAAATAGAAAAGTTTTTAAGAAAATATATTTAAGAGTATATTGTATATTGAGCAAGTCTGGTAGTCTTACAATCTGGTAACCTGCATGATGTTCATCCAAACCCCATTCAACCACCCCAGTAGCCTTTAAGGGGAAATTCCCCTACAGAGACCTTCAGCTTGGCATCCTCCCAGTTCTTTCACTGAAAACACCTGTAGTGCTCTGATACTGCTCTGGAATGGACATTGGCTGGGAAAAGAAACCATAACCACACACACACACATCTCCACATTTCACATTTACGCACGAGAGCGCTCACGCTATTGTGATGTCAGAAAGCCAAACCAACTCTTATTATATTCTTGCCACTTTGCGCATGTCACTCAAGACTTTTGGACAACGGCCTGAAAAGCACTTAGTGCGATAGAGTCGATATACCTTACAGTTACTCCGAGAGTAACAAGGTGCATGTGAGTGCAGTCAGAAGAAACTCCCCGCTGACTTTAACAAGAAACCCCACAGAGAGAGGCTTTGTGGAGTCAGGGAGCTAATTGAGCTTGTGAGACCCACTCCATTTCCTCCAGAACGTTGTTGCTCTCATTTGAGGCGCCTGTCATGTCCATGATGTATTTTATTTAGAGGAGGAAAAAGCATTGTATGATATGCCAATTTATTGTCAGCTGGGTGTTAACGCTTTGCTAGTGAAATGATATATTGATATTCTATTAGTGTGAGAGAAACAACTGAATTTTACAAGAAATGTTGAGCTGCTACAGTACTCTCAACTTCAATGCAAACCACTTCCACTGGCCGCTTCCTCACGGTTATACTGTAGCTTATTTCCACAAAGGTCTGACAGGATGTTCCTAGAATGCGCTGTTTCCACACTGGGCTCTTTGTCGCCTGCGTCCAGAGTGACTCTGCAGCTTGTGACCCCTGAGTGTTTTCATCTCATAGGCTTGGGTTTCTGTCTCTCAGGGGCCAGGAGCCCATGCACACACGATGTGGGATTTTCTCTGAGGCGGCGCACTGAACACAGACTAAGGCCGATTCGGACGGTAATTGTTTCTCAGGGGGACGTAAGTGATTTTCACCATTTACAGGGGGTAGTTGGTGATTTAATTTGACGTCCAAATCCAGGACGTCTGTGTTTTTCTCTCACCACCCCCGTAAAAATCCCCAGCCGAATTACCTACTGTTTTTTGACAAACACCAAGGTCGTGTGGTTATTTAATTGCCGTCCGAATCCACATCTCTGAGTGTACGAGAAGAAATCGATTCAAAATTCAGCGTTTAAACCGTTTTTGAACACTCCCGAACACCGTACGGTAACTGTTGTACTTCGGTGTAATTTACATAGCTATATATTTATATTTGAAATGCTGGAAAGTATTTAAAAGAACAATACTTCATAACTTCTCCACCACAGCGAGTGAGAGCAGAAAGAGAAGAAAAGCACGTAAACATTCAAAGGTCTTTATTATGGCAGCAGCAGGTATGCAATACAATTTTAAAATGTGTATTATAAACGGATATATATCATGTATAATTATATATAACTATAGCGCGTATTTTCCTATTTCTAAACAGGAGATTTAAATAATAAAATAATAAATAGGATAATACATTATTAAATATGCTTGGAATAATAAGAATATATTTTACATAATAATAAGTATTTTTAAATCAATTTTACACAATAAGAAGAACAAATCTGTAAATAAAATTCATTTTATTGTAATAACAGTTTGAATTGAAAGAAGTTAAACTTAAATGTAATGATGGAAAATATGGGAAAACTTCAACTGGTTTATAATAATATATTTCATTTTTCAGTATCAATTGCCTATAAATATATTATCATATGCACAACATATGGAGTACACTTCATTGTTTGACACTCTTGCAGATAATGATGTTTAGCATTAATTAAATTAAATTATTAGTAAATTGACCATGGTAAGATAATATTTATTTTATTTGCTGTTTATTAGTATTTATAAAGCACATATTAATGCCTTATTCTGCATGACCATAATTTAGATCCCTTAATCCTACCCAATACCTAACATAACAACTACATTGCTAACTAGTAATAAGCAGCAAATTAGGAGTTTATTGAGTTAATTAGTTTATTTAATTTGTTAATAGTGTGAATTGGTCCCCAAACTATATATTATATGTTTATATTTAATCAGTTAACTTTCATTGACATTTTATTATTTCATGGTGTGGTGCTGTATAGCAAATTAAAATTTGTCTGTTCATTTATTATCAAATTCATTTTATAATTTAATTGTTAATTTATTTAATTTGTATTTACATTTAATAAACTCACTTTCATTTTAGATGTGTTGCTCTATGGCAAAATTCTGAAAATTGCATTCTGTATTTTTTTCTTCCTGTCTTTCCAATTCAACGTCTTGTGAGGCGTGTGGCCAGTTTAATTAAAACTCACTCATAATTGAAAAAGAGCCAAGTCTGACTTTTGCCCAACACAAGTACACAAGAATGAGAGAGAAATTAGAGGGCATTTATATCCTGCGGAGTGTGGCCAGATGCTTAAATGCCAATAAAAGTCTAATAAAGAGCAATCACGGAGGTGTCATAAAGCCAGTGAGTAAAGAGTGGGCTCAGTTGTTTAGCAGTAGCAAGAAAAAATCGTTACCTAGCCACTTTAAAAATGGCTTTATTCTATGGATTTTCTGCGCTCTTTACTGTTTGCTTCCTCATTATTGAATGCAGCAGGAGATTGAATGTCTGGTGTCACTTCTCTCATAAAGCAGCCTGTGAACTGTGCAACGTCTGCGTGAAGAAACACCACAGGTGTTGTCTCTGATAATGCATTGTAAATGAATCGTTTGACAATGTCGTTTGTTTGTGGCGCTCAGAATCCTGGATTTCCGGAGAGTTCCCCCGGTGGCCGGCAGGCTGGTGAACATGACACGGGAGATCCGAGACGTGACCCGTGACAAAAAGCTCTGGCGGACATTCTTCGTATCACCAGGTATGTGTGGCTTCCACAGGGCCTTTTCTTCTACCCCATCAGGCCATGCTTCCCCCCTGATTGCTGGCTTCTCACGCATATCCCTTACGAAGATTAACTATGGTTTGGCTACAAATTAAACCAAAAAACCATGGTTACTATGGTTAAACCATATTAACCACAAATTAACCATGGTTTTGCTACACTAACCATACTTTAACCATGGTATTTGTAGTAAAACTGTGGTGATACAAATGGTTATCAATATGCCAAAAAAAAAAAACATGGTTACTACACTTTTACTACAATAAAACCATGGTAAGTATAGTAAGGGATAGAGTTCAGACAATGATAAAATCCACATTTCTGAGAATCAGACAGTCATTCAGTTTCATGACAAGCTTTCCTGTGGCATTGAAGTGTTAGCATTTAGCTAAATTTGTTGAATAGTTAAACATGTTAGCATCTTGCTATATGTATTTTTGACTGCTTATTCCTTTTGTAACAGCTTAAAAAGTCAATAAAGAGCTATTAAACTAACCAATTACAGGCTGTGACAAATATTAGCACAAAAAGGGTTCAGTAGACCAGCCGTAGACCAGCTAACGACACGCAGCCAAGATGCTAGGCTAATTACAGCCTTTAATTGGGGAGTAACAAGCATGCAATAACACACGTGCATCAAGTTTGGCAACTAAATTACCGACATTTAGATGATGTAAGTGTTCGGATGAGGCACACAGATTGGCCATATTCATTCGCTGCAGGGCTATCATTAGCATTCTGCCTCCACTTTTCATGACAAATGTGTTTTTGTGGGAACGAGTGAAAGGGCTCCTCTTCCCTCGGGGAGCCATGTCAGGAAACATTTGAAAAAGGCGTTATACACAATAATTCATCATTGGCTAAACAGCAGCGTTTAATGAGCCCTTGGTGAATCCGAGCATTTAGATCACTGACATCTTTCATCACATAAAGGCACATCTGGAGAAGTCACCTATTTAAAAAAAAAAAAAAACATTTTCTACAAACGGTATTAGTACTATAAACAAGGCTGCTGCACAAAAGATTGTCATAGTTAGCATGTTGTTGCTGTCAAATGTGTTTAGCATCATGATGGTGGACGTTAGGGCTGGGCATTATGATGATATAGCCTATACAACTGTTTTTCCTGCCACATAGATACATTAATTTGACTATTACTGAGAAAGTCTGCTTTTGGAAATTTACCTGCATGTTTTTTGCAATTAAGTGAAAATGTATTGTAGTTTAAATTTATATTAAATGCAATTTGCCAAACTTTAGAGTGCTTTTGACCCACTTAAGTAGAATTTAATACATCTGTATATGTCTTTTTATAATTACTTATATTTTGCATTGAAATATGGTTAAGGTGTAGCTGAATGTACTGGCGAGCATTTATGATAAACTAAAATATACTTTAATGTTATTTCTATTAAACCTCGTATGTCATGTATTTATCTAATTTAGAATCAAGTACATTACATGTGCTCTAGTATGTCAGTCAACACATCAAAATAAGCAGAGCCAGACAAAAGATAATTAAACATGAGATTTAAAATGTACTTTAAAGTAAAACTTTTCATTTGACATTATTACAAGGTGCACTTTTTAAAGGTACTGCTATACAGTACATACTATTATCATCTTGAGAAACATAGTCATTAAGTACAGTCTTTTGTGCGTATACAGATAACCACATTACATGCTAATTGTATGTATCACAATTTTTTTTTGGGGGGGGGGGGGGGGGGGGGTTAACATGTGATATATAAATCTTTTTTTTTTTTTTTTTTTTACCTGATGAACGCAAACCAAAAGATACGATTATTTATTCATTAAAAATCATTGCATCAGTGAAAAACAACTGCTTCACATTATATAAAACTTGACTTAAATATCTGGGGATTCTGAAAGGTTATAGGTTCAAACCCAGTAATGGGTGATCAATGAGCTATTCCCATTGTGTACTTGAAGACACTTAACCCCATGTTACTCCAGAGGGACTTTTCCTTTCTCTTTGCTTCATTGGTGGTCTATTTTAAGACCCCCAAGAACAGTTTTCTCTTTCCTAAGACCTTTTCTTCCTCACCTCTGCAGCCAACAACATCTGCTTCTACGGCGAGTGCTCCTACTATTGCTCCACAGAACATGCCCTATGTGGGAAGCCTGACCAGATCGAGGGCTCCCTGGCTGCATTTCTTCCTGACTTGGCACTAGCTAAGCGCAAGACCTGGAGGAACCCCTGGCGCCGCTCCTACCACAAACGCAAGAAAGCTGAGTAAGCTCTTTTTCTCTGCATTATCTCAGGTCTCCATGCACCACCCCATATCTTCATTAAACTACAGTCTGGCTTTATCAGCAAAAGAGACTACTGAGCTTCTCTCTTACTCTCAGAGAAATCCTATCTGTGCAGTAAAACAATGGGCTATCCTGTTTGAGATGGCAATTGTACGCTAGTAGGGTTATATATGAGAAGGGACAAAATGCAGCTCAAATTTAAAGGTGAAGTGAGTTTCTTAGTCGTTTTCTCTATTGTAAGGTGGGAAGTGGATCCGGATTATTGTGATGAAGTCAAACAGACTCCTCCGTATGACCGAGGCTCACGGCTCCTGGACATCATGGACATGACTATTTTTGACTTTCTAATGGGTAAGTGTTGAACATGTTTATACAATTTTGCTTAGAAGTAGGGGAAACTGGGGAGAAAATGTTTTTTTTACTGCAGTAAATATTTTTCAGGGTAACTTTATTTATACATTTTTGCATTTTTTAATTAAATGTTTATGTAGACTCATGAAGTCTTATATAAAAATGAACATTTTCCATTTTTACCCAGGAATTTTTATGCATTCTGTCTCCTAGAAGTTGTGTAATAGCCTGCCATTCACTTTTCTTAATATGGCCAATGAAAGTTTTTGCCTTAGTGCAAAAAATGAATTGTTAATTATGATATACAAGTTTAAAAAGCAACAGACACATTGTAAAAAAAAAAATGAGATAATAGACAGTCAACTTTAAGAGATATGCCGTAACATTGTGAAATAAGTCAAGCTGTGAGAAAGTCACAGGTGGGAGATTTACAGTCACATTGCAAGTAAATAAAGTTGCATTGCAAGGTTTTAAAGAAAGTCAATGCGAGATATAATAACACATCACAAGATAAACATTCATCCGGCAGATATAAAGTCGCATTGTAAGATTGAGTCACACTGTGTTGTATAAAGTCACAACTGGAAGATATAAAGTTTTAATTTAGAGAAATAAATTCTCACTTTTGAGATATAAAGTCAAGTTGGAAGATATAAAGTCACAATAGGAAGATATGCAGTTGCAAATGTAAGAAACAAAGTCACACTGTGATATAAAAAAGTGACACAGCAAGATATAAAGTCACATTGTGAGATAAAAAGCCTTATTGTGAAAAAGTCAGTTGGGAGATATACAGTCACATTACAAGAAATAAAAAAGAATCGCTGTGAGATATATCCCCAGTTTCACAGACAAGGCTTAAGGCTAGTCCCAGACTAAATGAAATCTGAGCTGTTCACTGACAGATCTTAAAATGCATCAGGGCCTTTGTTTTGTGTCAAGACAAACACCAGTAGTGTTATTTACTAAGGCACTTTTATCAAAATTACTTAAATGTGCTAATTGAACTATGGCCTAAACCTGGCTTAGTCTAAGCCCTGTCTGTGAAACCAGGCCATAGTCACTGACTAAAAGTATAAAGTCAGTTTTGAGAAATAAAGTGACAATTTTGAGATATAAAGTCACAATTACAGGAGTCATATATCCATATTAACAAAGTTATTTTGTGAGATTAAGTCATATTGCGAGATATAAGGTCACACTGCAAGATATAAAGCCACAACTAGAAGTGTAAAGACTCTGAGAAATAAAGACAGACAAAGATATAAAGACAGAGATATAAAGCCATGACTATGTTAACTATAAAGTCTCAATTTCAATAAAGTCACAATAGATATAACTTCACAGTTGGGAGATTAAGAGCAGTCTGTGGGTGATCTCTGGATGTGTCTTCTGAGTTTGAGAGTGTTTTGATCCGTTCATGAGCCGTGTGCCCTTGAGCAAGGCTGTTAACCTCAGGTTGATCTGAGGGAATTTCCCCAGTTCATCAGAAGTTCCTGGTGCTTTTCTGTGAGGGCATTGTGTGAACACCATAGAAACCAACTCCTCCAGCACTTCTTGTGTACGGATAAATATAGATTCTGATTCAAGTGTCCATTAATTAGTCATTACGATGACTAAAATGATCAACTAATAATTGTATTCTGTCGAATGGGCTACCTTTCATCATTAAAAAATAAAATAGTTAAAAGTTCAACATCCCACATCGATCCTCCTGTATTTTACTCTCCCTCTCTGCTTTTTCACATTGAACAGGCAACATGGATCGCCACCATTACGAGACTTTTGAGAAGTTTGGAAATGAGACTTTCATTATTCATTTGGACAATGGCAGAGGGTAAGCCGTTTTTATTATTGTGTAATGTCCTCACCGTCCTTCACACCTCGCTCCTCAAAGCTCCATACGACTCCACAGATACTTCCTTTTTACACCGAAACCATGGAAACAGAGTGTTTCTATCTTAAGAGGCGTGAATATGTAGATGTTGAGTGGAAGGTCAGATTCATATGGCGTCATGTCTCAGGGTGTAATATGTGTGCCGTTGAAGGGCTAACAGTGGGTAGAAGTCACACAGGTGCTCGCACAGATAAAGGATTTTGATTAAACTGACATTCTGCTCGACTGAAGTGGCTGCTTTTTCATTCTCTACATTTGTTACTGAAGTAGGCCACTGTGTAGAGCCGTAGGTCTCTCAATGCCAGATTAATCTAAGCCCCGACTAAAATTTACATTTATTTTCTTCTGTTTGTGTGAAATTTATACTGAACTGAATTTCTGATGGGGTTTTACTGCTACAAATAAGTTGCAAGGTCCTGTCATGAAGTGCTTTTTGAGCCACCTAGGACTTAAGTCTTTGCATGTAGTTTCATAATTAATTCTATTGTCTTTAAAATATGGTTAAAGTGTACTGCTGAATGCACTGACTAACATTTATGGCAAACTAATGTAATTTCTATTGAAACTTGTATGTCATGTATTTGTAATTACACATTTGTAAAAAAATAAAGTTGTAATTTAGTACATATAAACTATTAACTATTAACTAACCATCATGAAAGTGTCTCTCTTTAAGCGCACTTAAGTGGCCTTTTATTTCATTAATATTATATTATCTGCAAGTACAGTTTTTTTTTTTTTAAATATGCTTTGAAATAAGATTTGAAGTACACATTAAATACAAGTAAGCACACTTTTTCACCAGAGAACCATTTAAAAATATCAGACATTTAACCTCTGTTTCTCTCTAACCCCACAGATTTGGAAAGCATTCACATGATGAAATGTCCATCCTGGTCCCTTTGACTCAGTGCTGCAGGTAAGATTGTTTTTCTCCACTTTCAGACATCTCTTGAATTGAGGCAATAGCCTCCCAACTGAGAGAGTGACTGCAGTGCAGTAATTCTGTATAGCACCGACACAACCACATCCTGCTGTCTGCTGTGCGCTGATATTCCAGCTGTATTCTTTATTGCACATTTACATTTATTACCTGTGGCTGATGTTTTCTTGCTAGAACAATCTATATGAATGGTTGCAAAAAACACTGACTGTGTCCCAATTTGCATAATTCTGCAAGCTGATTATATAGTACACACCACTTTGTTGCTAACATTCTGCATGTGGCTAAATTTGCTATTCTAAGGGGCCGTTCACACAAAACACATTTTGCCATTCACACAAAACATTGTGTTTGCATTCCACTTGACTACTTTCACATTAGTTTTTTATGCAAACATTCGTTAGTTGTCTATTGCACTCAGGACTTGTGTCTTTCGCTGAATTTCGCGCACAACACATACTACATAAACTCATTTAGTTTAACAAGAATTTACTAAAAGTTTAACAAAAAGTACGGTCACACTTTATCTTAAGGTCCAATTCTCGCTTTTAACAAACCATTATATATACAAATTTTTGCTTCAATAAATTCCTAATTTGCTGCTTATGAAAAGAGTTTTCAAACTAAAACAGGGTCTGCTGCATTTTCTGAAGTCTCCATTTTCAACCTCGAAAAAGCTGGAGTAGTGTAAACGCTAGGCGTAACTGTAGCAAAAGTTATGCCTTTTAAAACAAAAACGCACTAGTGTAAACGGGGCCTAAGTTCATGTGTTCAAATTTCCAGACATTCCATGTTATACTTTAAATTCCATTTTTATAACTGGATCTTACAATTCTGTCTCTATTTTCATAGAGCCCTATACACTAAACTAATTAGCTGATTTGCTGAGTTATACCTTTTACCACTCTCTCTCTCTCTCTCTCTCTCTCTCTCTCTCTCAGAGTAAAGAGGTCGACGTACCTGCGGCTACAGCTGTTGGCTAAAGAGGAGTTCAAGCTGAGCTCTCTAATGGAGGAATCACTACTGCAGGACCAGTTGGTACCCATCCTCATTCAGCCCCACCTGGAGGCCATGGACCGCCGCCTGCGCCTGGTGCTCAAGGTGCTGGCCGACTGCGTGGAGAAAGAAGGCTTTCCATCAGTGGTGGAGAATGACCTGGACGGACAGCCTTCCTCGCACCACCACCAGGCGCACGGAGGGAGGTAGTGAGGCCTGAACCTCGGTTCCCGCCAGTCAGTCCCCCACCATGAGCCCCACCGAGGCTTGTGCTCGAGTCACACTCTGAATTCAGTGAATTCCACGACTAGCCACCAATGCCTCTGAGGAGCCACCCTATTGTGTGTGTAGATGCGGAACTCTGGGACGAAGACGTTGTTTCTGGATGGCTGAGGCTTGTGTTTGAGCTGTACTCGGAGCTGCAGTACACTCTTTTCTGTTGCATCCTGATTTGTTTGACAAGTCTGCTAATATAATTTATTACATTTGCATATTTCGAGTCGGTGACTGTACAGACGAGTTGGAACCAAAAGCTGATATTGGTACTCAGATCTATATATTCAAATACACAACTGTGCTCATGTCATGTCGACATAAGGGCACGTAAACAAGCTTTAATGATAGTACTGCAGTGCAGTACTACTGTGCAAGGACACTTAAACACATCCTCCCCTGTGCGTTCACAATTCCACATCATTTCCTGCAATCTGAACTAAGCCATCGTTTCAATTGCACATTGTGCCATCAAGCCTTCAATCATCATGTCAGATTTGGCACGTTTATTATTTCACTTAGGGAAATTCAGAGGTGAAGTGCGCGCTTCATTTAAGGTTATTCAGTGGTGAAGCACATGTTTAAACATCTCCGTGGAGAACGAGAGAATCATGCTGATTGGTTCTTCAGGCGTCCTGTGCCCACAGTCAGTGTTTCCCAGCTCAGGCCTCATGATGAATACACCTGCTCTCTCTTAATGAGAACCTTAAGGACGGGCTGATGCTATGCTAGTGGAAGTTCATAATGATGTTAGTCGTACTTCACGCTGCAGGTATCTCGAGTCTCATCTGGTGGAGTGATTTCACTGCTTGATTATAGAGTAGGGCACAGGCTCGAGGGAATGAAACAAACCAATCGGTCCGAACCAGGATACAACAAACGATAAGTCATTTCATGTTAAAATTAGTTTTTGTCCTAACCAGACAATCAGTGGCCAACGAGACCAGGGTCCAAACCTTCTCCTGGAGGGCCACTGTCCTCTAACGTACCACAAAACACCTGCCTGGATGTTTCTAGCAGGCCTAAAGAGCTTGATTAGCTGGCTCAGGTGTGTTTAATTAGGATTGGAGCTAAACTCTGCAGGGCTGTGGCCCTCCAGGAGCAGGACTGCACACCTCTGGATAAGATATTTTGGTTGGTTTCTGTTTCTTTTCTAGTTTTGCTAACAGTGAACTATCACTGGTCTACTATCACTAATCCTGCTCCAAATATTTGTGTATTATGCTGCGTTCCATTCAGTCAGACATGGGATCTGATCTCTCATGCGTTTCATCGCTCAGTGTTCAGAACATGACATAGCAAACCAAATGCTCCTGCCGGTGTTTCATGGTCTATGAAGATGTGTCCTAGAAATCCGTTTGGGGAGGTTACATAATGGTACTCAGTGCAAGCATTTGTTGTTCTGTGATTATTAGCAGAGAGGATCAACCACAGTGTTTCTCTGGTTTTATTATCATGAAATATGGTAACTTGGACTCAATAATGCATTAACTTACAATCGAATGTTTAGCATTAACAGTGTATTTAATTAATTATTAGTAAAAATTAGCTCCCTGTTTGGGTTATTTTTGTAGAGTTTTTACTGAATTTCAAATCCAGTAAAAAGTCATGTCACGTATAATCATGACCGAACATTGTTTATCCATCAGTGGTGTCTTATATGGATATTTTATTTTTATGTAGCGAAAGTGTTATGTAGAAATGCTTAATATTTGACACAACCAAACCTCTTAACTTTGGGGATGAAGGTTATCCAAATTTTAGGTCATTTACAGTAGTTTCTAAAAACATTCTTTTCAGAAATTCAAAAACAAGTTTTGTCTGTAGAACAGAAAATCAACAAGAATATTCTTAAGAAATGTTTTTGGGGTCTCCTTGTGGGCAGCATGCCGACATTCAGCGCCTTTGCGCTACGGGCGTCCCAAGTTCGAATCCCGACTCAAGGACCTTTCCCGAATCCCGCCCCCCTCTCTCTCTCTCCCACTTCGCTTCCTGTCAGCTCTAATCTGTCCTAAAGGCGAAAATGCAAAAAAAAAAAAATCTTTATTCTTAGGTTATAAAGTAGAAAGAAAATAACAGTTAAGAAGAGCTTTACTCTTAAGAATCATTCGTGAATCCAGCACTGATTAGTAAATTACTTGCCTGTGGAAAGTGACATGGTGTAATGCTGATAGATCGTTTTATAATAAGACATAATTTCCTTCCTCCTTTTTTGTTTTGTTTTGTTTTTCAGTGTTACTCACATATACTGACCTTTCAACAAAAGTTATTATTCCATTGCTCTGTATAAAACATGTGTTCAGCTCTCGCTTATTTTGTATTGTGTAAACCATGGCCAAAAAGGCAATAGAGTGCCTTTTATATTTATAGCAGTGGTAACTGCCACTTCCAGTCTCGTTCATTCACTCATATTCACGCCATCGTATTTTAAAAAGGTTTTAGTTGGTCTCTAAATGAACCTTTTGGAAGTAGTTGTGTGTTGTATGTTAAAAGCTCACATTGCTGTTTATAAGAGAGAGTACATTTGTGAGGAATTCTTGTTGGCTTTTAAGTCTTATTTTGCATTTGAGATTATTTTGTGTGTGTGTGTGCTTTAAATGAAGTCCCTGTTCCTCACAGATATTGTAAAGATGATTTGATAGTTTGACTGATCTGTGTAAAGTGAGGGGCCACATGTGTGTTTTGTGTTTAACCCCAGTGCCTGTGCAATGCTCAAGAAACTTGAATGTTTTGGGATTATTCACAAACGGACCTTTTAGTAGCCCATGGCCTGGAGTCGAAGGTGTTTTTTGTTTTTTTTAGTTAGCAGTAATTATGAGATGGTTAAGGCTTCTATTAGCCTAAAACATGTTCCCAATACTCTGTGTTTCTGTACATATCTGTAAATATGATACGTTGATCCAAGAGGCTGTTTTCGGAGCAAAAAAAAAAAGCTTCCATTTTCTTTTCTTCTCTTAGGCATTGTTACTGTGAAGATCTGTTTGCAAAATGATAAAAGTGTGCAATAAATGAAGCTATGTTGTTGAACTCTTTTATGTGTAAAAAGCAAAGCAAAAAGTGATCGTAAAGGACCAAAAACTTAAATGAATGTTCCAGGTTCAAGTTAAGCCATGGTCACAATAGAGTTTGAGCATGCAATGGTCATAGTAATTTGAAATATTCTATATTATTTAATATTAAATAGTTAATATAGGCCTACTAAATTGCAACTTCATCACTACAACTGTGTAAATGCAAATATATTTAAATACATTGCATACTAGTTTCCATAGAAGTGACATTTATATATATATATATATATATGTGTATATTAGTTTATCATAAATGCTTGTCAGTACATTCAGCAGTGCACTTAAACTGTATTTCAAAGACAACAGAAGTAAATATGAAATTACATATAAAGATGTAAATCCTATTTAAGTGGTTCAAGCATTATTCTAAACTTCAACTAACTGCATTTAATATAAATTTAAGCTATAATACATTTTCTTTTAACTGCAAATAAAATACATTTACCAAAACATGACACTCAGTTCAGTACATTATTTCCGTAACAAGTACTCTGTTTAGAAATATGCTGAAGTGCACTTCTATTTCACAAGCGGTTACATGTTATGTTTGGACTTTTCTCTGTTTGAACAGTCGCTCTCTGATATCCTTGTGCATATAAAGTTATCAGGTTTACCAGTTTTACCTAGTCATAACAGGAGTTGTTAAATAGTAGATAAAACCTTTACAAAGATAATGCCATTAAGTGATTTTCGTCTGGTTTCATGTTAATCGCTCCATAGACTTGCATGTTTTACAAACTGAGGGACCTAGTGTTGACCTTATTTTCTGTGGTACTAGAGCTCAACCTGTAAAATTCCTTTAAGATTTCATACAGTACATCTCAAATCAAGTCAGATTTTGTGGCTGTATTTGAATATCTTACATTCAGCCGCTGGACTATCCGTAAAACGAACCTCAAAAGCAGGCAGATTTATCAGCTCTGTCCATCTTCAGATATGTGAGGCTGCTCTTACTCTGACACTCTGCCAGGTCACATACATGTAGAGCCGATACATAATATCCCTCTAATCCTTAAACCCTCTATCTCTCTCACCCATATCCTGCTATATTCACTTCTATTACATTGTAATCATTCACATGCAGAGGCAGTTACAGGACACATAGGAATGTCACCGTGACCTTAAACTATAAACCTTCCAGTCTGCACCAAGAAGATGAAGTTCTAGTCTTCAATTACATCTATCTGTCACCATTTGATAAAGAGCAAAACAGACTTATTTTTCTGTTCATAGGCTTCTTATAAATGGCCAAAAAAAAACAACAACACAAAAAAAACAGAAACATCTCAACTCAAGTACACTCAAGAATAAATCAATTAATTATTTAATTAATTAAAAAAAATCAATAAATAAAATAAAATAAAAATTTATGTTAAGATTGATGTATTTTAAGATTTGAATTGCATATAAAATTTTGGCCCATTTAGAATACACAGTTTTAACATAAACTAATGCACTTAATATTATGCATATTTGTCAATCATATATACATGGCACAGGCAAACAGCTAAGAAACAGGTACACTGTAAAAAAAAAAAATAATAATAAAAAAATCTAAATTTGAGAAGGCAACCAGCTTCAGGAGATTTTTGAGTTTTCGCAACTTGTTGTTGTCAGTTTATACAACAAAAATTTGAGAAAACTCAAAAATCTCCTGAGGCTGAAAACTTTTAATTTTCTCAACTATTGATTTTTTTTTTTTTTTTTTACAGTTTAAGATTTCTGTATTAATAATAATAATTATAACAATAAAAGACAAAAAATAATAATAAAAATATAAAAACATGGCATCTATTTAATTCTTATTTAAATAAATTATCTCATTTTCAAAATGCATTTATTCAAATGGCTTAGATTCAGCATAAATCTGTTTATTGTTAAAATATGTCAACATATTCAATTCAAATGTATAAAAATGGCTAGCTGTGGAACAAGAAATAGTCTTTTAATTAAAATGTATGAGATTGAAACAAACTTGATTTGCTGATAATAAATACAGAAACCTGGTTATTGTGTGTAACACATTTAGTTTACTTGTTGTCTCATAAGTCTTTCATTGATGTATGAATGACAAATATGCATCACATTAAGTTTATTAGTTTGTGGTTATTAAAACTGTGTAATCCAAATTGATGTAAATTTTCTAAGTAATTCAAATACATAAATCTTAAATTTAGGGCTAAATATTTTTTAGTGTATCAGACGCAGCAGGACATGCAATTTATTACTTGACCACTGGATGGCGATACAACGTTTTACAAAAAAAAAGCTATTAAATATATGCGTATTATCATAGCACAGCAAAATACTTTAGGATGCCTTCTTCTCTCTTTTAAATTCTCAAAGCACCTGCAGATGCTGTTGTTTCGGCTTAGTTATTCCTTCACAAAGCCAAATCATCCTGAGGCTTTCATGTGAGGAGTACAGTAGGAGGCGTTTTATGTCCTGAAATGGACCCCTCTAAACCTGCGCCCCGCCGAACGGATTAGACGGCAAGATGAAGGAAGGGCCAACTGCTGTCTCCAGGCAACAGCTTGTGGTGCACTGTGAGCCAATATCTCACATGTAAACAAAACTGAGATGCTGATGTCGTATTCATCCCCTATTGCTAAACAGCAGGTTGCATTTCAAAAGGGAAAAAGCCTTTTTCACCTTTCTTCTGAAATTAAAAAGCTCTAACTGCGATATCCAAACTCTCAAAACTGATATTTCACACTGAAAGAGGCCTGCATTAGATCTCATGGAGCTTTTGACTCAGCCATTTAGGATTGAAATTGAAATGTCTCTATCTACATGCCATTCATAAAGGTCATTACCAATATGTGGCCCTGCTCGCCCCTAATTGCATTTTTCCTATGCAAGCTCGAAATTACTTTTCCAAGGCAGTGAATTTTCCTGTCTAGTACAGATTAACTTGCACGTGAAGGGTTATTTTTTATGTTTAGTGAAGTGAAATATCAAAAAAACAAGGCATTTAATATTAAAGAGGTTTGAGGGGTCTGATTTGGGGCGTTCATGCTGTGACAGTGACAAATTAATATACAAATCATGTAAACAAGTCATGCATATTCATCAGACAGACAGGTGGCTTGATTGTGTAGCTTTTGATTAATATTACTTATGAGTTACATTTACATGTGTCATCAGCCCTGAGGGTGCAAGTCAAGCTTGGGGAGTTTGCAACCAATTGAAAAATTATATTTTATTTATTCAAATTCAAGAGATGCGATATTGGTTGTCTTTTTTCACACTTTGAGCCAGGTCTTTCGAAAATATTCAGGATTCATAACGCCTCAATGAGTAATTCATAAGTATTCAAGATCTCACGTGCATTTGCTGTAGCAATATTAGCCAATGCTGATACAATACTTACTAAATTATTCATTTAAGGCCATTAAAATGACCGATTTATTATTATGGCAGTTTAAAAGAAACACGTTCATATTATTCAAAATCCTTTGTGGCTAATAATTGACAGGTTTTAAACTGTCAATAATGAAAGCCATGGAGGTTAAGATGTTTTTTTTTTTATGTCAAAATACATTCTCTTAACACAGTTTATTGTTCGCTGCTTTTTATAAACCATTCAAGGGACAGAAAAATGCACATTTCCATAGAACGACCCCCATATATTTTAGGCTATAAATACAGTATGTGGCGATGTTACAGCTCACCTTTGAAGCTCTTGTGCTTTTCTCCCTTTCCAATCCTATTCTGCTCACGGGTGATTAGAGACGAGTTTTGTTCCCACTTTTGTTACAGTTTGCTATTTTTTATAAAATAGCTTCTGTTTTTGCTTTTCAGATAAAAGAGTGGTTTCAGTGTAATATGTTGCAGGCTCATTTATTGGTAATAAATAATATTGATGATAATAAATCATCCAAAAAATATTGGGCTTGTATTTGAAGCTGCGGTTGCCTATTTGTCTCTCGCGAGAGTTGGCAACTGCTGGAGTAGCAAAACAATTTCCGATTTCGTTAGAGAAGTGGAAGCAAAAAATCTAAAAACCTGCTAAAATACACAGAGAAAGACTGCTGTAAAACAATGTGGCAGAGTTTTCACAAGCTGGAGGAATTTGATGGCATGTTTAGGTTTCACTTGCAGAATTTCTTCTCCACAGGTAACGTTAAGCTAAACTTCAAATTTTTGCCACATATGTTAACTCTTTACCGTCAAGCCCCAGATAACAAAGTAAGATAGTGTAAGCATAAGAATAAGTGTGATCAAAGGCGTTTACAAAGGTTGTCTTAAAATATGCTTTAATTTTTTCTTCCACTAGGTGACACTAGTAGCACAGAAACAGCATACTTCACCTCTAATTATGACTAATAAATCATTTAGTTAATAATGCTTAAATGCAATTTATAGTACTCTAATTACAAGTTAAGTCCCCCTAGAGTAGCCTGAAGTTGTCTTGATCAAGAACACGATAAAACCCCTTTGGGATTTTAACGTACAGCTCAGATCTTTAAATAGGCTATAAGGCTACACCACAGCACAGCTAATGATTGTTAACTTGTATTTTGAGATTAGCTCTTCAGACACACACAGCAGCATTTTGAGTGATAGGCTCTATATGTATATATATATATGGGTCAGAGATTTACAGATCCTCGAAGACATTCAATAATAAATTATATTCAATAACATAATATGTATTTATGCTCTATGACTATTCTAGTCCTTCCTGTACAATGAATATTCTGATGGTTGGGTCTTGTAATTAATATATATCTGGAACAAAAGAGGAGAGAAAATGTTCAATGTGTATTGATTGACACTATAAAAAAGCTCATATGACACTTTGTATATTTCAAATCTGTTGTATATTAAGGGAAATGTAAACATACTACAGTATGGTAATGAATATGAACCAATGCATTTGTATTTTTGTTTATTTTCTTTGCTTGACAACTTTTGTTTTGCATTTTGCATACTTAGAATCTTCAGAGAACTAAAAACTAAACTATTAAACAATTTTCTTAATTTAAATAAAGCTGACATAAATAAAACATTAATATGAGATGAGAAAGAAACTTGAAAGTGAAAATTAAAAATTACCTGATAAAAGTACTAAAATTACTAAAACTACAATAAATTTCAGCAAAATAATATTTATTTTAAAAAACTTGACAAAAACAAAACTACTAAAACTTAAACTAAAATTCAAATGAAAACAAAAAACAAATATTACAAATAAAAGCTATTCTTTATTTAAATAAAGCTATCATAAAATAAAACATAAATATTAGATGAGAAGCGTAAAACTAAAAAAAAACTAAATTAGAAAATGATCATGAGAAATGTCTTTGCAACTAACTGAAATGGTACTAAAATTACTAAGACTAAAATAAATAAGCAAAATAATAGTATTTCTAAACACAAAAGCTTAAAATTGACAAAAGCACATAACAAAATTACTCAAACTTAAACTAAAATTAAAATGAATGTTTAAATAAAGCTGACATGAAATAAAACAAATATTAGATGAGAAGCGTAAACTGTAGTCTTTGCAACTAACTGAAAAAAATTGAAGTACTAAAATTATTCAAACTTAATCTAAAATTAAAATGAAAACTAAAAATATAAAATTAAAAGCAATATTCAAAATATTAATAAATACTATATGTATCAAATAAAGATGATCTTGCTCTATCAGTGCAGTCAGTTAGTTTACATATAGTTGATAATATTTAATGTCACATGTAGCCATTTTTAAAATGTTATCTATTGCTTCTACCACTTATTTATATTAAATATGATCTGTATATATTAATATTCATTTAAAATTAATGCTTTATAATAGTTGTTAAACTAAAAGTGTTTGTGTGTAATGGATTAATAATAATATAAATCATATTTAAATTGTAATTATCATTAAAGCCAGACAATTTTGTTGTTTTTGTTTTTTTAGGTACTTCATAGTGACCTTTTATTTGTAGGAAGAGAAACTGGGGGAGTGACTTTTTTGTGTCAGACATGTGTCACTTTGCTCACATCTGATTGGTCCAATTTCAGATCTCTACTCAGAACATAACCTGTCCCTGAGCACTAAATTACTATGGCATTGAACGCAGCTAAAAGCCAAGCTACTTTCATGGTATCTAAAACCTAGGATTGGTGCAAACTAAACTGAAATTTACCTGGCTAGCCAGCTAAACCGGCTTCATGGTACAGGCCTCTGGTTGGATCATCAACACCATCTTCATCTAAACACTTTCCACACATCAGAAGCGTTGTATCACCGGGTCACCGCTAGATGGCAGCGCGTGTGTTATTGTTGTATCATTCGAGCCGTGTTTACTTAGTCAGTCATAGACTGTGTAGTAAACACATATTCTCCCACATCTGCCGAATGAACGACAACATCATGAACGACTCCAATAAACGTGTCAGAAATGAACGTTGCATAAATATGCCTTGACGAACACAACACTGAGCGTTTTCACGTGCAGTAGCTTCAAAGCCAACAAAAAATGATTTGGACCTTCTATATCAAGTGTTTGAAATGTTTATTATTATACTAGAACAGTAATAGATCAGCTTTAACTCTACCTCAATAACAATCACGTCCTCCGTCTTATCCGAACCCCATACCTTATTTTCATGCACACCAGCGTTTATAACCTTTCCCACAGCTTGAATGAGCATCCCTCCTGCCCAGTAGTCATGTTCAAGACCACTGTCCTCTCGTCTCTATGGTAACAGTGAGACACCCTCTCCCCCAGCACACACACACACACACACCTTTCCTCTCCATTGATCATGAGGCTCATGTGCTCATGAGAGCGTCTGACCCAAAGATCTCTCTATCCGTACCCAGCGCTCATTAACATGATTCCTCTGTGTCAGGCATCCATTCACCGTTAAAAAGAGCAAGTAAATGGAGAAGAAGAAAGAAACAGACATTCATTAATTGCTGCGCAGTGCCTTCATTAGTACATCCCAAACAGAGACGAACATGTGACAAAATCTCCCCCTCAACGAGCCATATCTATCTATCTATCTATCTATCTATCTATCTATCTATCTATCTATCTATCTATCTATCTATCTATCTATCTATCTATCTATCTATCTATCTATCTATCTATCTATCTATCTATCTATCATGTGATGCACCTTTACAAATCATACAGAAATGTATGCAAGATTTCAGAAAAAACACATAAAAGATTAAGAAGGCTTAGTATGCATGTAAGTGATATAGAGTCTTTAAGGATTACATTTATTATACTTGTATGATGAGTTACTTATTCATTCATTCATTTATTTTATTTTATTTTATTTTAGGAGCTTATTTTACATACATTGAATTTAACTTTTATTTTATTTTTATTTCATTTACTATATGGAAAAGAGCAGCCAGGAAGGTTTGTTATATATATTTTATTATATATATATCAGTCTGGTCTTGCATTTTATGTTATGTTATGTTATGTTATGTTATGTTATGTTATGTTATGTTATGTTATGTTATTTTGATTTATTTTATTTACTATAAGGAAAAGAGTAGCCAGGGAAGTTTTGTTATATATATATATATATATATATATATATATATATATATATATATATATATATATATATCCTTTTTTTCTATATGGAAAAGTAAAAGTACGGACAATACTTACTACTAATATATATATATATATTGGGGGTTTTATTCTGAAATCAGGAATGATTATCCTCTGTAAAAACAAATTCAAATAAATATTAATAAACAAATATGAAATAAAATAATAATAAATTGTTTACTTCACTAGAGAATATTTAAAGCCGTATATCTGATGGGTTCAATTTGTCCATATTTACTGTGAAAAAAAAAAAAAAAAAATTAAATGTTTGCATTATTTTATTTTTAAAATGTGATGCCATCAAAAAATGTAAAGTCAAAGTAGAAGATTCATTCAAAGTATTTTATGACTTGTTATTGTAGATACAAAATCCGCATGTAAAATATCAGTCTGGTCTTGCGTCGTCAAGGTCGCACAGTGGCGCATGTCTGGAGAGAAATGTAATCCCAAATCAATCTGTTACTCTGCTGGGCTCTGACGGTAAACTTCAAAGGTGAAATACTGGCAGGCAGTGTCAGAGCACGATCAGAAATGCAGCAATCTAGTCGTTTATTATGGACCGGTTGTTTAATGTGAGTGTTGCACTTCCGACAGAGATGAATAAGAAATGAAGGTTGTTGTGCAGCAATACTGATGACTGCATTCTGGATTCTGATTTGATGCCGCTAAAGAGAGTATAAAGAGGTGGACTTGCAATTACAGGCAGAAAGGTTTTAGTATGCTCGGCTTATTCTTATTCATGGCACAATCTGTGACCCACAAACGCACACACACTTCTTATCTTGTCAGTGAGGACACACACACTTTCATAGTCATAGTCACTGGCACGAGCCTCTGCATCATAAAGCTCTCCAGCCTCCCCCTACAGCCTCTATATTTCTCCCCAGAGGAAAATAGCTCAGGAGATCTCACTTACGTATCTTTTATATCTCAGATGTTTAATACCTTAATACCTTATTAGTAAGAATAGACCCAAATGACATTTGTTGACATACAGTAAGAATTTAAAGGTATTTTTTATAGTTAAATTTAATCTTTATTAATTTATATATATATATATATATATATATATACATAATATTTTGTGGATAACATAGTTCACACAATTTGGTCAATGTGTATTTTGTGGGAAATTATGAAGACTTCATATTAAAATCTCTAATTTTGGTATCTTCCTTTTTAAAAAAACTTAAATAAATAAATACTTTTTAAAAAATGCACTTTAAAACATTCTTAAAAGTAAGTTACAAGTAGTTACATTATTTGAATACAGTTAGTTGAAACTAAGAATGCTTTTGACAGACTTAAGAGACCTTTTATTTCAAAAATAGTATAGCATCTGGTTTATCTCTAAGTATACTTTTAAGATTTGAAGTACACTACAAGATTACATTAGGATACATTACAGATAGGTCAGACGACATGAAGACATCAAGAAATGGCATGAAAAGGGCCATTTTTCTTGTGTTGAAGTACTTCCTTTTGAAACAGGAAGTTGGTAGAGGGATCATAAATCGATCATGCCTATTTTTAAACAGCCAACAGTCTTTATGTTTACATTATAGCCTTGATCCATGTTTTGCTGTTACTAATTGGTTGCAGGTGACTTAGGGGGCGGGACATTCTCATTGTAGCAACCTCTGATTGGGCAAAATTTTGCATAATCCTGTGAGTGCAGGATGAGTCATCGACTCCGTAGATTTAAAATGCTAAAAGTTAGGCCTAATTGTGTCCACGTTTAGGTGTACACTGTCATGTAAATGACCCATTTCGATTTCACGGGGTCTCCATTTGTCCTCTATCCAATCTCAGGGCTGTCTAGGAAAAAATATTCAAGAGATCTAATTTGATTTTTCTTTCCTGTGGGTCTCTCCTCATCTAAGTGAACTCTTTCAGCTCCTGCCTCATCCACACCGCACTCTTTCTCTCGACTCACACACACAGCGGCTCTGATGAGAGATCGCTAACCTGTGAGGCAGCCTTTGAAGCTGACATCTTTCCCCTCCATCTCTCTCTCTCTCCCAGCTAGAGCAGGTGGTCTCCAATCGACTCCCTCTTTCAGAAATCAGCATTCACACATACATTCGCTCAATCCATCTCTCACTTGCTTGCGGACGGGCTGCGATCCCCCCTGAGCTAATTCCATTATACATTCCGTCTGGAAGTAAGAGAGGACTGCCCTCTAATTGCTTTCTTATCCCCCTGAGCCCCCTTTCTCTCCTTTACGCTCCTCTCCTCTCCTCCAAACTGCACCCCCAACCCCAGCCCCCGCCCCGCTCAGAACATGGCAGCAAAAAGGAAGGAGGAAAGTGAAATAGAGCGACTACACGCGCCAGAGAGAGAGAGTGAGAGAGACGAGTCTGCCACTGACAGGGAATATCTGCCATTTTCCACGTTGCAGGAGGCTGCAGCCCTGATCCAGAGGACCGGGATCCAGGCACAGGCACCGCCACAGGTAGAGACGCATGTTTCTCCGCATTTAAGGGGCTTAATGTCAGTGCGAGTGGATGGAAGGATGGATGGACGGATGAGTGCCGGGGAATGCTCTCCAGAGCTGCCTGCATGGGGACAGGGGGGCGTGTTGGATAACAGGATGCACATGTGTTTGCCGTTGCGTTCCGAGCCTGATCTGAGTTCAGTTTGCTCATGTGCGAATCCCGTTTCAAAAGCTACAGAGCTGATCTCAAATCTGGCAACTTTTAGTAGCAACAGATACTCTATGAGAGGGCTATTTTGTTCGAGTCAAAACTGTGTTAATATGTTGTACAAGCTCAGTTTCCAACGGGGGGGACTCTATGGCAGTGCCTTCATTTTGAGAACCTTTTTTTATAATCTAAAGAATACACTTTTTCCACTTTTTGCAATGGAAAGGTTCCATTGATGTTAAAGGTTCTATATGGAGCCATGCATGCCAAAAAAAGAACCTTTGTTTTTAAGAGCGTTTCAGTATTTTTAACACTAAGAAAGGCAGTTTTAAGCTTCAGTCTAGATATGAATCACACACTGTGTTTATGTATGGATATGCAGCTGAAATGTGCTAAACCAGATCTATATGTGGAATGCAAAACACAAATCCAGACACAACATGCGCTTGTGTTTATTTTAAAGATGCATTATGCATATGCAGTGTGTGTATTATATGAAAACCTGAACTTATGTGATAATACAAGGAAGATGTTGTGATTGAGACATTCTGCGTGTTGAGCCAAAATCAAAAACAACATAAAACGTGTGCGTTTATGTCGTACGCTACATGCTCTTCTGTTTATGTTGACGACACATTATGCAGTGCGTGTTGCGTTTTATATGGTAACCTGTGGTTATGCGATACTATGAGGATGATTTTGTGATTTTCTGGAAAGCATATAGGTCTGTTTACATGCATTTCAAGGGAATTTGTTCTCTTGTTGTGTGTGTTATTTTGCATGCACAATGCCCTTGATCAAGGAATCACGGGGGTAAGACAGCTCTAACCTATTAAACGCTGCACTGAGACTGCAGTGTCACAGCTGACTGATATTGATGCTCTGGACGGCCCCTCTCCGCAAGAATCCATTTAGAGATGTGTGTGTGCGGAGGGAGTGTGACTGACAGGCGGAGAGCACTCTGTGTGTGTGTTGGTATGTGTGAGACGGACAGATACGGAGCGGAGAGAGAGGTGAGAGGAATATGAAGGCAGGGGAGAAAAATCGAGGGATGACATGAATATGTGAGTGAATTAAAGAGAAGGAGGAAAAATTTATTCCAACATCTTCAATAACATAAATCTACAAAAAAACGTTGCAACTGTATTCCCAAGGTTAACCGTGTCAGTCTGCATGTAAAACAACCCAAGACATCAGCAGACGAGATCATGTGCCAAACACACACACACTTGCAGGGGGCGGGCGGTATGACCACAATCTTATATCACGCTATGAGTAATTTTATATCATAGCAATAACTTGATATTTTTAATTATAAAAATTTAATGATAAATCCAATGATAAAATAGATAAATTTTTATATTATAGAATTAGTATTCATCATAATTCATAATAATACAGATTGATATATAATAATCACTGATTATCTTTTGATAATCCAGTAAATTAAATAAAGTGAAAGATACTTATTTATTTTATTTATTTCACTTTTTACAATTGTTGTTGTTTGGTATTTGGAAAATGATCTCGATGGATACAAAAAGTAAACAAAACAAAATTGCATTGATCAGTTTGTTTTTCATTTTCCAATACAATATTCCCTAGATATTTAATATCTAAACAAAATCAAATTAATTTATTCAGAATTCAAACTATTCAGATGTTTCAAAGAATATCTTTTTACTAAATCGTTCTCACTCCAGCGACATGTATTTTCTTATTTTCAACACAAACCTTAAACTTAGTTTTTCAATCCTAAACTAGATTTATGCTTAAAATAAGATTTAATAAATCAATATTAGTATTAGTAAAGTTATGTATTAATAAATAGATAATAGAAAAATATAGCCAAATATTGTATAAAATAGCCATATAATGATTTTTTGTTTTGTTTTTTCCTAAATCAAGACAAAAATAATTGATAAGAACTATGATTTTGTAGTATAATGCCTATTTTTAGATAATCCAATGAATAAAATACAGTAAATATTATTCATCTTTTTCATCTCACTTTATTATTTTATATTTTTAACTTGATGACCGAAATCAAAAGATACATCTGGCATAAGTGTACAGACAGCTTCACAAAATAAACACAACATAACACTAACTCTAGCATTATGACCACTATGAATTCTGATTGGATGAGCCACATCGACGCTGTTGTAAAATAGCTGATATAAACACATCAGGTCAATTCTATATTAATGTGGCCAGTTTTGACGTTGCTCGGCAACCATAAACAGCTAAACAGTGAGGCACACTGTTACTGCCCTTAATTACAACTTTACTTGTTTGGGACACGCCACACTCTGTATATTTGCATTATTCCACATTTTCTCATGTGAACAGAAAATAACCTAATGCAGTCCTGCCCACGCAAATACAGCGTTCTAGCAAAATCCGTAGCAGTTGACAAATTTCTACCATCTCACGGTATATACCATCACACCGCCCAGCTCTCCACGGCCCTACATTTTTTGTCAGGACTATACCGAATGTAGCATGGAGGCTGATGCAATCCCCTGAAACTGTCACACACCTGAGGGTCAGTCGGAGAACAACCATGAAAAAACAGAACGAGCGAGAAAGAGAGAGAGAGAGAGAGAGAGATCAGAAACCATCGGCTCTTTCAAGAATAGAAGGTGATAGGAATGAAATTAGATAGAGGCAGGGGGAAAGAGTCGACCGAGTGAGAGAGACAGACGGATACGAGGTGAAGTGAGGGAAAGACAGCACCCCTCCCCCCTCCGCTGTTTTCTAGGTGCGAGAGTCCTGAGCAACAATCTGGCACGGCTCAAAACAGATCCATAAGGTCAGGACGAGGCAGAGCGCGCAAGGGAGGAAGATAGGAGAGGAGCGATGGAGGAATTATTTATCTCCAGATGCTGCTGTCTCTGCAGTACTAGGCTCAGCAGTCTTGCTCCGAATGAGCGGAGAACAGGAAATGAATGGATGGAGAGAAGAAATAAACAACAACTCGACGGTCAGGGGGTCAGATATGTAACACCGTAATAAATCAACACCACTGAAATCTTTCAGCTCAGACGCATTAATGCGCAATCGAGGGTGGCAAAACCACCCGTGTTCAACGAATGTCATAATTTACAGGCAAACATACTGATTTGTTTGATGCTGATGTGTGCGATTTCTCCTGCATCAAATGGAGACCAAAAATATGAATTGTTTCCAAACAGGTTTCCAGAACACTCCCCCCATCTACCATTGGCCGAATCAAACAGACAGTCCCACCCTAAACTCACAGCACTGGTCAATTGCTGTGCCAGGACGCTTAGTCGTGGCCTAATGGATAGTTGGACTTGTAACCCAAAGGTCACCGGTTCGAGTCTCAGGTCCAGCAGGAATTGTTGATGGGGGGAGTGATTGTCCAGTGCTCTCTCCACCCTCAATACCACAACTGAGGTGAGACCCTTGAGCAAGGCACCGAACCCCCAACTGCTCCCTGGGTGCCGCAGCATTGGCTCCCCACTGCTCTGGATGTATGTTCACTACTGTGTGTGTGTTTGTTCACTTCTCACTGCTGTGTGTGCTTGGATGGGTTAAAAGCAGAGCAAAAATTCCAAGTATGGCCACACGTCACGTCCTTTCCTTTAAGCAGCAATATTTTGATAGTGTCTCAGTGTAAACCACTTTCTTATGGTTATAGAAAAATATATACTTACTATACTTAAATTCAATTATAATTAAACATTTCTTAGGGATAGAAATCTACCTCAGCTTATGCTCTAAACTTACAAATAACAGCAGAGCCCAAACAGCAAGCAACACATGGTGACGCACCAAACCATTATCCACCTAAAAATGTTATTTTTAAACTGCTGTGCACCACTTCCATGATTTTGTGCGACATATGATATGATTTGTAAGGGTAATCAAAACAAAAATGGTTCTTTCTCAACACATATTGGTGACTAATGGTGCAAAGTTAATAGAATATCAATTAAATGAAATACAAAAAGGATTTTCAATGTAGTCTTGAGCTCTGAGATTCTTGACTGTTGAGTGTGTATGTGCTTAATGAACTCATGGCCTGTTTTTTATGTTTGTGTGTGTGTTTACGCCCCTCACGTCCACATGTGTCTGAATATACACATCTGTGTGCGATTGGGAGTGTGACGTATGGCGTTGGTGGTAGCACAGTGAAATCGCTCGGAAGTCATCCAGCTCAGAGGAAGGTCATCTAGCGTTTCTCCAAATAGATCCAGCCTTCATTTCCACTCCACAGCCGCTGTATTTACCAGTCCACTGGCCCAGAACGCTAGTGCACACACGCATGCGCACACAAACACTCCTGCTTCCTGCCACACCTCACGACTGAGAAATCATTCCTTAATAAAAAAAAAAGAGGCTTTTATGTTCTTGCATTTTCTTATGTTTCCAGTGCTTACCATGACATATATACATGTTCGATTCCAGTGAATGTTCTCGTTTCCCTTTTTTCTGACATTGTGGGTTGTACCTGCCATCTGCCATGATGATAGGGTGATCTAAGGGACTGTTATTATTATTAATTAATTTTTTTTTTCCAAGTTTTATAATTTTTTAAATAGAAATTTAACAGGGAAAACCGAAGCAAAAACAAAACACGTTCATGAATTAAAAATAAAATTATTTGTTAAAATCAGTTTCAGTTATTGATTGTTAATATTATTGTACAACTTTCCAACATTAAACGTAACTGTGTTGAGAAATGTATTGCTGTTAAACACTGAATGATACGAGTTAGCTGAACTAAAATAGGTAATAATAATAATAACTAAATAATATTGCAGAAAAACTAAAAGTTGAACTAAGATGAAAATAGAAATAAAAACTGAATTAAAAAAACATAGTGAATTTATTGTTAACAAACATGAAATGAAAATGTGTTATTGAATTTAAAAAAGCACAAAAATTAAACAAAAATACAATTAATTGCTGTGACTTTAAAACGAAGTAAAACAAGATTGTAAAATTAAAAAGTGGATATACTTGATACTTGGTATTTTAAAAACTTGCATTCTTGCCTAACGTGAACATTAAACATGAAAACGCCACTAAATAGCAAAAATGCTAGACTGTGATGAGAAATTTTAAAGCTGTTAAACATTTAAAATGATACAGTTAACTTAAAAATAATAAAGCCCTAAAATAGTTTACCTAAAATAATAAATAAACTGAAAATTAAATAAAAATAATATATTTTATCAGCAAAACTGATAATAATAACTGAAAAGTAGAAACAAAAATCAAATAAAAATGTAAAAAAAAATAACACTGGTTCTTGGTGGTTACTAAGGTGTTTATTCAAAACAGGCCACTACCAAGCCTCTATGATATACGCTGGTCTCTAGATATGACTGCTTCTGTGTAAGACTAAGGGAAGTATAATAATACCACATCTTCCTCAATAAGCCGTGTGATTTGAGGTTCATGTCCGTGGCACAAACAATAAAGCGTTACGGGCAAAGGTTTAATAATTAGGGTTAATGGTTTAGAACAAACCCCTAACCCTAAGTATGAGCAACAATAATAGTAGTGCTTTACCAAGGACACTAATAAGTAGAAAAAGGGCAAAAAACTCTTTGCGTATATGGTAAAGCTGAAAGCTAATGGTTGTCGCGGAGCTGCAGGTTCAAGCCCCCACAGAGCGAAAGCATTTGCATGTGATTTATTTGCGTCCCAATTCTGACTGTATGTGATCCATACCACATGCCCTCAGGAGAGACCAGCTGCACAGACCAATTTACCACCTAGCATCAGCACATCCTGGCCTACCAGAGTGCGACACTATCAAGGGCACCTATAGGTAGCTGGTGTGAGATTTTCGGTGGCATCGGTTGATCTCCGAGGCTGCTTTCGGACGCCGCAGAGTGGATTGCGTGGGATTTTTAATGACTCTCAGGGGCCGGCAACAGATGAGAGGGGGGTGTGATTTTAAGCTGTGCTGTTGCAGATGATTTTTTTCTCGCCGTGATCACAGCAGCACAAAAAGCATTTGAAAAGTTCTGCAGCTTCAAACAGCCGTTTGAATTATATAACCGTTGGAAGGAGGGTGAGAAGGAGAGGCGGTGCTTAGCCTAACGTTTGCATCAAGCCCCTCGCTGTAGTAAAGACCACACAACAAGGTTCTGTCTGTAGTCAAAACGGGCTCTGCTTTTGAAAATGAACCAAATACCAGTCCTTTCATAGCACTACAGAAGCTGACAACTGCGTCGGTTTGATTTGAGAAAATCTTGTAGCTCAGACTAGATGCTGCATTAAACGGCCTTCACCTATTGGGGGCAGCGTTCATGTGTGTTGAGGTGCATGCATCTTTGTGTTTGCGGGCGTGTGTGTGTGTTTGTGTGGGTAGATGTCGGGGTTGGGGGAGGGCAAATACTATCTCTTGGGGGACGGCGTGTATCGTGAGACCCTTGAGGAGTGACAGTACAGTAAAGTGGGGCATGAAAACACACCTCCGTCTTAGATTTGGAAAATCCTGCTAAATCTCTAGAAGACTGAAGAATATATAATCTCTCTATCCTCTTTTTGTTATACTTCAACCATCTTTTTCTTAATCTAATAATCATCTAATAATCTAATATGTTAGTCAAATACTAATTTCTTTTTGTGAAAACAAAACTTGAATATTTTATATAAAATCAGCTAGGATATTTTCAAGCATTTTTCGTATGTGAAGACTTTATTAAGGTAGTATAGCTTTTCATTATTGTGATATTGAAAAAGCCACTGATTTGTTTATGTATTTATTTATTTATTTGAGTGATATAACATTTATAACCCACTTTTGCTTCTTATTAAGGTATCTTATTTTCAGAATGTTTATATAGTTTTACTCATAAACACAATATTCTAGTATTTGCCTACTGATGAATCAGACTGCTTGGACCCTGCAATGGAAGGATATTTACACTGAAAATCTGTATTTATTTGTGCTGTTTATGTCAAGGGATACATCAATGCCAAAATAAATCACAGTGCTATTTTCAGACTAATGCCATGTCCACATGGCAACCACACTGTATCCATCTACCATTATAAGAAAAATACAATTAAAGCCTTATAAAATGGTTTACTGCAGGCAGCAAAAGCTGAAATTGCGGAAGAGAGCGAGAGAAAAAATAACATCCACATAATACATAACTCTCCATGGCAACTCTACAGCTATGGCAGGGGTGTCATGCACATATTTTGGGCCCCAGTGGCGGTTGTGCTTCACTTGCTGCCCTATAAGACATGACCAAAGAAAAACAAAAAACAACTTAAAAACTTTTCCACTTTTTCCAAAAAACGTTTCGAGCAATGTGAGGGTGAGTAAATGATATCAGATGTCAGTTCGTCATGTAATTGTACTGTCCCGAAGTACACTTATGTGGCTTATTATTTCATTAGTATTATTTTATTTGCAAATATGTGGCTTCTTCTGGTGTAAAATAAAATAAAATAAAAATTCTGTCTTACATTATCTTATTACCCTTAATATCACATTATGCAAGTAAAACTGCTATTTAAATCTAACACACTTAAGTGCACTTTAAAAGTCCACTTTAATAATATCAAATTAAGAGTGTTACTTAATAAATAATTGTTTGTCATGCTTTAAAAAACACTTTTGGGGTTGAATAACATACCAAAGCACATTTAAAGTACTTGATTATAATTTAAATAATAATAATTATGAATTGTGTATTCTTTAATATTTTAATATTTCAATATGTATTTTAAATATATTTTATATTTACAAGTCAATATATTTTAATTGTAGTAAACTGCAACAATGTGTACAATTACATATAAACTACAAGTGTACTAGTGTACATAAAGTGTTCTAAAAACGCAATAAAAAGTTCAACTAGTTCCATTTAAACAGAAACAAACTATAATACATGTTAATTTAATTGCATATAACATGATTAAATGTACGAAAACATTACATTCGGTTCACACTGAAGTATATCTTTTAATGTACATGTATATTATTTCCATAGTAAGTGTTTGCTATAAAAATGTATTTCTTCACAAGGAAAGTAATTTCAAAGAAGACTTTTTTTCTTTTGGCCTAATGTGCACCACTGAATCATTCCTGTTAAGACTAGAAATATGTATTAAGAAACTAAATAAGATACATTTTTTAGTTTCACGTTTACTTAGCAAATCGTCTGTGGAAGGTGTTTGACTGGACAGATTCAATTTAGACATGCGAATCAGCGATTGCTCCTGCAGTGATTTTTAGACGGTGTTTTCAAAGAGTTGACCTCCATAGTATTTTTCCACCATACTACCATACCATGGAAGTCAATGGCTACCAGCAGCTGTTTGGTTACCAGTATTCCAGTTTGAAACAACACATAAATGATGACAAAATTATGGGGTGCACTATTACTTTAATTATTAAAGAGAGTTTTTGCCTTTCAATTTGCATTCAAAATCCACTTAGCTAAAAAAAATCTGAGGGGGCACGAGGTTTCTGAACTTTGCTGTGTGTGAATACAGGCCCACCGCCAGCAGAAAACAATGCCCTCGGCACTTCACCATCGGCGAAGACAATGGGCACGCTGCGCCGGCGGCGGTGATAATGGTGCAGGCATGCTGGCGGCACACGCGTACTACGTCAAAACACAGTGAAAGAGAGAAAGAACGAGCGCACACTGCAGATGAAGGGACGCAGGGAGCAGAGATGCCCAACCCACTGCCTGTCTATCTGTCTGTCTGTCAGATGTGTGTGTAATTATGAGTGCGTGTAGGCTGTAGTGCTTCCGTCGCCTGAGAGGGCCCTTCAAAGCGGACACCACAAAAGCTGGAGTGACAGAAACGTGCCCCTCCTCCACAAAACACACGCATACACAGGCACACTAGCCGGTCAGAGAGCACGCTGTCACACCGCAGACTGCTCTCGGCCGTCTGACGCTAACTAGCCACACTTCCATTATTAATGTCAGTCATACTCCGGATACACTCGGGGTGCTGTTAGTCTGTCTGGACTCATCCGCGCGCGCACTAAGACATGCAAACAGAGCGTTTCATTTTCTCTCGGCCATCTCTTCTACGTCTCGACTTGTCGCTAGACTGCTAACACCCGCGTCCTGCTACAGGCAATCAGGGTGTAGAGCACTGTACAGTCCTACACACTAATGCTGTCGGTCTCTGTGCCTCTGGATAAGAAGGCTGTGTTTGAAAATAGAGCGTACTACAGTACTACTCGTGCTACTTCTGCAGTATGCGTATAATGCATGAAGAGAGTTTGGAATTTGGAATACTTGAATGACCTACTTAATTTGCCAAAACGTGTGGTATACAACAGAACAAACTGCCGTTATGTTTAGAATAGCATACTAACATACTACTCACTATTTCTGCAGTATGCAGTATGTATATTGTGCATGAAGGTGGTTTGTATGCATGAAATACCAAAATAACCTGCATTTACCAAAATGTGTAGTATACAACAGAACAAACTGCCATTATGTTTAGAATAGCATACTAACATACTACTCACTATTTCTGCAGTATACAGTATGTATATTGTGCATGAAGGGGGTTTGAATGCATGAACTACCAAAATAACCTACCACATTTAGCAGAATGTGTAGTATACAACAGAACAAACACACTGCCGTTATGATTAGAATAGCATACTAACATACTAATTACACTATTTCTGCAGTATGCAGTAAGTATATTGTGCATGAAGGGGGTTTGTATGCATGAAATACCAAAATAACCTACCACATTTAGCAGAATGTGTAGTATACAACAGAACACACGGCTTTTATGTTTAGAATAGCATACTAACATACTAATTACACTATTTCTGCAATATGCAGTATGTATATTGTGCATGAAGGGGGTTTGTATGCATGAATTACCAAAATAATTTACTACATTTACCTAAATCTGCAGTATACAACAGAACACACTGCCGTTCTATCTAGAATAGTATACTAACAGTGCTCACATTATTTCTATGATATGCAGTATATATATATGAAGGGAGTTTGTATTTATGGACAACCAGAATGACCTAATACATTTGCCAAGGTATTTGTGTATAGAACACTATGCAACGCTATACAATAGAGAACGCTGCTGCTAAACAGTTTTAACAGTATGTGGTATGTACACATGTGCATGAAGGGAGCTTGTATGCATGGAATACCAAAATAACCTATTACAGTTGTCAAAATGTTCAGTATACATTGATTGCACCCATGTTTATAATGCCATACTAACATACTATGAATACCATACTAACTTACTAATCACACTGCTTCTGCAGTACACAGTATTTACAGTATATTGTGCATGAAGGAAGTTTGTATGGAATAACAAAATAATATATTTGCCAAATAATTGTGTAGTAAACAATAGAGCTCATTTTGACTGTTTGGAATTGCATACTAACATACTACTGTTATTTCTAATAGTATTAATTATTTAGCATATTTTCTTTTATGCAAGAATGCCCCAATGGCCTCCTAAAATTGCTGAAATGTGCACTATACAACAGAGATTCCTGTGTGAAATGATACATCCCATAATGCAATGTGTTCACCTTCCATTTTCAGTATGATGAATGAACCAGAAATAATTACAGACAGAATTGTATTTTTTAACCTAGTATATATTCAAATTACACTTACTTTAATAATTACATGAAATTTAAATAAAAATGCAATACAATCTTAAATATAATAAAATGCAATAAAATTTTAATTTCCAATAAAAGATAATGTGACAGCAATGTGATAAAGTTATGATATAATTTTTTGCATGCTATTTAACCTACTATTTTCATAGACTAGTCATCACTAAATTAAGCATGCAACATGCGACCATAATAGCATTTGGCTGTTTGAAATGTTTAGTGTTGCATAAAGCATACTGCATACTATTTAAAAAAAACAGCAGTACACTAGTACACAAGCAAGATTAATCACAGCGTCTCTCTCTCACACACACACACACACACACACACACATCTTTGTACAAGACAGACAAGAGTGTGTCATAATGCGTGGATGTGTGTGTGCAAGAGAGACGTGCCTGAAGATATTAATCCTCTCACTGTTTTCATATGCAAAATGTTAAGTGCACAGACACACACACACACACACACACTCAGAATGGTGGTATACATCATGCACACACACGCACACACAAATGGCAAGCTAATTCAGGTGTGAACACACAAATACATCTTCAGAGATAAATGCATGCAGCCATGTACACGTATTCACACACAGGGCAATTTAAAGAGCCGCGCATTCAAATTCACACACAGCAGCAGCACTACAGACAGATGTAAGGGCGGAGGAGGCAGAGAAAGTGGATGGACGGATGCGTGTGTGTCTGTACATTTGTGCATGATGTGTGTGATTATGTGAAGAGGATGTGCTCTGTTGATAGATCCCCGCGTGTGTTTGTGTGTGTGTGTGTGGTGGAGAGGTGTGATGGGAGAGAGGTGAGTTGGGCTAAATGAAGTGTGTGTGTGGATCTCTAACGGGAGAGGGAGGCAGACAGATGGGGGGGTCGAAATGATTAGTGTGCGTGTGTGTGTGTGTCTGTGTGTGTGTGTGTGTGTGTGTGTAGAGGCAGACAGCATTACCATGGCTGCTGTGAGTTATACTAAAGCCACTCAAGTCTACAATAATCAACACAAACATCATGTTCTTCACACACACACACACTGCCATATAAACACAAAGGTACAGCTTTTTATATGTAAATTTTAGCTTAATTTTTTATCATTTGGTTACCCTATGAGCTTTTTTTATTAATATTTGGCCTTTTTTTCCTATTTAACTTTTTGTTTACCTTAATATTCAGTTTTAGTTTTAGTCATTTTAGTGCTTGAATTAGTACTGAAACTTATTTCAGTTAGTTGCCAAGGCAACATTTCTAATTAGTCTAAAAAAACAGCTCTTTATTGAGAACTATATAAGTTCCTAAGATGTTTTTCAGATCAGTGTATTGCTTTCTGAGCTCTTTAAAGCACCTGAGAATTAAAAAACGCTCTGTAAAATAATTATTGGTTCTATAAGAAACCAAACCTCATAGCAAACATGCAAGCAACTACTCAAAATACCTAAGAAACTACAAAGAAATGCTCTAGCAACCACCATAACTACATAGCAAAATGCTAACAACCATTTTGAACACCTTAGAAACCATATAACAATGCCATTGTGTTTTTTTCACAGGCAAGCATTACTCTTCATAGCATAAAAATATAGTTGCTGAATCTTTTAAATAAACATTTATAATTAGAAACGAACAGATAGTAGTAGTAGTAGTAGTAGAAGTGGTATTATTATTAGACAAATTCATATTTTTGGTGCCATTTCTCAACACTACTGTTCAAAGGTTTGGGGTCAGTAAGCATTTTTTAAAATAAATGTATATTTTTATTTATAAGGAATGCCTTCAGTTGATTAAAGGTGACAGTAAAGACATTACAACAATGTTACATTTCTGTTTCAAATAAATGCTGTTCTTTTGAACTTTCTATTCATCAAATAATCCTGAAAAAAAGTGTCACGGTTAAAACATGAACTCTTTTCAACATTAATGATAGTAAGAAATGATTCTTGAGCAGCGAATCAGCATGTTAAAATGATTTCTGAAGGATCATGTGACACTGAAGACTGGAGCAATGATGCTGGAAATTCAGCTTTGAATCACAAACATAGAAAACAGTTATTTTAAACTGCAATAATATTTCATAATATTACTGTTCTTATGTATTTTTGATCAAATAAATGCAGCCTTGGTGAGCATAAGATATTTTAAAAACTTTAAATGGAGGTATAGTAACCCCTCTGAAAAGCATTGAACGCTGTATGTTGTATCTTGATTTTATTGGGTGTTTAAGCACACAGGCACAATCTGACGCTTGTGCACTGGGCTACAGCGCGGTCAACGTGAGCCCGGCAGCCTCCGAGCAATTTAAAGAGAAAGAAGGAGAATCTTTGAGAACGTGAATCTGTCTGTGAGAGTGTGATTGTGTGTGTGTAATGGAAAGGGAGGTAGATGCTGAGAGAGTAATACAGCAGAAAACAGCACCTCTGCCTTCCCTCCACGTCTGTCTATTTTAAAACCACACATCTTCCCTTTCACCCTCTGCGTCTGCCTCTCTCTCTCTCACTTTCTATTTGACCCTTTTATTTCCGTCTCCCCCTTTCTCTTTCTTCATCTCATTTTCCCCATTTCTATCTATTTTTGCGATAACAATTTCTCTCACGTTCCGCGTCTCTCTCTCTCTGGTGCTCTCTCTATGACCCTGTCTCACTCTCTCCCGCTCTCGTTCTCTCGTCTAGCTGCCAATTTTAACACTAAGCATCTCTCATGTGCATGCGCTCCACCATCCCTCTCTCTGATTCATTCCTCTCTTCCTCTCGCACTTGTCACTATCTCCCCATTCTAAATGTAGCTCTGAAACCCTATACGGCACAATAATTTATTCTGTGTTATGCTGAGAAGCTCATGCTGGTCTCAGAGCAGAGGTGGCTGATCGGAATAGAGGTGTGCCGCAGCTTTAACACAAAGCAGCTGATTTCAGGGCAGCAGTAAACAACAAAAGCCTGACATTTTCTGGATAAATAACATCCAAACAGTACCTTTTCATGATCAGTTAGTATAGTATAGTGTAGTGTAGTGGAGTATTGTGTAGTATAGTATCAGTATATGATCTCAGTGTTTTTATTAATGGGATAATTCACCCAAAAATGAAAATTCTGTCATCATTTACTCACTCTCAAGTTCTTCCAAACCTGTATACTGAACAAAAGAAGATATAATGAAGAATGTTGGGGTCCAAACATCATAAGACCCAAAAGGGAAGGAGGGAAATAAATAAATAAACAAGGTATTATTATTTTTTAAATATTAAAAATATATTCATTTGTGAAATAGGTTTGGAACGACATGAGGGTGGATAAATAATGACAGTGTTCATTTTTAAATTAAATATACCTTTAAAGGAACACTCCACTTTTTTTGAAAATAGGCTCATTTTACAACTCCCCTAGAGTTTTACCGTTTTTGAATCCATTCAGCTGATCGCCGGGTCTGGTGGTAGCACTTTTAGCTTAGCTTAGCATAGATCATTGAATCAGATTAGACCGTTAGCATCTCGCTCAAAAATGACCAAAGAGTTTAGATCATTTTTAGAGATTTAAAAGCTTAATTATATTAAAAGCTTAATATTCTAATCCTATTTAAAGCTTGACTCTTCTGTAGTTACATCGTGTACCAAGACTGACGGAAAATGAGAAGTTGTGATTTTCTAGGCCGATATGGCTAGGAACTATACTCTTATTCCGGCGTAATAATCAAGGAAATTTGCTGCCGTACCATGGGTGCAGCAGGCGCAATGATTACGCAGCACCTGAAAGTAGTCCCCAGATATATCATAACTAGTTACCTAGCTGGGGACTACTTTCAGACCCGGAGATCGGCTAAATGGATTCAAAAACGGTAAAACTCAAATGTTTAACTCTAGGAGAGTTGTAAAATTAGCCTATTTCCAAAAAAAGTAAAGTTATTTATAAATAATGTGAAACCAGTTTTATTATTATTTAAATACTATTTATTAATATTTTGAATTAGTTTTTATTTTTTAATTTGTTTTATAAATTCATGTTTTGTCATTTTTGTTGATTTTTTAAATAATATTTTTATTTAACCCTTTAAAACCGGCTGTGTCGTCGCCGACACACGAAACCAAGCTGTTTTCATGTTACCGTAACTCTTCAACCGTTTGCACCATCACAATAATTCAAATTGCTCCTGACAGTAAACAAAATGCGCTTTTCGGCAATATATTGCTTATTACGGTAATTTCTTGCGCTCCGTCGACAAATGACGGCTGATTTCCGGGAGAGCGGGGAGGGAGAATTTGAATGGCGAGATAGGGAGCGCGGCGTTTTGGATGGCATAAAATAATAAACGAAACAAACAAAAACATGGTGAAGGTGGAGTAAACAGCACAGGAGTCGATTGGGATGATTTTTGATGAGACTTTGGGAGCAGTCTGAGTGAGACTTTTTCACATGTAGTGTGTGCATCGCTATAATGAGTCCGTGCGTGTAAATGTATGGGTGTATGCATGTGCACGCATTTACATGCATGTATAAATGTATGCGTGTATGAACAAAAAAGCCTCCTGAATGAAAACTGTGCAACCCAGTGTCCCAAAACTACTTGTATATGTGTAATATAGTTGAATTTTGAAGTAAGAAGTGTTGGATTATTTCGATCACGATTTTTCTCTTTTTTATAAATAAAAAACAGAAAATGTTTTACTGTTGTTTTTTATTTTTGTCTATTTAAATTCTGTTTACAAACTCATCACACGACATTAATGGTCAAAAACTGTACTTTTTTGAAAGCCGTCTGTTTTCTGAATAAAATGACACCTTGCACTTGAAAATAGCACATTCTGTTAGAATTTTACAGTCAAATAAACAAAATATGTAAAAATGACCTATTTTACCCTTAGGTTTTAAAGGGTTAACTTTCATTTATTTTTATTATTTTAGTTGAAGTCATTTTAAATGTTAATAGTTAATGATGACAGAATTTTAATTTTTGATTAAATATATCTTTAACGATAACAAGAAGAATCTTGAAAACTGTAGTATTTTTTTATACTATTTAGTATTTGAATAAAATTTATTTTTATATTTTCATTTGCCATTTTTTTTAATTGTGTTATGTGATTTTGTAATTTAACTTTTATTTTAGTTCTAGTTTTAGTTATTTTAATACTTTAACCTAAACTTATTTAGGTTAGCTGCCAAGATAACAGTTCTAATTTAAAGCTTAAGATTTTCCCACCTAAATGAATTTGAATAGTTTGTTTTAGCTAACAATAGCAACATTGAACCAGAACCAGTTTTGTTATCAGTTAATTAATAGCATAGCAGAGCATATATAATACAGTATCACATAGGTGTAGCTTACAGTAACATAGCGTAGTATATAAAAAAGAATATTATAGAGGATGTGTTATCAGTTGGCTTCATTTTGTTAACAGAAACCCTTCAAAATACTGTGTTTGTGAGACAGAGAGACAGACAGACAGCTAAATCTCATTGCTCTCATTAGGATTTCAGGATTTCACGCTTCGTTATACTCTGACTTTGTCTTTAATTATGTCAGTTAAGAGCAGTAGCGTTCAAACCGTTCTTCTACTGCGATCTCACATTAACATGCATCTCCACACGCTCCACTCTCACAAGCAAATCAGCAGCTAAAAGCAGCACAAAACAAAAGGATAATGTCATTTTCTAGGTCTCGCTCTGTCCTTTAGCGTCTGTAGCCAGCTGCGTCTCGCGGCCATTAGCGTTCTGTCCTCCCCCCATTTTCCATGCCACCGATTCCCAGAGCCAAAACTGAGCCCCACCTCCACTCATTCACTCCATGTTTTTTATCCGTTCATCCTCCCACCTTGATCAATCCAGCCTCCGTGCTGCTGAGAGGCCAATGTCACAAGATCCATCATTGCTTTTCATCTAGCTTGCCACAAAATTAGGAACAATCACACCACACACACTGTTATATGTTTGCAGAAAGCACGAAATATCTGTATAGTTGGGTGTTTTGTGGTATGATTGATGAATTTGTCGTCTCTTCCATTTATGTTCTATAAGTGAGAAATGTGCTGTTGTACATGTAAGTGAGTGTAAACTTTAAGTCTGTGATTTATATGAACTATCTGGGGTACGTGAGGTTAGCATACTGTAAGTGGCTTCAGATAAAGTATCTTGATGACATTTGTGAAGCGGTATGTGTAGGTAGGAGTGCTGCACATGGTGGCTGTGAGAGTTTTAGAGGATAATTGTAGCCTGATTTAACACTCAAGCAGCTTCAGGTGGAGCAATGCATGTGTGAGTGAAGTATATGTAATTGTATGGTGTGTGTGTGTGTGTGTGTGTGTGTGTGTGTGTGTGATAGAGTAGCCTAGTTTTACAATATAAGCAGTAAAGCTTTACTATGCACCACCAGAATAAATGTTTGCACCACTGATTTGTGATTTTGAAATGTTATTGGTTGATTTAGACATTTTGGTATCTTTTAAATGATATGGGTGGTCATATTTTTAATGCCACTACTGTATGAATAACATTAGTTTGTTTGGTATCTTATTACTCTGCATTATTGATTTTAACATTAACATACTAATAGTAACAAACTAATAGTATATAGTAATAATAAGTAATACTTTCATCATCAAAAGGCTTTATCATCATCAAAAAAAAAAAAAACAGATATCGTAGACTTTCAAATATAAATAAGGTCATATTGAATCTTCTGAAACAAGTTTAAATTCAGCGTAAAATAAAAACTGAGTTTATAATCTCTTAATGCATTCCTGATCTCATTTGTGCAAGTTATTCTATAAGGAAAAATGGTCGTTTTGTATTTTATTAAAATACAATGACTCTATAAACACATAAAATGACTTTCCTTTTGCATGACATAACAGAAGACTCATTGTTTTCAACTTTATTGATCGCCACCCATACAGACTGCTTTCACGACCCAGTCAAATCTTAAAATCAAGTAATGAGCTGCATTATTTTTCTCATTAAACATCCTTTTCACTCATATTTCAGACCTAAAATGGGCTAGAAACCCTGTCCAAAAGGTCAAAATGGTCCATTTTGTTAAGATTAGAGTTCTTGTGAGCTTGTGTAAGTGTGAAAACGAGACCACCTTGCGTAAGAGTGCAGCTTAAGATGACCTGTTTTTTAGTTGACTCCCATCTCTCTCTCTTCCAGCCACAGTCTAAAGGTGTTGTCACTTGTACTTCTAGCGGCGGATTGCATTCCAAGTGTGAAACATGTGGTTTGCGGCTTCATGCTCATCTTCACTTTTCTGTTGACCTGTTCACCTGCTTTCCTTGAATAGAGCGATGTGGAGAAAAGGGATGGGCGGCGCATACGAATGCATTACATCACTTACATCTGTACAATGATCTAATCTCTGTCTGTTTCTCCCTCTCTCTCCTCTATCCCATTGATTAAATCACTCCATTTTCCTGGCACTAAACAATGACATTGGCACTTTTGAAATATGGAGATGAGGTAAAAAGGTGGACCGCTGCGGAACGAGCCAAGACTGAGAAAGAGAGAGAATGAGTGAGACGGGAAAAGGTGGTGGTGGTGGTGGTGGGGGGGGGTGTTGTTGTGTATGCATGCATTAGGCGCTGGAATGTGCCTCATGCTAACATAGGAAGATACGCTTCCTGCCTCTGTGAAACAAGAGTCGGGATGACATCACTTTCCTCACAGACGAGAGGTGGAGTGAGATAGATAGAGGTATGGGAGGGAACAAAATCACTTTAAGTACGTCGCCTGTCTCCACACCCTCCGCTCCTTACATCAGTAATGGAGGTGATATTCGTGACAGGATTCTGGCTTACGGACCCTCAGCTCAGCCTCTGAATTTTTACGCAGTCCTTCCTCAATATCCATCGCTGACAGAACCAAGGTCACTGTCGAAATGTGTCTCTCTGTCTCTTCTCTCTCTCACACTTTCATGAGTTTCTGAGCCAAGTCTATCCTAGTCTCAGCCTCATATGGCACACCCAATGACTCTTTTGGACTATATGATGCATATTACACATAAACTGCAATTAAATGCGCATTTTATGTGTGTGCCAGAAGACAAAGACATGTTTCCATGGTACCAATCTGCTAAATACATTTCTGTGGAAGAACTAGACACTGGATCTTAGAAAATTTGTGACATTCTTGAAGCCAAATCTTCGAAAGACGTTTATAATTGAAAGTAGATATCATTGAGCACAGCTTTTTAATTATGTCCAACAGATGTACTCACACCTACCTGTCACGTAGAAACAAAACTAACTGTTGTCCAGCCTCTTTCAGTCCAAGTGTGTGGTTCTTGGCTAGATTAAGTTGCAAAGATTTTTATTTTTATTTTTATTTTTAAAAGGTCTTTAGACCCTTGTGAAAAAGAAGTGCACTTAATTTTAATAAATGTGCAGTGTTTTTGTTATTTTTAAAAAAACTTGCAATTGACCGTTCGCAAAGAGCTTGACTGATAGGCGATTTGACCAATCATAATGTCGAATCTGCCATTTCATCCGACAAACAAATCAGACAGGAGAGTAGATTAACTTCGTAGAACTTCGAAAAAATTGTGTGTATTGACGTCTTTCCGCGGTTTAAATAAAATACGTTCTCATGTTCATTCATGTTTATTTTGTGCTTTAAGTGAATATAAACAGACGATTGATTCTGTGACGCTTGAACTGAGGCACTACAGCATTCTGTCACGACACATTAAAGAGCCACAAAACTGTATTTATTGTTTGAATTTCTTAAAAAAATGACCAAATTTGAAAGCTGAGACTTTGTTCCATGCCAGAATTAACCTTCTCTGTCTCATCTGCTCTGCTCCAACGTGCCGACAGACAAGACAAGCAGGTTAATCTAGATATGGAAAACAGTCTCAGCTCAAAATTTTGTAATGTTTTAAGAAATTTCAAATAATGAATAGCATTTTGTGGCTGTTTATTGTTGTCTCTCTAGCACCTATCTCTTCCTCTTACTAGCATGAAATAAACATGAATGAACATCAGAAGTTATCTTGTTTTAACCATGGAAAGACATCAATACACACCATTTTTCAAGTTCAAGTCCACCAACGTTAATATACTCTACTGTCTGGCAGATTTGGCGTTATGATTGCGCCAAACTTTCAGCAGTACACTTGATTTATATTACATAAAAAGATAAACTACAGTCCTACTCATACCAAAGAATCATTCTTAAGTTCAACTAATTGCATTTAATATAAACCTTTGTCAATAAATTGTAAATAACATGCAGTTAAGTATATGAAAACATTACATTCAGTTTAAATATACATATATTCCTTTAAAATAAAATAATCATTTCCATAATAAGCAATCTTTTTAAAATTATACTAAAGAGTGCTTCATTTTCACAAGCTGATGAATGTCTCCTTTGAGTTTTAGGGTTCGAATAGTATTTACGTTTATTTAACTTTACCTTTTTCTCAGGAGACAGGTCACCCATTAGATTTAGTATTCATGAGGTGATCCATTGCGTCAATGGGAGACGACAGTGTGATGGCGCTGATATGAGGCTTATTAGTGGGAGTGTTTGTGTTTAAACTTCCTCCTCCTCTGCTGGAGCAAAAGGTAATTACTGCAACCCCACTGCACTGCACTCTCAAACACCTCACACACACACATTTATCAATGCATGTCTATATGTGTGGTTCTGTTTTAGACACTGTCAACATGACACCAGCCAGCATGCTTACCCAACATCAATAAACACCCCTTTCTCTGGATCGATTGTCAAAACTGAAAACGAAAGAATGTCCTGCTGAAAAAAATAAATAAAGTATGCTAAGTGTTCTAGTTAGTTGACCATCTAGCCAGTGTGTTTCAAGCTGATTCTGAGGCAGGGTTATTTAGTGCAGAAAGCAAATTAACATGCATAGCGCTGAAGCTCCAGCAAATGCACAAATCCCAAAGTTTACCTGCATGCGCTGTGACCCCTATCGACCTTTTGAGACTCACAACACTCTCCCGTGGAAATTTGAATGAGAATTGGTCAGGGAAATGCTGGCTAATAACGCTAACTCAGCGCTTAGTGTATTAATGAGGCTAGCCTTGCCACAGGGCTCGCAGAGGAGGCTGAGAATATATCCTAAATCATAAGAGCAATGTGCCAGCTTATTGACTTATGCCTGATCCAGCCTGCCTCAGAGCTGTGGCTGCTGTCTGCTTTATTGCTGTTCACCCCTCCTTCGCCTCTTTCAGATATTACACAGAGAGCGAGAGAGAGAGATCACAGGGGAGATGAGGCTGCGCGGCTTGGATGGATGGACAGATGCATTGATAAGGATTGCAAGCACTACAGCACCAGCGCTGAATGTCCAATCACTTCTCCCTCCCTCTGTCGAGTTTCCTCTCATCTCAATGGTCTCTATCCCATCTCACCTCCTTTGTCCTTGTACACGGCATAAAAATCATTTTCTTCATTTGTATTTTGGAATTTAGTGAGATTAATTGTGATGAGTTATTTTAACTCATTGTTATTATGTTATCATTGAGTTATTTCTGTTGAATAGGTTTGGCAAAGTAGCCCGTTCCTGAGAGAGTCAGTGAACTAAACAAGCTAAGACAGACAATACTCCAAACATTCTTAAAAATGTAGCTTCTTTTTTGGCATCTATGGTTCCATGAAGAACCTTTAACACCCATGGAAGCTTTCCATTGTACAAAACATTCTTTATAGTGGAAAAAAAAGGTTCTTTAGATTTCTAAAATGTTCTTCACGCTGAGAAAAAAAATATTATTTTTAAAACGGTTCACTGGAAGGTTCTTTGAGCAACTCAAAATGGTTCTTCTTTGGCACTGTGTAGGCTAGTTTTATTTAGCAGGGTTGTCTGTTGAATTTAGTCAGGTTAATAAAAAATATATAAATGTGTAAGGAAAATAAACTTAATTCAAAGGTATACTGCAAAAAGTGGCAACCTAAAAATGGTATTAACAACCGGTTTTATTCAACCTACATACATTTGTTTACACCAACACAGCTATTTATTATATGTTAAATCAGATTATAGCTCTTCAATGTAATAGTTGCAGGTTAGCACTTTTTACAGAGTTGAATTCTCAAAAAAAAAACAAGTTTTTAAGGTCTCACGTAAATGGTTTTGAAAGATGTTACTGGGAAACGAGACACAACCACTGATTGAGACAATGAGTGTATATAGCTCTTTCCCCCTCTCTGTTCTCCCCTTTCAGTTTCCTTGAGGTCTGAGTGCTCTCTAATGTCTTCATGTCCATTAGAAGGTAGGTCGAGGCATCATACTGACAGCTCTTTCGCTTTTGTGCACCGGATCAAAACTGCCTCCATTTTCGAGGCGAGAACGTGCAGGAGAGAATTACAGGTAGTTTCTAATGTGGTGTTGGTGGTGGTGATGTTCAGGTCTGGACATATTAAGCCATAAAGCACTCAGTAGGTGTGTATGAGTAGGCGTTCATGGCTAGCAGCCATCATTGGGACTAAAATGTTTACCGTCACACTTTGGGTCTGTTTTGTTTAGTAAGTTTTATCCGTGACATCAATTTTATCAATTGGCGACATTTGTTTTGTTTGCAATATTTCTCTATTGCTTTCCCTTTGAAAAATCAGTGACATTGGCCTTGAAACCTGTTATTGTCTTGCCTCTAGGACAGGCAGCTGAAAATGAGCTCGCTGGTTGCCATGGTTACCTCCCCAGAGTCGCGAGCGCGCTTGGCTTGTTTATCTCTGGCCAGTGTGCGCGCTCAAGCCGCTTGGCGCGGGGGCAGGCGATCCCGAGCAGATGTGAGCGCTCGGCTAGAGGGAACGATTAAAGCACACACGTCTCGTTGCTGCAAAACACGTCAATCTGCGGCGCTTTCACCTGCATGCATGTGAAAATCAAAACAGCTCGAATTAAAGATAACGAGGACTTTAGATGCGCTCTGTCAACGCCGCGTGTGATTCAGACGCCGAGCGCGCACGCCAGCGCTGACGTACACAGCCAAAAATAAGCGGAGTATAAAAGGAGGATATGAAATGACCGCAGTCAGCTCCTGCTGCCATTGAGCGCGGAGCTGCGCCGCTGTCTGGAGGCGATGTATGTCAGATGTCAGAGTGTGGAAGTCACTGGGTTGACCAAGCACCAACCCAGAAATTTCTGTCCTCGTGTCTGGAGATGCAGCGACTTTTTTTGCATCGTGGAGAGATAATCAAGATGAAATGAAAGAATTTCATTTTGCCACAGATGGGAAGGAGAATGCCTTTGATTTAAATGTTTTATGTATGAGCTCTCCTGCTGTTTAGCCTGGATTTCATCGAGTAGTGTGCTGCAAAATAAGAAGGCATTTTTATGTAATGGCTGGAAAGCGCCGGATCGCTTAGGCCTAAAACAGCGTAAAGAAATGCCCTTCTGTTTCCTTCTGTCCCCCCAGTTTTTTTTATACAAGTACCTGTGTGGTTAGAGTCACCCTCCTAAAAATATCCGGCTTGGTGCACGGCAGGTCCTCCCTCAGGAACAACAGAGCTGTCCTGCTGTGGCCCAGCTCTTCACCACTGCCCTGATTCATACACACACTCACTCACACTCATGTAATTTGGTACTGTACCTCTCATGCACTCTCTCTCCACAGGAGGGATGTTCACATATAAGAGAAAATTCTGTTATCATTTACTCACCTTACTCCTTAAATGTAGGCTGCTTTAAAGTAAAACTTTTATTTTGACATTGTCAATGTGTGCTTTTAAAAATGTACTTAAGTGTATTAAAGCAACTGCATGTAATTTTGTTTGTTTGGCTGGGTTTTTTTTTTTTTTTACCTTGAAATGTCAGTTTCAAAATCATTATGATGAAAAACTGACGTCTAATAAGCCATTAGGCTTCTGTTTATTTTCCAAACATCCGTTTCGGGAGTATTTAAATTGGATGAGAGGGTGCAAAAATTATGTGAAATTTACGTGGATTCCTTTAGGACTGCAACAAATGGACATGTACAGCTATTCACTGTAATTACTACAGTGATATATTTACAACAGTGAATTCCACTCAGATTACTGTAGGGGGCTCCAAATTCACAAACCTATAGTTGTTTTTTTGTAAAGTAAAAATTCCCCGGCAAATGACCTACCATATTTTGCCGAACTCCAAGGTCCTGTGATAATATTAATCCCGTGCGAATTAGCATCTCTGTGATTTGGCCAGGATTTGTATATCAATTTTCAAGGTTTTTGTTTCCTGTGCATCTTTATATCCATCTTTCGCGATGAATGGAGGCTGCCTTGGAGTGTTTTGATAGTATTTTGGGTGCTGGGTCTTATCGCTATACACCATACAACTATACTATTTGCAGAAAGAGAAAGCTGGAAACCGTCTGAAGAGCGAAAAAAAAAAGAATGATTACATAGAGATGGATTACATGTATAGCAGCATTTGGTAAGGAACATTCAATATATAATGTTACGCAAAGCCTTGACATCATATCCGGGAGATAGGTTGGTAAATTCGAGTAAAATCACTGATCCCGTCAGAATGCGCCACACAAAATTAAAATGTGGGGGGTAATTTCTAAATCCTGCCTGGTCATGCCATAAACGTTCCTGGGCGCACTTTTTAGCGAGATGCGAAATACATACCAATAAGTACATATCACTGCAGTTTCCAAAAGAAATTAACACTAGAGGCAGTAAAACTCTGACGCCTTTTATTCGTTTTCACACAAATTTACAGAGTTTCGATTAATAAAGCATAATTTTCACACAATTACTTGAACAATATCATGTTATGACTTCAAAACAATATTAATATGCTGGGAAATTTGAAAACTGATGCTTTTGAACATTAGCATCACACATGTGAGGCGCTCCGGTTCGAATCCCGTATAACTACGGTTCGACAAAACAGAAGTTCAAATAGCATGGTTGCATCAACAAATGCATTTTTTTTATTCAGTTTTGCATTTGTCAACACTATCACGTAGGTTTAGGGTTGGGTTTGGTGTAGGGCATATTTCCAACACGATAGAGCATTCATTTTTACGGTCCCCAGATATTTGAATTCTGAACCGCCACAATATGTACCTGAAGCAACGGAATAAAAACACAGCAATACGTGCCTATATCAACATAATAAAAACATGCCAGGGTTTACGTATTGAACCCGTGTTTTAGCACCACTCAGTGGACATTTCTCTTTGAAACTGCGGCGAAACGTGCAGTAAGGTACGTTAAAAGGGTCTCGCTAAAAAGTGCACCCAGGTACGTTTATGCCATGAGACCAGGTTGTCTAAATTACACGAGGTCCCCAGATAATACTAATTCTGTGCAAGTAGGGCTTAAGTTGTATGGAACAAAAAAATGTTATAAATAACTGGAGAGTGAATGTAATGTGTGGTTAAAATGCAGTTAACCACACATTACATCGAACAAGTAGCATTTGGCAACACAGCATTTTTGTAGTACGTACAACTTTTGATATCTGTTTCAGAGCTCCACAGAGGGCAAGATTATCAGTGAACAACTTTACTTTTAATCCTTTCCTCAGAACACTTTGAGCACAGTCCATATGTCATATAAGCAACTTTCATGATACTTTTGGGGAGCTTGATGGACGCAGTCCCATCTAATTTCATTCTATGGAAAAGAGCAGCCAGGATATTTGAGAATTAACCTTTTGTGTTTCATGGAAGAAATGACTAATTTCTTGAATTACGAATCACGAGAAATATAGGTTTGGAATCTACTCCAATTGTACAATTTTGAATACTCAATCTTGAATACGCGAACCTCTCGATCTTGGCATCACATACTGTGGTTTATGACCCCTCTACCTCTCCAAAACTTTCTAACAAATGTCCATCAGCCCCTCTAAGGTGTTACGGTAATACGGTATAATAACCCAGTTATAACCTCACAGAATAGAGATGACGCCAATAACAAACCACTTAAAAGTGTCCAGTAGACTGGTAAGCTGGTATTGTGCCGTCTCCATGCCAGGTGGGCGATGCACTGCAGATGCCACATGATGTAGCAGCCGAGCTAAAGTGGGCAAGTTTGGCACCAGCTCCAGCCTCTGTGCCCAGGCAGTGTCATTGTGGAGCCAGAGAGGCATCAGTATTACACGCTTCCTTGGTTCATCCCCATGGACGCGGGCGACTAATTGCACAAACTGTGCCAGCGCAGATGAGGAGTGAATTGGCGCTGATGGGATGGGCTAATACAGGCAGGCTGGAGGTAAGGAAGAAAATCAATGAGCTTGAGGGCTGAGAGAGAGAGAGAAACAGACAGCCACCCACCGACAAAGTGTGAGAGCCTGTATGCCTGATGGAGTAAACACACATATGACACTCCTAGAGCTACCGATCACATAGGCTTGTGTGTGTTTGTCACACATATCTGCATTTGCATTTATTGTAGACTTCATTCAATATATACATGATGTACGTTTTTGGAACTTTGCCGTTTCAAGACTGTGCTGTATTGTGCATTGTGCCCAATGCTTAATTTCTAAATTATGGAACCAGAACAAGGACTGGTGAAGGATCAAGCAGGTTTGAGCGAGTGACGAATCTGGCAGGTGAGATTGTGAGATGAAAGAATGTGTTTAGCGCCTAATCAAGCACCCCAATATAACCACCTCTCCCACTATAATCGTCAAAGCTGATAGAACTGGAGCTGATACAATGTAAACAGTGTGACGTCAGGCTCTTGCAGGGCACACAGCTTTGATCATTACCGTGGAGGGGAATAAGTCTTCCTGCATTGCAACGCCCGCTTGTTGTGTCGATTGGGTGTAACAGGTGCATTGATAGCATTGGCACAGTCATGGTGAGTTTCCTAATAACCTGCATTAGCGTAAATTAATATGTAAATAAGATTATCCTGCAAGCAAGGATCATTTTCGGTGCTGTGTTACGGGTGCTGTGTTTATATCCATGACTTTTCCTACAAACCAGCTGGGGGAGGGGAAACATGCTTGCTGTAGGTGTTGTGGCCGCGTCTGTAAGCGGGAATTGAGGCTTCAGAGTAAATCAATGCGTTTGAAGTGAGGGTTTGCAGCGGAGAGCCGCCACGGCAGCGCATAGCCAGCAGGAGCACGCACACCCACGCACACATGCATGCTGTCAGCCCGGCGCTCCCTCTCTCCCTTCACTGTCACCACCTTTCTTTCATGCAGACAGGACCGAGAAAGAGAGAATTTTAATGGAGGTCTCATCTGAGCTCTCTGAGGTGTTAGCTATGGTCAGGGAGACAGACAGAGAGAGGAGACTCCTATGACAATTGATGAAAAGGCTTCTCTCTTTTCCAATCTATTCTCAATGGAGGAATGCATATCTCTTGCACACAAGTCCTTTCTTTCACCTCATATGTATGCAAATCGAGCATCCTATGCAAATGGGCCAGCCTGGCGAGGAGGGGGGCTTTCAAACCTGCTGTGCCTCCAGCTTCCAATCAGTTATTCATGACGCACATGACGGCGTGCACCTGAATCCACGGGTGAATGGAAATCCTGCTGCAGTTCCGCAGTCGGCGTCACGCCACTCACCTCATCGCACCTCCGATGATCGCCGTAGCTGCTGCCAGTCTTTGCATCAGTTGCTGGCATCTGCATCTGCTCCACGCCCTACAGCGGCCCCACTGTCGCACCACGGCCCTGAACTTCCTGTGTGTGATGTTAAGCCGCTTTCTCAGGCACGGCTGTTTGCGCCTTCTGGTGAGAGACTTAGCAGGCCGACTGCATCATTTGCTTTCACGCTTCAGAGCCACAACTCCCCCCACCGCTACCTCTCAGTCTCTCTCTCGCATGTGTGAGGGAGCGACAGTGTTCTCCAGCCTCAAAGCTCTAAGCTGTCAGAGAATGTATGTGCAGACACGACTCCTGCGTGGCGCTGTGTCAAAGCACCCAGCACAGGCGAATGCCAATGCCTTTAAGAGACCTTCATCTAAGTCGTACTCACAAGACAGGATTTGCATGGACTACTTGAGCTGAACATGCAGGGTTTTATTTGGGTTGTGAATTAAAAGGTTAGTTCACCCCCAAAAAAAGGAAATTCTGTGATCATATATTCACCCTCATGTTGTTCTGACTTTCTTCCATGGAACACAAAAGGAGAAAATTTGAAGAGTGTGCACACTGCCCTTTTTCAACTAAAACATACAATAATGGAACATTAATGATTCATAATTTTTGCTCTTTTCAACACATAAAGCTGTCAAATGGCTTTGAGAAAGATTGTTTTTTGAAATGTGTTGGTTTTGAATCAGATTTGGGGTGTTAAAATCCTGCAACCATTCAAGACCCCAAGACGTGCATCATGAAAGTCACACATAAATAGTACTGTGAAGAGAGGTACTGAATGTTGCTTAGGGTAAAAATATTTTCCGATTGATGGTACCTCTCCAGGGAGGCTCAGCTGTGCTGATATACTTGGTTAAAACACCCAAACAGCAGTGAGTCAGGAGCCTGTAAGGCGTACACTGAGCCGCTGAGTTAATATCCTAAAACAACCTGTCATGCACTACACACACATTTATCACCCAGAGCTCATGTATGTGCAGACATAGCCCTAGCACAAACCACTATGCACAAACACACAACCCACCCCTGAAAACACAAACAAGCACGCAAACACATTTCATCTCAGCCTCAAACCCTCCTAGCTGCTATTCGTAGTTGGTCCAGTTTATAAAAATGACTGCAGAATCTCCAAAGCAGCTAGGCTAAGGCCTGAAACACACTTTTTAATGTGCATTCTCAGCATTGCCACAAGGGGCACTACAGCAGGTATTTGTGAAAGTCTTCTATGTTCAGTTTATCTTGCAGGTCAGCTCAAGATTCAAGATTCAAGATTTTTTATTTGTCACATACACAATTATACAGAGTATAACCAGCAGTGAAATGTAGCTACCATATAGAGCAACATTTGAAGAGAATCTTATAGAATAAATTAAAGTTTTAGCTAGATACCCAAATAATGAAACGGGTCTTATTACTTCATGGCAATGTATTGGGCAAACATTTGCATGGTCTTGTTTATGTGTTGGTCTTGCCATATTTATATACCTTTCTTCCAAATCTCATCTCTGTAAAATTCACTTTGCATTCTTCAAGGATGGTGTCTAAGGGAGAAAAAACTAGCCTGGCTCATATTATAGATCTTCTTTTTGAATGGGTCTTGAAATGCTTGAGGGTGGTGTTTCACACACCTGCTGTCCCAATGTCAAATCAACAGCAATCAATCGTATTTCTTAATCACAACACTGCATGCACATGCACACACACACACATTTCTGCACAGGAAATTTGAAGATGTTAATGAGATCTGTTGGTGAAAGAGAGAGAATGCTTGCACAAGGACCGCATTAGAAAGGGATAGAGGGTGACAGAATGAGACAGGCAGATGAGAGACAGAGAACTGGAGTGCTATTGTGTAGACTTCACCCAGGTGCAGGGCACATTGAGTCAGACAGGAGCCTCAGCTGACTGCTCCATTTTCCGAGCAGCACGGACACCACTGTCCTCTATCCACTCAAAAAAGAAGAGAGAGAAAGAGACATTTCCCCAGCAGGAGGACATGACCTTCATTCTATCCCTGCATCCAGCCCCTTTAGCTTGCAGCCGCAAACACAGCCCTCTTTAAACCACAGCTCTTCGCTCAATTACGTTGCAGGTAATTTGTGTGGTATTGGAGATTAAAGTTTAATTAGGGCGACTGGAGTAATTTGGGCCTGGGTTTAATATAATCACAGTGAACTGGCTGCTTGTGAAGTTCCCTGATGTCAGGCTGAGGTAGATGGGATCCAATGCCGCTTTTCATCAACAAAGAACAAAGAATCCCGACTCCCCCAGCCCTCTACTGGCTTGGCTGAGATCCACCAGCACATTTTCACTCACCCATCCCTGTCCACACTCCCCCACCACACATACACACTCACAGCCCCCTAGCAAACAGTGGCACAGAAGGTTTGGACTGAGAGAGAGACAGAAAGAGAAAAGGAAAACAAGAGAATGAAAGAGAGCGAAATAAATATGCCAAAGCAAGTGCGTGCCTTTGTCTTAGACCTCATTCGCAAGCCGCGGACTCTCTGAGCATCAGAGAAAGCATTTCTGACAGAGCAATCGAATCGGTGGGCACTTTTCAAAGAGCAAATCCTCTCCCCCACCACCCACCCCAGCCTCGGCAAGATAGAACAACTCGTACGCGCTGTCAAAGAGCATGTTGTTGCGTGGATGTGTGCATTTGCGTTCCGAAGGAGGTGAGCACAGAGGCGCGTGGAGGCGGTCAGCATTAGGGTCTAAAAGAAGCCAAACAATAGATCCCAAGCAGGATTTTACAAGACATTGGGAGCCTCATCCCAGAGTCAATTTGATTCCACTAGATGAGGATGCCAAAAAGAAAAGAGGGGGGAGGTAAATCAATGACAAAACTGCCTGGCAATAATGATCTCCATTCCATCTTCAACCATCTATCCCTGCCTCCCTTCCTCATCTACTATCTCATTCCCGCTTTGCCTGCAGTCTACCCCTTCACCCTGCTCTGATTTCATCCATGCTGTCAGTGGATTGCTGAAAGAGAGGCTTTTAGTGTCAGCCCATCTGGATTTTCAGCGCTAGAAAATTCCCCTGCTCATTCCTCAGGTAACAGGATGGTGGTTGATAAGGCAGAAAGTTGGGATGACATACATGGAGCATGAAGAGACCGGGAACATCAAGGGCACCTTCCGGGAATTGCCCGAGGTTCTGCCACAAAATAGAAAAAACCCCAGCATGTGCACCTCTGCTACCCCCCAAACCTTGCCACCAGTTAGTTTTTCACCGCTTTCTTCTTTTATCCTTCAATTGTATTGTAATGCCCTTTATTGTGCATCCTCTACTTAGCAACCTTGAATTCCAGCCCATTCTTTCACTCATCCTGCATTTAGACCAACCTAAGAGCCCAAGCCAAGTGAGTGTCCATGTCAGCTGTCATTGCTGGAGCAGAGAGCGACTCTCTCTGATGGTTCTCTCTCTGAGGGCTGTGAGATGAAATGATGATCTGCTATGTAAAATAGATCAAATTGGCACGATCTCGTGGCCAAGCTTCAGAGATACGCAGATTTGTCATTCAGACAGAGTACAGTGACTGTTATGTCCTTCCACTAAACCGCCCATCTGGCAATTATGGCAGGGAGGTAAACAGGGAGGTTTCCATTACAGATTTGCCCAAAACTTTTGGGACGCTTCTGGGATGCTTCTTAAACATGCCGCACCGTGGCTGGTATAAACACAATCATTGACTAGAGCGGCCATGATCAACTTCGGTGGCTGTGTTGAAGCCGTAATGCACCTCAGACGTGTGCAGTGTGAATAAGGGGTTATCCAAGCATTATTGACAAGGAATGCCCCTTATACTTGAGATATACAGTATGTATACACATATGAGGTGTTTCTTGGAGGTTATAGTACATTAAAGAATGATCATGTGACTTTTGCGTAACGCCAGGTGGCCTGTAAATGCAAAAAAAAAAAAAACTGTTCCCATTGCAGTTTTGTGAAATATTCCTTTTGCAAATTGCCAGAAAAATCACCTCATGCGAGCATAAAAACTTTTTTGCGATACATGGGACTTTTTGCGAAATTGACGCATTTCCATTAAGGCATATTTTCAATTTGCAATTTCAGTTTGCGCAATTTGAAGGGTAATGGAAACGCGGCTTATGCCACATTGGGAACTGATGGCAACAGAAGAATCGAAAGCTGCCCATGGGAAATCCGATGGAGTAACAAAAGGGGTAGAGGTGTGTCGATAAACATGGGCTGTGTTTCAAAATCTAATGAGCTAACCTAGACGGCATGTTTGGGGCAGTCAGCTGAGGTAATGACTTGTTTGGATATCATGCAGAATTTTTGGGAATCAAAGCCTACTAGACAGCATTTTTAAGAACAACTAAGGAAACACTAGAAAACACCAAAGTACCAATGCATGTGTTGCCCGGAAACACCGTCTAGGTAAGCAGCTGATTTGGTTTTGAGCCAAGGCCTTTGTCTGTCACTGCTCCACAGCTACTGAATGCAATAACACACAGCGTCATCTCAAGGTCACTGCCAGTGTGTCCCCCGCTTCCAGGTAGAAAGGTTAATCTGTAGTTAAGGTGGAGCCAAAATAGGACAGAGCAGGGGTGCGGTGCAGAGATATGAGACCAAAAGAATAGATGTGTGAAAGAGAGAGAGAGAGATATCAGTAGCGTGAGTGATACTGCGACCGCTTCGCATCATCAATTAGCCGAGCTGAAGTGGCACAGAACAGGAGCGAGCGCAAAGTGGCAAACCTCACAGGGAGAAATAAATGACTGTGCCCTTATTGAGCGCAGCAAGGCATATAGCATTTCAGGCCAGTAATGTCATTGTGCCTTTGTACCTGCGTTATTGATGAAGTCTGTCTCAAAGAAAATAATCCCTCGGCACGCCACCATTTGAGACTTCACATTCCGTCTGAAAGATCAATGTAAGCGATCTTCGGGACGGAAAATGCGCTGGGAGAACGAAGCGCAGTGAGCGTGAGTGCGGACTCGGGTGTGGAGAGTGTGGCCATGGCGGAGCGCTGCAGCATAGAGAGGGTGAGATCAAAGCGGAGCGCTGCTTCACTGGAGCGCAACACTGGGAGACTAGAGCACAGCAGTCTCACCTGCCGCAAAACCTCCCTCTCTCTACATCTGCTGCACCTCACCCCTTAGCTCGGCTAATGCCCTCTCCTGCACACGCAGACCTGCCGAAGAATATCAATCAGCCTCGTGCCCCAATTTATAGCAGCTCTTTCTTTTAAATGTAGCCTCGCAATTCCCCAGATACTGTGCCTGGTCATATGCGCATGTACATGCTTGTTCCTTGCCACAGAGGCTGTATCTGTCGTTCTCGGCGTCTAAGAATTGAGAGATGTTGTGCGCCATCAGCAGTCGGCATTTATGTTTCTTAAGTCCGCCACAAAGCAGCTTAAAGCCTATCGTGCTGGTGCAAACATGCACTTCAATCTTATTTAGGTTTTATTCGGGCTCTCGGAGAGGAGCTTTAGAGCTGCTGATTTACCTGCATCCTCAAAAACACATCCCCCCCCGCGTCTTTCACCTAGTATCACATACTCTAATGCACAGACAAAAATCGATCACAGGGAGAGGGCTGTCACCATGCCATTCCCAGTACCCTCTCTGAACAGCTCTTATTTCAGACCCCTGAGGTGTGATGCCTTGGGCACCGCTGGCACAGATGAAATGGGCACCAGGCACCTCACTGCAGGGAGGGCAGGTTTGCTTTTTCGCTCCCCTAAGCGTCACCATGCCAACGGTGGCAGGTTTCAGGATTTAAAGGGCACTCTCTGCAGCCTCTTAATAGAGGAAGCAGCAAAATAACTCAATGTATTCGGGGGGAAAGCGTTGAGTGCAATTCTAAGCTAATTGGAGGATTTGTGTCTTCTGCACAAGTCATTCAAAAGTATCGCTTGCTTCCGCAGTCATACGCAGTCATTATCACATTGTTGATATTATGACTCATGATTTTTCAGTAAAATGAGGTTTCAGTAAAAAGGCAGTTATGTGGAACATCGTCACATCTGAAAAGGTCTTACATAATCCTTTTATCACATAATATCTATAAGCAGCCATATCTTTTTTCAGTGACTATTGACGCAAATTGGGTATACAGTAAAATCTTTAAAATAGGGATGCACGATATGAAAAATTTTAACCGATACCGATAACCGATAATTAAGTCCTTCTCATGGCCGATACCGATACCGATAAGTTCATATTTTTATATTAGAATTTTCATATAATCTGCAGTTTGTGCACCCAGGAGAATACAAAATATAAGATTCACTGATTAAACTGATATTTTAGTAGCTCTAGCCTAACTATAGCAAACATCAGTCCTGACTCTTCAAATGTTTTTAATTTTTTGTGTAAGGCACCACAATACTTTGTAACAGAAATGGTTTAACAGAATTATGACAGAACTATGTTTATCTGCAATTAACAACTCATTAACTACAAATTTATATTCAAATATTTCATGCATAAAGAAATGCATCTATTCAACGTTTTTAGTGCACGAGGATGAGAAAGTTATATAGTCTTTAAGCAGTGTTGGGAGTAAGGCGTTACAAAAGTAATGCATTACAGTAACTATTACTTTTTGCTGTAACGCAGTAGTGTAAGGCATTACTAATCAATTTTCAGTAATATTTTACTCGGTACATGTTTAGTAACGCTTGCATTACAACACACTTTTAGTTACCATGTCTGTAAGGCATGTATTTCGGTTCATTTTTGTGAACGAACGACAGTCGCGCATCACAGATCAGACTTAATTTATCACCTGAGGAGAGAGTCGAGCTGACTGACAAGAGTGAGGTGAAAAAGACAAGACGATGGCAGAAGAGTTTCAAAATGAAATGTAAAAGCGCCTGTTTTAAAAATATTTTTGGATTTTGAAAAGCCTGCTGACCTGCCATTTATCTAAGGTGATATTGGAATGTCTATTTATTTATTTATTTTTTAAACATTCGTTTCTCATTTAGCCTATTTGGTTCCACAGCATTTGCTGATTTTTATTTTATTTAAACTGTGATATTTTTCCCATTATTTTACATCAAGGTGTATGCAGTCCGTGCCTCAAAACTTTCCATCTCACTAATAAACGTTTTATAATTATTTGTTCCTCAGTCTTTACTGATTTTCAGTTTTGTATAGGCCTACCATGCATATTTAAAATTTGTAAGTTATCTGTTATTTTATATTAGGCATATAGCATGGTGCATTTTTATTCGTTTTGTTAATAAAAGTTAGATATATGTTCTATGTTGTATGTTGTAATTGATGCCGAATTGCCACTAATTTAAAAGTGAAAATAAAATGCGCACAGAGCTTACAAGCTATTTAAAACCGAAGGAAAGCGAGAAAAAGAGAGAAGACTCAAACGACGTCCACCCCCCATCCACCGAGGTGATACCGGTAAGGTGTTGACACACGTCGATTAACCAGTGGGAAAATGTCCTCACTGTCACAACCCTACTTGATGCCTTTTTTCCTCCTTTCGGAATCCTTGCCGAACATGCGTTGGAAATAGCAATGGCATTGTCCTCCTCTGCCACCGAGAAAAACTTCCAGACCGGCGAAGACATGTTCGCAAATGATGACGTACATGTTGTGCACACATGCTGAGAGTCACTGCAGTTTAAAGCTGCAATCACTTGCACTCGGAAAGAAGATGAATCTCAGATAAATCAGACTGATTGATTGATTTATCAGCAAGCATACTTTATCGGATCTAGTTATCGGATTTAATTTATTTATCGGAGCAATAAAAATGACGTAATTTTCTCTCATATCGGTCGATAATTTATCGGTCCGATAAATATCCTGCATCCCTACTTTAAAACATTTACAATTTAAGTAGAATTTAAAACTGATTTGTGATTTGTGTGAAGTGTTGTCCTGCAAAATAGAAACAGCAAATGTGTACAATATGGTGTAGATGGAAATGCTTAATGCAAAGGTAAATTGTTGAAAATTGTACATGGGACATTTAAACTAAATTGGAAAATACATGAAGCTGATTCATATGTTAAGAAAAGCTATAATATTGTACTCTTTATTGACCTTTCCTTTTTGTCTTCTAATAGATATGCGGTAACACTTTATTATAGGGACTAATTCTCATTATAGTTGCCTATTATTAACATATTGGCTGTTTATTAGTAGGCTACTTATAAAGCACATATTCTGCATGACCATATTCTACATCCAACTACCTTGCTAACTATTAATAAGCAGCAAATTGGAGTTTATTGACGCAAAAATCATAGTTAACGGATTGTTAATAGCGTGAATTGGACCTTAAAATAAAGTGTGACGATATGCTTATTTTTATTCTAATTTTCAAGGTAAATTGGTGAGCAAAACAACAACACTTGAAATACCGTGAAGAAGAACAGAATGTTCTAAACATTCCAGGTGTCTATTGCGGCTAATACTTTTCACCCTTTATTTTCCAGAGACCGCTGTTTCTCTGTATGGTTCTGTTCTTTCAAAGGTCAGTAAAAAGCCGCAGTGATGTCAATCAAAATGACATCTCTGAAAGATAGGCCTCACGCCTGGCCAAGACAGACAGTCCAGTTGAAAGACTCCGATCTGATTAGTATCTTTCAGTCCACTGTGAACCATACAAAGCCATATGAGCCATGTCTGGGAAACCTTATATAATACTATTTTTAACCCAAAATTGTCTCTAGAACATGCTATTTGCCTTTGGATTCAAGCTGTAATGTTCTTACTAAATGAACGCATCTAACTTGTGTAGTTCTTGCAGGAAACAGATTAAATTTGGTCCTCAAATTCAGTTCATGTCCTTAACGGACTGCGCTGAAATTGAATCGACCCCCTACCCTGACCTTCACTCCAACCTACTTTCCTTCTTCCTTGGCATCTTCTTTCCTGACTCAATATTTGCTTTGGTTGAAAGCTCCTTATGTGCAGATTGTCTTTCTTGTGCCTTGTGCCCCTCAATCTCATAACTAAGCTGTTTTATGAAGGATTCAGAAAATGCCAGAGAGCTGGTTTATTGGTTTATTATTTCTCAAATCCATCAGTGTGAGAGTATTTCTTCACCTTTTTTCTAAAGCAGGGAATTTGTATTAATACAGATCTTGACTCCATGTGCTCCAAACAACATGAAGCCTTCATGGAATCCTCCAAATCAAATTAGAACGTCATAACATATTCTATTTATACATGCAGTCACTCTACTGTTAATGAATGATTGCATTTTGTAGTGAAAAATCTCATGGGGAATTCTGCCTTAAAGTACGTAGAAGCTCATTGAGCTCACAGCTGGCTTAAACATATTCCTCCACAGTCTCTGTTTCTGAATCAACAAGCCTCAAAAATACAACATGAAGAAGAAACATGGCAAACAGCGCCTACGAATCATAAAACAGGAATAGAATTCTACCAACGTATCTTTTTTGAAGTTGGCATCCATTCACACCTACTTTGTAGCACTACAGAAATCTAAGTTAGGGAAATATAGCCATAGATTTGGACCCTTTTTGGATATGGGCCAGTCCATGCTGCTACAGTCATGTTAGTTCTACAGTAAGAGTATCTTTGTCATTATTGGGGACCCCAGGAGACAAGTTCTGCCCTCTCAGCAGACCTAGAAAACTTACTGTACCTTTTAGACCATGCTCTCAACAGTTCTGTGGCTGTGTCAGCAACACAGCCACACACAAGTCTTTAATCAGCTGCACACAGTGGATGTCATGCAGTATGTTCAAGCAAGATGATCTGAATGCCAATGATTCCGCAAAAAAAGTCTTTGTGTGGGAACAAATTTAATTTTTAACTTAAACAAATTAATGCAGTTGCAATAATATGCGGAAGGGAAAGCAAGATCAATCACGTCACTTGCTCACTCTGGCCAGCTTGTACATTCCACCACATACTGTATGCATTTTTAAAGGCTTAAAGCATAGATCCCAAGTGGTCCGATTTGGGTCACTGTGTAAACAAGCAGAACAGCAAACAAGCCCAAGTGAAGCAGTAGTGGATGTTGGGGCCTCTCGGGAGGCTGCTAAGAGGGGAGCACGTTGCTCTTGGGCCTGATGGCTTCAGACAGTGCGCTAGTGAGATGAATAATGTGTGTGTCTGATGGGACTGGGCGGCCATCCCTCGACAGGCCTACAGCACTGGAGTGGAGAAATAGAACAGCCTCCATCTATGCCTACAAAACACACACTTGCTACTTTGAACTCACTGCTGAGAGAAAAGAATATTACCAGAAAATCGCATTGCCAACTGTATCAAATTACTGGGAAAGATATATGCAAATAGCGCAGATCGAAAACAAAGTAACACCAATAATAGAATCCTTTTATTGCACATGCACAATATTGAATATAATGCTGATTTATTTTAATCTAACACTTCATGAACCAATAATAAAATGCTTTGCTTGTTTGTATACATGGTCCTCATAAACAAATATTTTAAAACCAATGTGTGTTTAAGAAAATGTATATAATAAATATAATATAATAATAATAATAATAATAATGATAATAAGGTCATAAACTCCTAATTTATTGCTTATTAATAGTTAGTAAGGTAGGTGTTAAGTTTAGGTGTTGGGTAGGATTAGGGATGGAGAATATGGTCATGCAGAATACGTGCTTTATAAGTATGTATACAACCAATAGGTTAATAATAGGCATGCTAATAAGCAACTAGTTAATAGTTAGAATTGGTCCCTATACTAAAGTGTTACCTAATAATAATACTGTAGCTGCACCTATCCTAGGTATTTACCACAGAGGATGTTACCACCAAAACGTAGACTAGATAGACTCAGATTCCTTGATTCAATGATTGATTGCAGCTGCAGTAAGGGAGAGTAAAATTGTATAGTCTCATTGAGAGATATATGATTTGATTTTATGAATGACAGAGTGTGTGTATATTCTAATATGATTTGTTTTAGGACAAACACAGCAATGAATTCAAATTAATTGAATGAGAGAATGATCACTGACAAGAAAAAGAAGCCACTAAGCACAGCCTCTCTCTTTCTATTTTTTCTCTCTCTTTCCAAAGAGCCCCCTAGCCGGAGTCATGCAGTCCTTCAGAGAGCGGAGTGGTTTCCATGGCAACCAGCACTGCTACCAGCAGGAACCCCAAGAATTATCGCGCCTTGAGAGTTATAGACATCATCACAGCCAGTCCAGACAGGGCTATGAGCCACACTCTCTAGCTGCTGCAGGGATGTCAACAGCGGGAGCGGGTTCTAAAGACTGTTATGGACAGCAGACCTATCCCATCTACACCAGCACCAGTGGTCCTCAGAATAAAAAACCTTATAGAGGAGCCAAAACTCCAAACCAGCATCTGCAGGCTGGCTACACCAATCACATGGGCACTGGATACACAGCCCTGTACATGAGTGAAGGTCACTTGCAACAAAAATGGGATGAGTCACCTCAGATGACCCAGTTTGAGCAGGACATGGGGGGACGGCTGGAATCTGGGGTCAGTGGGTCATCCCAGTACCTAGAGCAGAACATGCTAGCTATCTCTCAAAGTCAGTGCCATCTACCTTCACAGTCCTCTGCCCCAGCCTATACAAGTCCCCATCAACAGGGCCTCCCACCCAATCCAGCACCATCTCCTTTAATGTATCCACAGGGTCACCTCAATTTCCCCCAGCACTCGCAACACCCGTCTTCATCTTCGTCATCTTATATGGAGAAATGTAATGCAATGCAGCATGGCTACAAAGGTTATGGTATACCACCTAATGCTCAGTATGGAAGACAACTCGGCAATCACAGCAGTCTAAAGCAGAGTGGATACAAACCTCAGAATAATTACGGTTATCAGCAAACTCCATCAAGGTCTGGATTTGAACAGGGTTCCCTGCAAGGAATGTCTGGTACACAAGAGAACCTTCAGAAATTCCAGCACTATAATCAGCCCCAGCAAAACTACTGCATAACAGATATTTCTGTTAGGTCACCAGAACAATACTATCAGACCTGCAGTCCAAGCTCTAATCATTCACCTGCAAGGTCTGTGGGAAGATCTCCCTCATACAATTCCACACCTTCCCCCTTAATGCCAAACCCTGATTCATTCCAGTATGGCCAACCTCCCATCAACCCCGGGACTTCATCATCCACAGGTTTACAAGACCAAAATATGCTGATGCCTCCTCATACTCATTCATCACCCAGTGTGAACCACCAGTCCCAGAGCTATTCTGGCTCCATGAAAGAACGATTTTCAGAAAAGCTCTTGTCAAACCCCAGTTTGTGGAGCCTCAATGCCCTGACGTCTCAGGTTGAAAACATCTCCAACAATGTCCAGCAGCTGCTGCTTTCTGAGGCCCTTATGGCTAACAAAAAGACCAGCAAGCGAAATCATCCAAAAAAGGGAGAAGACTATAGAGGTCAGTTAAAGGGAATGGAAGAGTCATCTTATCCTGAGAACCAACATGGTCCTCCTCCAACTGATGCTTACACAATTTCCAGGTCCATGACAACAGAACTGCAGGAGGGAGGATACTCTAGTAGCACTGAGGACCAGATGGACAGGAGCTACTACTATTTTGGTCAGGAAAAGGGTCAAGCACAAACACAGACACACTCACGTCTCAGTCTTGACATGGTGTCTACTTGCTCTTTAAACTCAGCTGATGATATATCTGTTAGGTCAGGTGACTCAGTTCGAAGTCTCCAGAGTGTAGCGTCTGAGGATAATCTTAACTGTGACCCAAGAGTACAGAGAGTACTGACTGGAGAAGAGCCCAACAGCTCTCTCCGTTGCATTAGAGATGAGAGGTCTCCTATCAGTGTAACAGCTCCAAGTCCTATGAAGCAAGAGAGCAATTCACCACCTGACATAAAGCGTTCAGAGAGCACTCTGAAGGAGAACTTTGAGGAGTCAGCATGGACTGAGAGGATGGCTGATGAGGAGGAAATTGGACAAAGAAAGCTGTCTGCAGAGCATGAGTGCAAAGGAGAGGTTGCAGAAAAGCAAGAGAAGTGGCTGGAGGATGAGAAAAGTCCTTCTCTTTTTCATAAAATAAATAAACCAGTATTAGAGGAAACTTATTCTTATGAAACAGAAGAAAATATCTACCAAGGGCTGCAAAACAAATTTGACTCAGAAAAAGAACACTCATCAGAGATGGACTGTTTTTCTGATCTTAATCACAAATGTAATGAAGGCACAGAAATAAAATCAGAAAATTTAAAATCAGAGCCACAGACCAATGCTGAAATGCTTGTGAAAACATCATCCAGCATTTCAGGCACTGATCTGTATTTGCCGGAGAAAGAAGAACATTCAAAGAGTGAGGATTCCATAGAGAACCTCACATGCACTGAGGGACCAGTGGACACCCTTGAGGAGCAGCCGTCTCTCCTCTCCCATAATTCCACTGAGGTGAGAGATGAAAAGGAGAGTCTGACAACCTCAGAGGAGGTCGTTAATAATAGAGCAAGACCACAAGAGTCCTTTGCTGAAGTCTGCAGTACATTTGAGGAAATGGGAAACATGCCACAAGTCAACACAGAAACAGCAGAATGCTTTGCCAAGGACACACAACACAGAGGCAACGAAAGGAGGTCAGCTATATGTGACAGTGCACCTCAGCCTCACACTGCCAAGAGTGGCTTCTCAGCTCTCAATGAGAAAACAACACCTTTGGCTCAGGCTAGGGATCATCATATCGATCGTAGTGATGCAAAGGTACTGGAGCCTGACTCTCCTCAGTTGCCGGGCAAGTCAATACTGCACTCTGCACCATCTTGGGCTGACACCCCACCCTCTCCCAAGAAAGGGGATGAGGATATGGAACCAGGGATAAGCTGTCCCAGTGCAGTGACTCCCTCAGCCAAACCAGAGCCCATGACCCCATCTGCACATACGAGAATGTTTGGTAAGAAACATGCACGGGGCAGGAGAAGACTAATGCATTCAAGTGTGGGAATCAGAAGGCAGCTAAGTGTAGAAGGAGACAGTGCTCTACCTTCTGCCCAAAATCCCAGTATGCCCTCCAGCAAAAGCACCCTTATTCTTGACCAGATGGAAACTGCCCACCAGGATATTAGCAGTCAAACACCTTGTCAAAAACTTGTGACAGAGAGTTTACCATCACGAATGTGCACTCGTTCTTACGGTTCGCAAAGTAGCCCAAAAGTCTGCCCTCAAGAGAGAAAGAAACCAGGTCCAAAACCAGGTGTGAAGCCAGGTCCAAAACCAGGTCCAAAGCCTGGTCCAAAATCAAATCTAAAACCTGGACCGAAGCCTAGTCCAAAATCAATTTCAAAACCTGGTCCAAAACCAGGACTTAAACCTGAGGTTATGCCCAGTGTAAAACCTGGTCCCAAACCAAGTTTAAAATGCACAGGACCCACAGAAAATGCGAAACCTGGTTCAAAACCTGCTTTAAAGCCAGGTACTAAACCTGGTCCTAAATCTGTTTCTAAACTAGGCTCAAATACTGCAGCTTTAGCAAGAGAAATACTTGTTCCAAAGCCAAGTCAAACCACCGCAGAGTCAAAGACAATTGAGGGCTCAGTACCTAAAGGACCAGGCCGACCAAGAGGAATCACCTCTAAGACCAAATCAATAAAGCGAGATGAAATTGTTCAGATTACAAAAGACCATACCAAGGACACACACTGTACACGTGAACTTATTTTGCAAGATGTGACCACAGCATTAACTTTGGACACACTTGTTGGTGTTGTGGACACCACTAAGGATGAAACTGTGGGTTCCACTTTGAAATCTACTCTAGACAGCAGTTGTGTGAAGTCCTTAGCAAGAGATCAAAAGTCCATGGTGCTGAGATCACGGAAACAAACCAGAGAAAAGCTGACTGAAGTTAAAGAGCAAGAGAATGATAAATCAACTGAGACACCTTCAGCAATGTTCATAGACTCACAAATATCAGATGTTATTGTGGATCAGTCATGTAAGACTGAATCTTCAAATCTTGAATTACCTAAGCAGAAGGATGTTTCTACAGATTCACTTCAACAATCAAATGAAGAGGTGATTTGCCTCAAAAGAAAACACAGTCTACCGTCCTCAGAACCCAAAAAGAGAAAGAAAGGTGTACAAGAAAGTGAAGTGAAGACACAGGAGCCTCCATCAGATACAGTCACAGGAGTCTGTAATGCAAAGGGAAAGCGAAAGAGGGGACAACACTTGCAAGCAGAATCTGAAAGTGTCACTGTGACCACTGATAATCCTCCCACTGATGACGGCGGTGACATGCCTTCTGTACCTCCTCAATGTCCCACTAAAACCAAATATTTGCCGCCTCGGAAAGGCAGGGGACTTAAATATGAGGCAATGGTTCAGAAAATCACATCCCCAGGGTCCAAAAAGCAACCTGTAAATATCCAACCAGATACTGTACCAGAAGAATCAACATTAAAACCAGTGCCACATGTATCAGAGCAGAAAGAGACTATGAACGCCCCTGAGGTGACTCACGAGGTGGACGAGAGTACAATAAGTACACAAGAGACCCAAAATACAGGAATTCAAACTCCAAGGAAAAAGAGGAGAAAGTGGGCCACTGTAGAGAGCAGCGAGACACCAGATGTAGCCCTGGAGGCTGGGAGCCTCGTTATCAACACACCAAGGCTAGCCAAACAGAGAGCCATTAAAAACAACCATGAAATGCATCTGAAGCAACGAAAGAGGAGAAGAAAAGGCAATGAACCACCAGAAAGCATCCCCATTGTGGAGCAACAGGAGCCTATACAGACTGATATTTTGCCCCCACCTCCACCCACCTTCTCTTTACCAGAAACAGGTGAACAGACACGGTATGAGGTGCCACCAAAAGAATTATGCTTACCACTAATAAAAGCCAAACGAGGCAGGCGGCCATCACTCAAAATCAAACAGGAGGAACTCTCAAGTCAAACAGAAGATGACAAAGGAAAGGAAAAAAAAAAGCCTGGACCAAAAAAAAAGGTTATGAATGTTCTCAAAGTTGTAGTGAAGAGGCCTAACTTAAAGACAAAATGCAGCAATGCTCTCTGCCCAACAGTGAAAGGAACATTATCGGACTTGTATCCAGCAATGAGTAACGAAAAATGTTCTTTTAGACCATATGTACACATTGACAGCTCTTTGGAGCCAGCATTTCTTTGTACCATCGTCAACAGGCCTGAGGAAGAGCAGATGCTCAGCCAGGCAAGAAAAAAGAGTGCAGCTAAAATGAAAAATCTAGTCACAGTTACCAAGGCAGTATCAAACTCCTCGGTAATGCTCCAGGGGCCCTTAGTTAACAAAAGCCTAATTGACAGGTGTCTAACATGCTGCATATGTGGAAAGCCAGCAAATTACAGAGAGCTTGGGGACTTGTGCGGCCCCTATTATCCTGAGGACTGCATACCACGAAAAATGCTGTCATCAACACACAGGAATGATTTCAGGCAAAACAGCAACTGTGCAAATGAGACGGAGGTCAGCTGCATCACAGAGCAAATGAACTCACAGGGTGCATGTGAGAAGGATGCCTATCAGGAAGGGGCAAGTGAAGGACACAGTGGGCATCCCAGGAGGGGGAAAAGGGCAATTAGGGAACAGTTAAGAACCCGTCCCACTTTGCGGATGAGGTTCAAAAGGCTGCTGCTGTTGCAGAGAAGACTTAGTGAAACTTCTCCCTCTGTTGGTGAGGAGGGCAGTGGAACGGCTCTGCAGAAACTGCAGACGGAGGCTGAGGTGAAAGAGCACTGGGCTCATGAAGCTTGTGCTGTGTGGACCACAGGCATAATACTTGTAGGAGGCAAACTCTTTGGGCTGATGGAGGCTGTTCAGAAATCTGCACATGCAGTAAGTGCTTCATTAATAACTTCCAGAGCAGATTTCAGAACATGTTTTGATGTTTGGAAGAGTATACTCAGAAATAGCTATATACACCACACTGTATCCCACAATGCAATGTGCCTGACTCAAATGAAAACAAAACAACTGAAATATCATGTGTGAGCTTTTTCTAAACAATGACAGAACACACACATATTAGATTAAAAATAAAAATAACAGCATTTCTGAGATGAGGTTGATTTGATCTATATTTCTGACTTATTTCTTTTTTATTATCTGTTTTTCTTTTTATTTATTATATAATTAAAAAAAACACCTTGCTACATATACAGCGTTAAGCTAATTGAGACTTGTTATAGCTCTTGCATATCATTGCTCTTCTGTTGATTTTGATTGCTTCCATTATCCTCATTTGTAAGTCGCTTTGGATAAAAGCATCTGCTAAATGACTAAATGTAAATGTAAATGTAAGTATTAAAAAGAACCCAGTAATAATAATAATATATACATTGACTCTAGTGGGTCTGGAATTGTATTAGCTATACTGTATTATTTGCAACTGGTGGTGGCTCAGGGGACTGTCAGGGGAAGAGTCGATATTTTAGAGAGAAGCTCCTCAGGCTTTCTGTCTCATCACAGAAATGCTCCAGGTGCCAAGGTGAAGGAGCTTCCATCTGCTGTAGCTGGAAGAGCTGTACTCAGAGCTACCATTATGTCTGCGCCAAAGAGATGGGTAAGAGTTTTGCCACTTAAAAGTGTGCTGTGTGTTTGTTTACAATATTTACTGTCCATCTAGTGACTCCACCCATGAAGCTCTGTTTAGGAACTAAGCAGGGTATGCAAGCATGTATAATTACTCGATTCCTCCTAGACTCGTATACCATAATTTCAACTATTAAATTACTGAGTGGAAGGTTCTGACTTACAGGTTACAACAACTAACCGCACTTTTATGGATTCGTTTGTGTGTGTGTGTGTGTGTGTGTGTGTGTGTGTGTGTGTATGTGTGACCTTTGGCTATAGGTAAATTTTGACACTGGTGCTACCAGAATAATTTTTCTATAAGGTACTTTGCTTAATTAGCCTTATGCACATACATGCCCATATCTAGTTTACCTAATATAATTCTTGTGACTAGTTGTTCCTTGGAAGCTCTTACTGTAGCTTCCTGGGAACTGGTTTGACTGATAAAAACCTGTGTACTCCAAATCCCAGAAGTTGCATAGAAATGCAACTGGCAGATATCGTCGGCTCTGGACAATATGCACCAGATGGTTCATGAATGCTCCATGGCATGTCATCCAAGGCTGAGACTAGTTCCCCTCCATCGTGAATTTCTCTGTGCCATCAGAAATTGCCATCATAGAAAGTGGTGGTTACATTACTGGATATGGGTTTAGTCAGAAATGAGAGCGACATGGCCTTGCTTTACATTTCCAATGGCATCTTCTAAATTCTACCTTTAATTCTTTGCCTTTCTTTCCTCTGTATCTTTTTCCAGGCTGCACATTTCAAGAAGAGACCTTCTCTATTAGGTGTCCAAAGCACAAGGTAAGCAGGTGAATTGATTTCACATGCAGCAAAGGACATCTCTGATCTAAAAGACACCCCCATTATACCATGAACTTCAGTGTCCTTGTAACATTCTACCACCTCCCTAACAACAGCGAGGAGTGAAACTAGACAGCAGAGCACAGTTCCTCATCAGCACCATCTCTCAGGGCAACAGATGAGCCCTGAGCATATCTCACCCTTATCTGTCTGCTATTGACTGGGCAGCTCTCCACTGACATGAAAAGTTAGTGAAAGGATGTTAATTAAACATTCTAGACTCTCTAGGTCTCCTTGTTCCCCTTTAGGAGCCACAAACTTTAAAGAGCAGAAAAAAGAAGACATTTAGAAGTGCTGCCTGATGATTATTACTCGATGGGGAACGGCCAAATTTTTCACTCAAGGTTTTGGATCTTGCCTGAAGCAAAAAGCCATCCAAAAACTTTCAAGCTCATACTGATTTTTTGAAATTCCTAAACCCAAAACATTCTGCATTATTTTACTCGCCCTTCATGTCATTCCAAACTCTCTAACAGGAACATCTCTGAAGAATCTTTACACAGATCTTTTCCAAACAACCACTGCTCACCACAAATGTCAAGTACTTGTGCATTATATTCCGAGTCGTTAAAACACAAGTGGGAACCAACAACGTAAATCCAGGTCAAGGTGCCATCTTGGTGCCACTGTAGATGGGACTATAATCTGGTCCTGGTTATATTATGACTTCAAAATGACTAATTCTGTGTGCTGTTTATGGTGTTTTGTTCTTTTCGAGCTTGATAGAATTGTGCTGTATTTCAAAGAGCTGCATGAAGATTCTTCAGAATGTTTTCTTCTGTGTTCTACTGAAAAAACAAAAAGCATATGGGTTTGGAACAGCGCCAGAATTAATGGAATAATCCAGGTTCAACACAAGTTAAGGTCATTTGATAACCCTTGTGGCGTAATGTTGGCCAATATACACATTTTCAGTTAGTTGTTGTGCCGGGCCATTTGTGGTTGCAAAGGTGTTCTGAGTGTTTTTTAGCATTAGCCTACTCTATGCATTTGCTAGGGTGTTGTGGGTTGTTACTAGATGGCTACGTAGCTCTCTAGATATGGCAAGTTACATGTCCAAGTTTAATACTTAGGGTTAGTGATTTGTTCAAATCCCTAACCTAAGCTTTCTGTAGTAATATTCATAATGCTCTCCGTTGCTTAGATTCACATGCCTCTTCATTCTTTTTATACTCTTCCATTTTGCTGGCCCATGCGCCACCTACAGGTAACCTGTGAACAACAACAGAGGTAGGTCAGGGAGAGAGAAAGGAAAAAGGATAGACTGAACAAGAAAGACCGAGAAAATGGGCATTGCAGAAAGAGAGAAAGAGAAATGATATTCAGCAGTAGTACAGCTTCCTCTCGGAGACAGCAAGACAAAACCTGGATGGAGATCAAAACACCCCACCCTCCTCTTTCCCCCTCCCTTCCTCTTTCGCCCTCCCACGACAAAGGAAGAGGAGAACGGAACGAGAGAGAAAGAGACAGACAAACAGAGCAAAGGAGAAAGTTCAGAACAAGCAGAGAACACATCAGCAGGGGGATCTAAGGGCTTTGGGTCTCTGGGATGCCAATTTGCCGCTTTAATGAAAGCGAGCAGTAGAGATACCACCCCCGTCCAGGTCTCCCAGACAATCTACTCCTCCTCTTCATCTTCCTCTTCTCCTCTGTGCTCACACGCATTCAGTGGCGAGCTCTGTTTTAGGTTCACGTGGCTTGAGAACATGGCAACAGCAATGGCGACGCTTTAGGTCAGGCCGAAGAGGGGCAGCACTGCAGGCAGGGCAAGAGGATGATGCTGTTTTTTCCCTGTTCTTGCATAAGGAAAAGCTCCATTTGCATTTCTTGAAGGCAATGCCAGATCTGGCCAGGCAGCAAAAGGATGGTGGTAAATTTAGGTTTTAGACTTCGGTTCGGAGTAAATAAAATGCTGCTTCCAATAAAATGTCGTTTTTCAATCTCATGTTCATCCGGTGATCACAGGAATCATCTCTAGTCACTGCACTGACTAGGTGACGAAAAATGAGTGCTGTCAAACGATTAATCGCGATGTTCCATTGCAGTCAGATTTTGAATGAACATTATAAATGTAGTTCGAAAGAGATTCTCCATACATTTAAAAAGTTTAAATCTGGAAAATCTTTCTGTATATGTAACTTCAGATCATGTGAAGCACATCCGAAGTTCAGTTATTGCAGCTGTGATCGGATCACCCGAGATGGGTGTGTGATATTACCAGACGTAAACAGATCCTAAGTTAAGCATTTCGGGCTGAACTAACAGCCGATGTTTGTTTGGAACAGCAGAACGTTTGATGAATATCAATGCAGTCCTTCCTTGCAAACACAGTAACAAGGGCAGCGGATGCGTCGCGGTGTGAGAGAGATGCTGATTACCAGCGATGAAGAGCAAGAGGATTAGTTCAGAGATCAGAGAGAAAGCGAGGGATCGGACCCAGAGCAGAGGAGGGAAAGAGAATGAGCGCAACGGCAAGAAAAGCTGCGGAGGAGGAGAGATACATAAAATAAAAATAGCATCCATGCCAGCACAATTAGGAAATGGTCCTGCAGTGTGTTTCAGAGAACGGGCCGGCTGTAGATCCCGGCTCGACGGTGCTTTCATATCGGCTCAGCGGCCACTGCTCCTGCGCAGGCAATTAGAGAGCTCATGCAATGCGTGAGATGCACATAAACAATGCGCATATAGTGCTCCCCTGCTGCCGCTGCCGCATACATAACACCCGTGTCATGCACAGAGTGCAGATATATAATAATAATAATGTTTTATGTATAATATATCTATAGTAATAAGATCAACTCTATAATAATTGCAAAGATGTTTTTAAAATAATAATAATAATAGTTGTTGTTATATACTAATTGTGTTATTGTTGCTATTATTATTATTATTATATTAATTATTATTGTTATTATATTACAATATTTTTGTAATTATTACTATGAGTTAAATATTGTATTATATTTAATTTGTGTTTTAAAGTGAGACTAATCAACCAATGCCACAAGTCTTCACATAATTCATTGCTTATACTGATATTTGTTTTGTGGTTTTCCCTCCAAAATGATGTCACTTCCTGGAGGATGATATCATATAGGAACTTGCTCTTGTTAGTTAAAGAAATATTACAAAAGACTAACAGCATGGAAAGTTGACGATGGCATAAAAACAAAATAATATACAAATTACAACAATATTTCCAAGAAAAAATAAGTATTGTTTGCAGCATTTCAAATGAACACATTGTAACCTAAATTAATTTAAAATTCACTTCAGTTTTGATCAATTTGACTAATTAGACGTTCCTCTTTAAAAATTGTTCTTTATATTCTTTGTATTAAGACATATGATCTTTATATTAAGACATATGGGGGTGGGGGGGCTTGAAGGTGTATTATGACCCAGCAATATTTCAGAAAGCTCCAGAATATTTCCCCACTCTTACACATTTCAAATTGTTCTGTTTTCCAGGCATTGTAACATCCCGGCGCATGAGGACTGGTGAATGTCACCTATGCAGTAGAACAAGGACATGCGTCTGGTGCTGTGGACACCCAAAACACTGACAAAAACTGGGGCTTCAGTCGAAGCACAAAGATACAGTAGCAATACCGACCCAAGATCAGATCATCTCTGAATCCATCCGGCCCGGTTCAAACACAACAACCGTCATGGCCAAACGATGAAAAAGGGAAAGACGCTTTTGTTATGAATCCGAATGTGCCATTCTTCCATTTATTCCGTGTTCTGGAGCGGATGTTATCAGTCAGGGACACCTGGTGGCAGATTTGGCCTGCTGCCCCGAGCACTGGCTGGCACAGACGCATTTCCTCTGTGGGAGGGGAATTGAAATTTGAAGATGTCATGCAACATGCACTCACTGGATGTATTTCAATGGACACTTACATGTTACAAAGAAAAAAAAAATGATATTGTACATGGTGTGCTTTACAGGTCTAAATATTCTGATATCATGAAAAAAAAGAACATAAAAATGCATTATTTTAATATATTGCTACTCCAAGATGTAGGCTTATTTTCATGTGCACTTGAAGACAATACGGCACCACTGAGATGTCCAACTGTGCATCCGGATGACTAAAATATCCTGCGTTCATGTTATGTGTATTAGCTGCTCAGCATTTAGGCGTAGTTCCCCCCAAAAATGAAAATTCTGTCATCATTTACTCACCCTCATGTCATTCCAAACCTGAGTTTCTTCTGTGTAACAAACACAAAAAGTGACATTTCAGACCGTTCAGTTCAGTTCAATTTTAAAGTATTTATTTTTGTCATTTTTGGAAAAGGGCAGCTTGGACATTCTTCCAAATAACTCAAATGCACAAAGTCAGTCATACAGGTTTGAAGCGACATCAGAACAAGTAAATAATGTCAAAATTGTCATTTTTGGTTTGAACCTTGAACTTACAAAAGCCTCAGCAATGTGACATGATCTATACCACGAACAGATTTGACATTTCCGTTCACGTTATTTGAGAAATGATGCAGAAGACAACGTGAAAACTGAAAATGAGAATTCATAGTCATTTAATCAGATGTATATGTGACTAACATATTATAGCCTTCACTTCACTGCAGTATAACAGGTAAGAGCGTGCATAGAGATGACAGAACCATCACGTAATTATTTGATTCCTGATTCTAAGTAATTGTGTATATAAGTATTTGATGCTGTTTAAATGTAAGATGTGATGTACTATTATAATTGTGTATAGTATTTCTTAGAGATGTTTATTTTCTATAAAACAAATATGTTATTGCTTACAAAAGTTATTAAAACATTGAATCAAACGGACTTTTTTGGAATTGTATTTGTTCACAGCTCATACTGCAGTGTTTCTGCCATGAAATATAATAGATGTGTGAACATGAACGCTGTCTTTGGAATTGAGATCAAAATCACGTTTTGTTTTGTTGGTGCTCAACACAAGTAATTCAGTGCTATTATCCTTAAAGATGTCTCTGTCTCACAGCCTGAGGTCCGAAATTACATCTGGAGGCATACAGAAACAGATCTATGCCTGCTTGCTTTCTTTTATTTACTCTGCTGGGCGCTTCAGCTGGTTTAGCAAGGTAAAAACAAAACCATTCTGTTTCAGGTTAAAGAGTATTGCACAAATGTTCAGCACATCTCACCACTTGCACACATGACTAACTTCCTATATTTATTTCAGGGGTGAGTTGCATAAACTATATATATTAAGACAGTGCCTTAAGAACTAGTTTGACCAACTAGCAGTTAACCAAATTTTATAATCAGTTTTATATTTTGGATTCAGCTTAGACTAAATTCTGAACAAGTCTTAAAGAACAAAATTAGATGACTAACTTTTAAGACTAGTCTAAACCTTTTATGTAACTAGGCTTTGGAGTATCAAAGGAATATTCATATAGTCATGTTTTGCAGCATATGAAAAATTAGAAAATTTGCATTTGGACAAATGCACTTATAAAGGAAGTCAATGCATTAGCCTGGACTAAATATAAAAATTCACGGTTCTGCAAGTGTGGAAACAAAACCTAAACGCTAAAAGGGAGACCGGGGCTGGTTGTCACATTTCTTTACTTCTATACACAGATATAGGTTACTGTAAATATTTCCACTTTTACTTATAGCCTGTAACACACTCTTGTCGCGAGAACACAGTTCAAGCTTTTAGCTAAAATTTGCCTGAATGTATGTCAGTGCCCTTTTATGGCGTTAATTTGTTTGTCTGACAGCTATAGGAAAAAAAACTGATATAGCGGTATTTTGGTTTGGATGTTTTATAATTCAGAACTGACTATAATTATGCTACCGTTCAAAAGTTTGGGGCTAGCAGTTTTTGGTTCCCACAACATTAGTTTTTAGTTTCCAGAAAGTAATATTTTTAAGATTTGTGTTTGGTTAGCCAGGAGAGTTTTCTTAACGGAAACAGAATGTTCATTTTTGGTTTGTAGAACGTCATTCTAACGTTAATCTAACGTTTTCCTAATGTTATTATAATGTTCCCGAACATTTTCTTAACGCAGGGGTGGGGAATGTTGATCCTGGAGGGCCACGCTCCTGCAGAGTTTAGCTCCAACCCTGAAAAAATCTAGAAAAAAATACCTAACTGCATCCTGAAGACCTTGATTAGCTGCTTCAGGTGTGTTTGATTAGGGTTGGAGCTAAACCCAGCCCTCCAGGATCATCGCTCCCCACCCCTGTCTAAACGGAAATAGAACGTTACTTTTTGGTTCCCAGAATGTTTTTTTAAGGTTTGTTTTTGGAAAGTTTTCTTAACGGAAATAGAACATTCATTTTTTTTGTTTGTGTAATGTGAAAAGGTTATAGAAAGAATTCAAACACAATCTTTGCATATAGGAATTATCTTTGCACAAAACGAATTGATTAAAAATCATTGAATTACGAAATGCAAAAGTGTATACATCATTTAAGAAAAATTGCTATAATGCATACAGGATACAGAAATCCTCCTCTCGATCTATCGTGACTGACGATCTAAATCAGACGATCAGGATTATGGATGACGTGGCTCACATTTTGTTTGTTGGACTGTAGGCTATATGTCATAACTATGACTACTGTAGGTGAGGCCTTCTCTCTGAGAGCCATCAGCATTCAGTGTTTATAGAAACAAATGAAAAGTGTTTGCCTAAGTCAGTATTTATTTTTTTAGAACAATTATTCATCTGTTTGATGTGAGACCCCATTAAGTATCGACACGAAAATGAAGGCATGCTGTTTTACACTTACAACTGAAACACATCTAACCATTGTGCTCAAAGCTACGCATTCAGTAAAGTTTGAGGTTGTACACAGTCTTGAAAAGGCTACAGACACAAAATATCAAGGATTTTTTTGTGTGTGTGCTCCCTATGTAACTCAAGAGTCCAAGTCACTAAGAAAATGATCATATGAATACAGGAAACCCACTCATGATCTTCTGGGTATATTTTTGACGCTGATGACGATGTGCACATTTTATTTGTCGTACTCGTTTCTTTCAACATTTCCGCTTGAGATTAAAGTGTAGGTAATGTGACCACATTATACTTCATTCCCTTTGAAAAGGTTATAGACATAGTCGTTTATACAGGAAACATGTTTGCACAACAGAAATATGTATCAGTATAACAAATACCTAATACTGAAATCCTCTCTTCTAAATATAAGTTTTAATGTTGATTTTGATGGCCTACCCCCTCTAGCTGATACCACTCTATACTTTTTCATTGTTTATTAGATGAAAACTATTCTCAGAATCTGGTCAATGTCGCGAGTGTTTGCAGGAAATCATTATAAGATAATAAAAGGATACTTCTTCTACAAGAGGTTGTTTAAACAGAGATTGTGATGTACTGTAGAGCTGTTTCTGGTGAGACACAAGCCCCTCAATCCTACTGTTTCTCTGTTACATGTACATCTAAAGTTGCACATTACAACTTGAAGGTGGTGTGGAAACACTATTTTCTTTGTCCGCGTCTCTAAACATGACTTTAATAAATAAATCACAGATGTCATGTAGTTAATTTATTGAAAGGTGCATGTTTTTGACTGTTTCAGATGGTCTGCACCAGCACACAGACACACGTTTTCATGTCATCTGACCGAAAGGTTTGATCTTGGGGAAACACGCACAACAGCAGCTGTGTTTTGTCATGATTGTCTTCAGAATTGATCCACTTTTATTAAAACAATGCGGCATGAAGTTACTGTATTCAACGGCACGTAGGTTACTGTATTCAACACTGTAGGTTCATGCAAGAACGTATGGTTACCAAAAAACTAAAAATAATGTTCTCCTAACGTTTGGTGTTTGACGGGCTGTAGGACATTTAGCCTGGTGTCATGTTCAAGGCTGCATTTATTTGATTAAAAACTTGTGAAAATAACAATTTCAAATAACGCTTGTCTTAGATTTTAAATGGCTAGTCCACTCAAAAATGAAAATTGTCATAATTTACTTGCCCTTGTGTTGTTCTAATGCCGTATAATCCTAGTCTTATGAGGGTATACGATAAGGTTTGGTAAGAAAAAAATGAAATTTAATATAATCTTACGAATATCCTTACTTAACCATTGGTCTCTGTGTGCGCGTTCATGAGACTATATTAGCGCCGTAGTTCACTCCTACACCCGCGCAGGAAAAGCACACAAGCTGTGTGTTAAAATAAAATAAATAAATGAAAATAAAAAATAAAGATGCTGACAACATATTGAAAGATTTCATTACAAAATACTTTTATTTACATTCTTAAGAATAAATCAAACAGAAGACAACAGGATATGCTGTGTGTGCGCCTGCAAGTTGAAACATTTCGTCTTTGAGACTCGATCACAAGCACTACAGAAAAGTTAGCGTACAAGTAATGAATGTCAATTGCAAATCTCACGGTTACTGCTATAGAAAACGTGTCTAGTAATCAGAGTTCGTACATAACGGTGACTACAGATGAAATTTAAATATGCTTCTCTCCCTAACAAGAGCTTCGGGCAGATCCTCATATCGCTATCAAATATCTTTGGATAAAGATGTTAACGCTGATGTCTTTGCTTTAGAGTCAATACTTCAATAACATTCGATGCTGATGAAATCATTTGGATTTACTAACTCCAATGGAAGACTGGTTTGAAAATACAAACTAAATAGTGGATTCAATGGCAACGAGTGGGCTTGTTTTTATCTGTAGGTGACTAGGCAGCCCACTCACTAAATAGTGCAAATGGACACAAATCCAGTGAACAATATCACATTGTGACTGTTCATAGAAACCGTTTTTGTTCTGCTGACTTCTTCATATGGTTCAACAACTGCAGCAGCAGGCCCTCTTCAAATACTGCTCACCTACAGCGTCAAACAAATCATAAATAAACTTATTTAAAATATATATATATACACACAAAGAAAAAGAACTTTTATAAAGTCTTAATTCTCTTAAATCAATATGTAGAATTCATCCCAGCCAATAACATGCTGCAAGTAGTAACTACTTTATTCAACTCGCGGTTGGCATGGCAATGTTCAATTCTCTCAAAAGGTGCTTATCGTAAAGCAAAGCTCTACAATGTGTGTCCAACTCAACCTCAGACCAGCGTCCAGTTCACCCCAACAAATCACCATCTAGTGGCTAAATCAGCACTGACAGAGCTTCGTTTCACAAAGCCATTTCACAGAAGAAAAAAAAACAAAAAAACTCTTCAATTTCTTTTAGGGCAGATAAATAAGTTAAATATTTAATTTCATATCAAAAAGGTCAAGAAAACACTGTTTGGATGAGGGTTCCGTTATTGCCTCTGCATCTCGTCACTGGTTTTGAATACGCAGTTATAAATTGTTGGGGAGAGTTGAAACAGTCTTGGCGATGTTGGATGATATTGACTGAGGCCTGAAATAAAGAATGTGTTGATTCTCGATTGAGAGATCTCGGGGTGTGTTTGTAAAAGTGCTCTTAAGTGTGTGTGTTGGTGTGTAGTTGGCTAGGTGGACGTGACGGTCGTTCCGCTGCCTAGTTTGATGATCATCTGTTGGCAGTCGTGGAGGGTGCGTTTGTCGCCTAGTTTCTCCAGCGTCCGGGCGGCGTCCACCAGCATGCCCACCCTCTGGCCCGGAGCGGACAGGAAAGAAGGGGGCAGGTAGCGACACGCCAGCATCACAGCCTCTGCCTGCTCCCGCTGGCCTGGATGCATCTCACACTCCTCTGCGCAAACACACACAGTAAATGTAAGTGGAGTGCATACTAACAGGAAAATGACTTGCCTAGTGGCTGGGAACTTTATTGGGAAGTGCAACACAATTACATGACTGAAAATGATTTGGAATAATGACAATGTTGTTACTCAAAACCAAAATGTCAACTAGTAATGTTATGAGTTGCACTTTTTGTTTTAACACCATATTTCTTCCTTATTAAAAATATAATATATGATGACATTATACATTATATACATAATTATGCTTTTATTCAGCAATATGGTAAAAATGAAGAGTTCAGATGCAAAAGCCTCTAGTGCCGCAATGAATAGGTTATTTTTATTGCCATTAAAGTGAAATAACTAAACATAAGAGCCTGATAAAATTGCTAATTTTGCATCAGAACTCTTCAAGTATTTCTTAAAAAAAATAATTTTAATAAAAGGTTTTTAAAAAAAAAAATTACTAACCCCAATGAATGGTAGTATTAATATAAATATAATATAACATAATATAATTAAAAAGTTAAAAGGTCAGTATTTGTTATGTTTTTAACAGAAGTCTCAACAAGGCTGTTTTTTTTAAACAAAATACAGTAAAAACATCATTATGAAATATTCCAATATAAAATACCTGTTTTCTGTTTGAATATATTTTCAAATGTAATTTATTCCTGTGATGCAAAGCTGAATTTTCAGCATCATTACTCCAGTCTTCAGTGTCACATGATCCTTCAGAAATTATATATAATATGTTGCTTGTTGCTTATATCAAAAATGCTTGGAAATGCACACACACACACACAGCATGTTCACCTGTTCTGCTTCCAGTCGTGGCGCGGCGACGCAGACTGCGGTCCAAAAGCTGGTGTGTGCGTGTTGGACTGGCTCCCGCCATCAGCCGAGCTGTGGCTTCATGCAGGAACAACTGCAGACACACAAAAACAGAACGATTGAGTTATACAGGCAAACACACTAAATAATCCTGCCTGCAGACGGTCACTTAAACCAAGAAAATAATGTGCTTTTGATGTCAAAAATATTCATACTTCCTTATAAAACAAAATTAGTGTGCAACCTTTTTTGTAATCTGCTTTAAATAGGAACACCCGTCAAAAAAACAAATGTCAACCTTTGCAGAATTTGTATGCAGTGTTATTTACACACTTTGTCTCACAAATGAAGTAAAAAAAATACATTTAAAAATATATATATTTATCAGCTTTTTATATTTATATTAGTTTTCTTTGATATATACAGAAAGAATTTAAAAAATAATATATATTGATTAATAAAAAAAAATGTCTGTGTGTCTGAGACAGAGAGTGGGTGGTATACACTGTTGATGCTTACATAAGATTTTGATCACACTGCCTGACCCAGGACAAGTTGTATGCAATAGTTTGCTCAAATAGATAGGTTCACTGAACTAAGAAATTGAGACATAAATATGAGCATGCCATGAAACATGAGCAGGTCATGTGGTCGTGTGGACTCTCACCCTGCGCATGGCCGGTCTGAAGCTCTGGGTGAGTTTGCGGAGCGAGCTGAGGTCCTGCTGGAAGCCCTGCAGCTCTGCAGGCGAGGCAGCCGTCGAGGAGCTCTTCTGAGACGCCACCTGCTGCTCCTGCCAAATGTTAGTGCGCGTCACCAACAACAGATCACACAGCAGCAACTGCACCAGCTACAGCACAGACAGACAGAAACAAATCAGACAGTCTCTTCCAGTCCAAAACAAAAGCCTTGAAATACTTTACTTTGAGAGCACAAATACTACCTTTGTGTGTGCGACACAGCAAAAAAAAACATGCCTAAATAAAGAACAGTTTCATGTGTTGTTACACAAATGATGTATCAAGAGATCTGTGTTAATTTGAGGAGAACTGACTTCGTACATCACCCTGGGATCGGTTAATTAAAAGTAGCTAAAAAAATAAAAACAGTGTGTTCAGGAGTCACTATGGTCCAGCTCTGTATTGCACTGCAGGAACATTGCACAGTTGAGGCACATGCAATGCAACTACAATGCACTACAGCCCTGTCCAAGAAAAAACACCCACCGCAAACTAACAGCTCCACATGGTACAATGAATGTGTATGTGTGCACATCTACCTTGTCTAGCGTGTTGGTGCTGCAGTGTGGGCCGAGGTTGAGGCTGTCTCTAAACAGGCCACTGGCTTTCTCGCAGTAGCAGAGGCTGAGCTGGTAGTTCTCTGGTTTGGACAGTAGGGAGCGCACTGCTTTGAAAGTGTTAAGACAGGTTTTGGGCAGCGGACTCCTGCAACACAAACAGGATGCGCTTAGCACAGACTGAGCTAAAACAATAAACCGACACAAAATGCACATCAAACGAAGCGTTATTCCCGGATGGCGAGTGGAAAGATAAATGCGGCTGTATCAACAAAGAGTGATTCGCCAGGAAAAGCCACTCTGATGAGAGCAAATTATAACTCTGCAGTCTCTTTACAACCAGTTTGATCTTTGTTTACTTGTGCTAATAATATTTTTACAAAGTAAATATCGTCTGAGAGTGGCATTAGTGGATGAATTCAACAGATTTTCCTGGAGAAACCACAATAATATAATATAATATATATATACACACACATATACACACACACATCTTTAGACATCTGTTGTTATTGGTAACTAAAATTACACTTATAAAATTAGTTTTCGTTATTTGAAATAAAGCAGTAATAAAATACAAATATTACATAAACTAAAATTTAATGCAAAGGTTAAAATGGCATACTAACAGAAAATAATAATTTCAGTACTTCAACAAACTTATTTAAAACTAACAAAAATAAAATGTAAAATAAATAGAAAAAAAATAAGTTAAAATTAATTATAGCTAAATAAAATAAAAACAAATATAAAGATGAAAGCTAATTTAAAATATAAAAAAATAATAATAATTTAACAACATGTAAATTACACTAAAATAATATTTCTTAAAAATCAACCTTCAAACCAGTTGTGCAGAAACAGATACTTATTTTTTTTCCAAGATTCTTTGATGAATAGAGTTCACAAGAACAGCATTTATTTGAATTAGAAACGTATGTAACATTATAAATGTCTCTACATTTTTGATATTAAACCATAAATGTATAATACTAAAATAGCACTGCTTTGTGGTTGTCAAATGTGTCCATAGACAAAATTATGAACTACTACCAGAAAACCTGTGTGAACTTGATGAACCTTTCAACCAATTAGATCCTTATTTACTTAATATTTTGAATTAAAATAATAATAATACTATTTTTGACTGTCACGTCACTTACTCAGCGGTCTGAAGGCTGCGTGGCAAGTGCTCCACTGCCGGGTACAATCTCTCTGCCGCCACGTCATCTCCCTGGAGCCAATTAATGATCACCACAACAACCGACGACCACCACTTCGAGTGAGGGTCACATCCTGGAGGTCAAGGACACAATGGTGATCACACACGTACACTCACAAACTGTCCTTCATTCACCCAACTAACATCTGCTTGAATGAAAACACGCTGTGATGAACGCAGTGTGATGTGAAATGTGCTGAGCTGAACAGAAAGCAACAACGCAAACTTATTTGAGCCCAGCAGTGGCCACTCTCTGCTGTGTCTTGTCTGAAATGTTATTCTCTGATATTGCTAAGATGACCCAGGAGTCCTGAAAACAACACTCTGGGTCAGAGCAGAAGTGCATTGAGGGCTGACCTGTAACTGTGGCCATGTTTGACCCGATGGCGAAGGACTGTGTCGTGGCTCCTGCTGCGTCTGAGGCGCTGGTGAGCAACTGCAGGTATTCCAGAGAGTCTGAGTGTTCACTGTGAAATCAGATATCAAAACATTATAAAAGGTGTTGAAAAGGTGGCTAACTGTTTATTGCCAGTTCTAGAAACCAGTGCAGCTCTGTTCCCTACAGTAGCCTACATGAGATTGTGTGTAAACTAGCATTGAGAATAATCACCCACCCATCTCCATCAGTGAGGTTCTTGTCACCTCGTGGCTGCGCCACACAGTACAGGGCCTTTTCCAACAGATGCTCGCGGAACGCCTGGGTCACCTGAGCCAGTGGGTCAACTACAGACAAACGCAAAAACACACAAGGGGAATCATTATCAGGAGTACATTAATAAACACATGCTACAAAAAAAGTGCTCCCTTCAGCCTGATTTTGTCTGTATGGCGCTGACCTGAGTTTCCCGCCTGGCTGTAGATGCTCTCTTTAGGGGTGCTGCGAATGGACCAGTCCTCGTCCACAAAGAAACGATGACCCAGCGGGTGACACAACCACTGCATGGCAGGAGGGACGCTGCCACTGGGCGACAGACAGGCCTGCCGAGCGCTGCTCAAGAACACTCGCTGCAGGACAGAAAAATTAAGTCATATCTCCACTTACCATATGCAGAACACATCAAAATATGGATACATTATCAAACAAAAATGAAAGCAAGTGCCATTCAAATAACTGCACTGGATGAAAATACAGGGTTTGATGCTGTGCCAAAACCAAGTGATCATTTTAGGCATCACGCGCACTACTGTGGCCAAGTCTGAAAAGTAGAAGTGCACTTCTAAGATATCACATTTTGGCCAAAGTCTAAGGCAGCACTGCATGTTTCCTTGGCACAAAATCTAATCCTAGAACTATGACAAGCTCAGTAAAAAAATTAACCTGAGACCAGGTGAGAGAAATTTTGATTTTAAGTAAAATTTATTTAATAATAAAAATTACTCATTAAAAACACTTATTTTTAAAAAAAGTGGACAAATGCATGAAAACACTGCATACTCTTCACTGTGTATACATTTCTTCTTATTAAAGTTACAAAAGTGATTTAGTCAGAGCAGTGAAAGATTTTCTCTCTTTTGTTGTTTGATTAACATGAACGACAGACAGCAGGAATATTAGACTGCTGTCACTTTAAGAGCTGCCCAGATCCAATATACTGTTACACATGTGTTTACTCTCTCAGCTGTTTGCTTTCACTTAAGACCTAAATTACTGTGTTTACGAGGATACTTAGATGGGCATTTTGACACATAAAAGGGTGTGTATTTAACCATTTAAGCCTATAAAGAAGCAAAAATAACTCCAAAATCACGTTCAATACTCCCGCGCTCTATTAGCACCATCACGTGCACACCTCTCTAACAGCGCTCAGCTGCATATACCGAAATGAGCTCTGTTTTGCTGCGGATTCATCGGCTTAAAATCACTTCTTTTTAAACTGCAATGTTAAAAAACATGTGCAAAAATAAGCTTTCGTGACCGCGTAGCATAGCAACATCACGAGACGACAGTCCAAAATCAACTGGTTGAGAAATTTCTACCGTTTAATCATGTCTTCCGGTATATCGCTCACCCCTAGCACACACTATGCTGATGAAATTTATGTCACGTGCACTGTGCACATACCCAAGCATACTTGCAAAAATTGTCATATACTCTGGGCTTAACTCCGAGTCAATTTGCTGCCCATGTACACTTGCTTTTGTGCTTTGATCATAGTCAATATTTGCATGCAGTAGACAATAGAGCAGCTGGCTAGGTTTTGGATCAAGGCTATGCGCATGCATGTGTGTGTACTTACAGTAGTGAAGTGAAGCAGGCGGGGAAGGCTGGTTTTAACCCGTAGGGCTGCAGATACATAGATTTCTGCCAGTGTGGCAACAGGGAGACAGTCTCCTGCACACTCGGCCAGGTTGAGAGCACCCAGTGCCATGTGGATCGCAGAGAGGTGGCTTCCTCCGAGCTTGCCTGCACACAGATCAACATCACGAGCAAATACAATGAATGGCTAGAAGATTTATCATGTGTTGTGTCTGGTTAAGGGGTGTCACGATTTCCTATAAGAACTTAATGCTCTAAAACGGTCTCTGACAAATAACAAATGACAGACCATAAGTCATTCAGGAGCTGCACAGAGTTGCGATCATATGAATATGCAGAATTTTTCATTTTAAGTGACTACATTGTACTAATTCATTCTCAAGATTTAATAATTTGTTCTCGTTTTAGTTAAATCGTGGCCATAAATTTAAGTACATTAAAACAAGGAAACAACGTAGTACAATGTGACCATAACTTAACTAAAAGAAGGGAACACATTAACAACTAGATAATAATTTCTTAATTCGTGGCCACACTATCTTTTATTTTCTCTCTCCATATATCATGTCTCCATATTCTTTAAAACCTATATCTCTAAAAAGGCCAATAAAGAATCATTGTGCCCAAAATAACTTTTATAATTGTTAAATGATTATTTGCAATGATTAGCTCTAGAAAACCACACTTTTCTTTCCGTCATACGTTTGTGTGGATATATGTATATATTCATTATTCATTTTACTAGGGTGAAGTAAGGGGCAAAATTCATATGCAAATGTCAGAGATAGCAAAAAGGTGGCCTAACAGTTGCTCTTCACAAGGTTAGCCGATTCCTTGATATGCTACAGCGACTTACCGGTCATGTGGAGTTGGTGTAGACGGTGGTAGACCAAGGCGGCATCACGGCAGCTCTTACGGGCATCTTCCTGTAGGAGGCGGTTGGAACGGAGGGCTCCGGCGCGGCTAGCTAGCCAACGGCCCACCCACAGTCTCTGCAGACACAGACGCAGGGCGGACCACAGCACCGCACAGGTCAGGTCCAGCTGAGACGTGGGCAGAGGACGACCGAGAGCTTTGAGACACGTCCAGAGGTTCTGAGAGGCCTGAGCAAAGTCGCCCTGCAGAAAAACATTACACAAACAGATATCAGATGTGTAGAAGATAGTCTGGTGGACTTTGACCTCCGTATCAATAACAGATGAGTGCAAGAAAGCGTTTTATACCCTGGCTAGATCCAGATCGGCTTGTTTGCGGTGTCTCCAGAAGAGGACAGATGATTCTGAGTGAGGTCTGGTCACAGGTTCTCCATACACGAGCAGGCGGATCAAAACTCCAGCGACCAGAACACTGTTCATCAACCACACCAGAAGAGTGGGCAACATCCAATCCATCCACCCCCAAGACTCGGCTACATGTATCAAAATAAGATCAGCATTTAGACAGGGATGGGACGCTACTTTGAACATATTGTGTCTCTCACAAGCAAAGACGCGAGTATTAGCACCTGCATCCTGCACTACCAGCATACTCCTCCCTGTGTGTCCAGAGACAGTTGTCCCAGAGCTGCTCCAGCCGCCACACAGTAGAGAAGCCAATGGGTTAAAGGATAGGAAGAGCAGGGTGAAGGCGCACAGAGCCATGCGAGAGCGGTCCAGCATTCCTCCAGCCCTCTCAACCACAGGCTAATAGAGAGAACAGGAAACATAAATTGGCGTTAGATCATTACACAGTCATTCATCCAAGTTCTTGACCTCAAGCAATCAAATTATCCACCGCACACTAACACATCCAATTACTTCATGACTGAAGCCAATTCATTAAACGGCATGATAGGAGCTCTGGAAGATCTGAGTTTCTGCTACCTTGATGTCTTCTCCCATCGGGCTGTCCGGCTCTGAGTCGCTGCCGTGGTGGGAGAAGGGGCCGCTGGATTGAGGCGAGCCGACATCTGATGCTGGAGGGGTGGGGATTTCTGGTTTCACATCCACCTCCATGATCACAAGGTCCTTCAGAGACTCTGAGGAGGAGAAGCGACAGGTCAATGCAAAGAAAACCATGCTCCCCATGTGAAAAAGTATGCGCTTAATTGTGTTGAATGTGCAATTTTGATACTTCAAATCTTAAAAGTATACTTAAAAAACTGTACCTGCATATAATATACTATTACTGGAATAAAAGGCCATACTTAGAGACACTTGCATGACTATAATTCTTATCACTTAAAAGTGCACTTTGTAATCATTTCAAATTAGAGGTTTTACTTAAAGTTCATTTTAAATCATGTTTTAAAAAAAACTTTTGTCATGCTTTTTTTAAATGTTGATTTGCATACTAAAGCACATGTGAGTTACTTGATTATCATTTAATTGTAATGTTTTTTGATAATGAATTTAAAGTTTTATTTTAAAATGATTGACAATGATTGTCAGTACATTCAGCAGTACACAAAGACAACAGAATTACGAATTACATAATGCGCTTAAGTCCTGCTTAAAAGGGTCAAAAAAGCACTCTAAAGTTCAACATTAAATCATATTGCATTTAGTATACATTTAAACAGAACTTACTGTTCTTCTGAATGGACATTTTGAGCGCCATGTTCTCCTGCTTTAGTTTTTGGTTGGACTGCTGAAGGTAGCGAATGTAGTCAATGGCTTTCCTCAACACGGCTGACTTATTGAGCTGTATAATACAGAAAATTCATCTTATAATGATGTTAAAGGCATCTTTCAAGTACGATAAAAGCTACAAAATCTACTTTGGTTAGCTCATCTGGTTAAAGTTTTTTTTAAATGAACTTCAAGGGTCACTAAGATGAGGAAAGTTTCTCTTCAATGTAATTGGTTTTGGCTTCACCTTAGCTTCTGTCCCAGCCACCAGGTCTTTGAGCTCAATGATCTTGTCGTTGATGGAGGAGCGGTAGCGTTTTTCAATGGCATTATGGGCAGTGCGTTTCTCGCCCTTGTGCGGCTGGCCGCCTGGTTTCCCGCTGATGGCAATGCGATTGATGGGCAGTTTCTCTGTGTCCACCACCAGCGGAACGGTGGTCAGGATGGTGCCTCCACTCATCAGTGCCTGAGACAAGAGATGTACAGATCCACAAAATAAAAACAGAGGTCTTCAGAAACACATTAAGAAGTGAGAAAAATTTAACTTCTGCATGGTTTAAATTTGACACTTAATATCAAATATCTTGAGCATGGATCTATAGCACTACTAATTTTAGAAAAAGTGATCTCTACACAATTAAATTATTTTTTGAGTGCTAATTCCATTCTTAATGCATATCAATCGGGTTTTAGGGTCCAACATAGTACTGAAACAGCGCTTCTGAAAGTATTAAATGACATCTATTTATCGGTTGATGCTGGTGACTCCGTGGTTCTGCTGCTTCTTGATTTATCAGCAGCGTTTGACACCATTAACCATTCTACTCTTATTTCCCGTTTAGAACACTGTATTGGTTTGCAGGGAAATGTTTTAAAATGGTTTACAGCTTATCTGACTAACCGATCTTTTTCAGTTAATATTGCTAATTTTACCTCGTCCACGGTGCCCCTCACCTGCGGAGTTCCGCAAGGATCCATTTTAGCTCCAACTCTATTTTCTTTATATATGCTCCCATTATGCGATATTCTTGAGAAACATGGGATATCGTTTCACTGCTATGCTGACGATACGCAACTATATATGCCGATTAAAAAAGGAAGTATAAATGCCCTAGAAATTCTGACAGCTTGTCTTCAAGACTTGACTTAAAGTGGATGTCCTCAAATTTCTTGCATCTTAATGAATCCAAAACAGAAATCATTCTATTTGGGTCAACATCTGCTACGACAATGCTTAGAACAAAATTAAAAAAGTTTGAACCGAATATGAGAGCATGTGTCAAAAACCTGGGCTTCCGAATTGATAACGAGCTTAAAATGGATAAACAAGTCAATTCTGTGGTTCGGTCTTGTTTTTTCCATCTACGTCAAATTGCAAAAGTAAAACCATTTTTACATTTTTCAGATACCCAGAAAATCATCCACGCGCTGTTACTCTCGCGTCTAGATTATTGTAATTCGCTCTATTGCGGTATTAATAAGTCAATTCTGGATCGGTTACAACTAGTCCAGAATGCTGCTGCTAGACTCCTGACTCGGACACGAAAATATGAACATATCACTCCCATTCTGATCTCCTTAAACTGGTTACCTGTTAAATATAGAGTTGAGTTCAAAATTCTGGTAATGGTATTTAAATCTATTAATAATCGCGCTCCAGCTTATTTGGCAGATCTCCTTGTAAGACATGTTCCTTCTAGATCACTTAGATCTAGTGATCTGGCACAGTGCCCAGAACTAGATCCAGGTATAAAGGTGATAGGGCGTTTGCGGTGATCGGTCCAAATTTGTGGAATAAATTGCCACTAGAGATTAGAATGGCATCAACTCTAACTATTTTTAGATCCAAGTTAAAAAAAAAAAAATCACCTACTGTCCTTGGCATTTTAAAATGGATGATGCTTTTTTTTTTTTTTTGAATGAATGAATGAATTAGTTTTAATGGTTGTATTTTCATTATATTGAGGTATGATTGCTTATTCTGTAAAGCATTTTGGGCAACTTAGTTGCATTTTTATAGTGCTATATAAATAAATAAAACATAAACAAACTAATATCACTGAAGGCTAGTTCACACCAAGAACAAAACAGAAAATTGAAGCAAATCTGTGAGTTTTAACTCTTGGTCTTGGGACTGTGTTTGTGTACCTGCAGTGAGGTGTTCTGGATTGGTGCCGTGGATGTAGCCAGCGATGTGATGCAAGGTGATGCGACTGTTGTTACCATAGTTACATCAGGCTTTAGAGTTGTGAGTAAGAGAGAATCTGCCTTAATGAACTGCGGCTGCAACAAAACCTGCATAACACATGAAGAACGCTTAGTGCACACAATAATGGCTGTAAAATGTAAGTTATTGTGCATGTGGGCATTAGTAGGCCAATAAAAGCACTTACAGGAACCTGTTGAACCTGAGGGGAGATGGTCTGTGTAGCAGGGCTGGACGAGGTGGTCAGGATTGACGAAGCCGACAGGCTCTGCAGCTGGGCTTGGATGGCCATCGGCTGAACATTCTGTGGAGAGGTGGAGAGACTCGGGATTGACTGAGGGGAGCTCTGCTGAGTGACAGCTGCAAGAAACAATTAGATCATGAGAGGAAAGAAAGATAAGTTAATAAAAAACATAGCATTCAGGCAGAAACCTTAATCACCCTTGTCAATAGAGGAAATATTATCATTGTTTGAAATATATTGATATGTGAAAACTACCAATCATTAGTGATATTTTTAATCAGCTGTTTGGACTCTCATTCTGACGGCACCCATTCACTGCAGAGGATCCATTGGTGATGTAAAGCAAAATTTTGCCAAATCTGTTCCCATAAAGAAACAAACTCATCTACATCACGGATGGCCTGAGGATGAGTACATTTTCAGCATTTTTTTTTGTGAACTGAATTATTACTTTAATAACAGATGTATAGTGGCCTATTGGACACAGGAATTTACAATAAAATTAGTGATTTCAATAAATATGCTTTGCAATGTTAGACCTATTTCTAGCCCACATGGGATGAAGAGGATTAAGTTAGTCAAGTATGAATCTTTTTGAACTTGAGCACACACAAAACAAAAATCACTATTATCTTAACACAGAAATCTCCAGTTCATTCTGATAGGACGTTCAGTAAAGCTTGTCCACAGTAATGACAGTGAGGGGGTGAAGGGTCATTTATAACTACAGAAATTCATAACTCAATTCACCCAGACTGAACTTTGATCTACACTAGTGTGATGTTGTATTCTCTCTTTGGCCTGGTGGTGACATTCCCTAAGGCTCGAAAACGAAACGATGAACACAATGTACGGCTTCCAGGACTGACAACAGTGACTTCACCGTCTGCACCTTGAACTCAAATTGACTTTTCAGACATATGACTGATCAAAGGTGATGCATTTTATAGTCTTAATAATAGTGGTAGTCATGAACAATATTCATACTGTGCATTACCCATGAACAACATGCATAATCATTACACAAAAGACGACAAATCTTTAATAAAAAAAAAACAGCTGAGTCTGCAGAAAGGAATGAGATTGATGACAACATTTGATCTAGTTACTATAAAGTTTTTTCATGAGTGCCAATGTTCAATTTGAAGTGTTTCTACTGTCTGACAGTCACTGTGGAAGTCACATTAACACTTTACTGTTTAAGAGGCCAATGAATCAAAATTAAAGAGATAATTTAATAAAATGTGAAGTATTTAGAAAAAAAAAAAAAAGAAAAAAAAGGTTAGTTGGGAATTTAATACCCACTTTATTCAGCCTTCCTACTGGTAGAAACGTAAAAAATTAAAGGGAGTCACTTCAACCTCACTGTACTAAATGCTTTAGTTATATAGTAGTTACTTGTTAAAGACAACTAATAAAAAGTGTGAACAATTAGCTTCTCAGTTAGCTGTGATTTACACCCTTTGAGAAGAAGTGTAAATAGATGAAATTGACATTTACGGTAAGATAAGTCCAACATGGCATGTTTCTGAAAGTTCCTTCTTGCAGTTTTATTTTCACTAGATGTTGCACACAAATGAGAGATTTGTCTCTTCAAAGTGCTGTGTTTGGCCAATTGTGCAACATATTTTTAAAACAATGTCAAAAACATACTGTACAAAAATGTTATCTAATTCTATCTTAAAAACTTAAAATCAGTTACTGCCTTAAATCAAATTTCCAATTCCTTTTTAAAAATGTTGTCTAGCTGACAACTTTAGTTGTCTAGTCTTGTATAACTTAGTGAAGTTGAAATTAACTTAATTTGATGAGTTACAGTAATAAAGAAAAACATGTTGCCATGATTTAGACTTACAATGTTTACACAACAATGATCGTATTATTTTTATATAATAAATCTTACCAGTATAACCGTTCTGGTTGGGGTAAGTGACCACGGGCTGCTGCTGCTGTGGTTGGGGTGTCGGTGAGCTGAAGAGGGCCTTCTGGGTAGCACCGAACACAGGGCTCTTCCCGGCTGGGGCAGCTTGACTCGGGGCCGGCGGGGTGGAAGGGTGGAGGCTGGGAGATAGAGCAGGCTGAGCTTTGGGCTGCGTGGTCTGTAGTGTGGTGGGGTTTGCAGGGGTGGAGGTCACCTGTGCCAGAGGAGACTGCTGGAAAGTGGGAGGGTGGAACACCTTGTCCGGGATGGAGGAGCTGCGGGTGATGGGGGGGCCCAGCAGGGCGTCCAGGTGGGGGCTGCTACTGAGGATGGAGGAGGTATTGCTGGGTGTAGAAGAGGCGGGTGGAGGAGAGGAAGGGTTGGAGTGGGGCAGGACTGAGAGGTCCTGCGTGGGGGCTGCGGGGGCAGGAAATGGAGCGTGATCGAACAGCCCTCCAAACTCCATGTCCTGGTTGCTGATAAGCTGGAGCATATCTGTTAAAGCATGGAAACAGAGACGGATACAGTGAGCAGTGGATTCAAAAGCAACACCACGATCATAGGTTTGATTCCCAGGGAACGCATGAATTTAATCAGATGTAGTGTCAAAAAGGATATGATCTGCGTTTGACAACACTGTAATAAAAGGGAGGTGTATTATGATTTGATAACGTTATCACCCAAATTAATCCAATCCTTTCAATGCAATTACTTATTAAATGACTGAAATTACAACATAACATAGGATACTTTAGAAACCGGCTTTTGTGCCACCTGATAAAAATAGATTTATTTGATGAATAGAATTCTTTTGTAATGTTATAAATGTCTTTAATGTCACTTTTTTTTTTAATTAATTTAATCTGTCCTTTCTGAATAAAAGTATAAAATTAAATAATCTCACTTCTGGGAAAACAGACTAAAAATACTGATGACTCACCTTTGCCCACATTTTTTTCTTCTTCCAAAAAAACCTTTATACTACCCCCCTGCCTAGCTAGCAATAGCATGTAGCAGGTCATATTGGCACACAATAAACACATAATGCACTTAATTTCTTTCTGAACCAAGAATTTTTTTGTGAAGGAAGAATTTTGAATTCAGTCATTTTAAAAGCATCTTCACTGCTTTCTCTCATGGTACAAGCTGTTACGTGTGGGTTTGCCAGGCTATGAGGTAAACTAAAGCTTACTGGCTATTTCTTTAATGTGAAATATACTTGGCCACAACCATGATCATGCTTCCTTGAATATCCTCCAATAATTTCTCTCTATTCTATCTACATCTTGCTGAACTTAAAGCTGAAAAAAGAAGAAAAAAAAAGGAATGTAAAAGTTTTTTAACAAAGATTTACTTTATTTGTGTTTGCAGTATCTGTATACTTTGCTGATTACTTTTGAGTTTGAGGTGTCAAGGCCTGCAAGATCCACAGAGCACAAGTTAATTTTCACACTCATCTGGTCTGATCCCACATCTGCACTAAACCATGGCAAATTCAGCTCATGCGGCCTGGCTTTAATTCAGCTGTAGGCTGGAGACGCTGATCTGACTGCAGAGTGCCCGATTACAGAGTTTCATCATTCACTGCAAATACTCTTGCACAAGGACAGAGACACAGCCTGGTCAAGATCATTCGTCTCACAACCCCCTTCAGCCCGACGAATAAAATACATTCATTAGAGGAAACCATGACACTTCAAATGTTTAAACTACTGATTATGAAACTCAAAAACCTGCAGGCTACAAAAACTTCAAGTTTGATAATTAATGATAACACTGGGTGACCATTTATTAAGATCATATAATCACATTCATCTAGTTGTGCCAGCATAATGACATTTTAATTATCTTGACTTTAATAGACAATTTACTCTAGACACACCCTAACGGCACAAGTCATCCATTAGAAAGTAACAGAGTTAGTTAATTATAGTTTTTATTATTATTATTATTATTACTGGAACAAAGCATCATTATAATCACAGCAATAGTTTTATTAAATAATACAATAATATTACTAGGATCAGAGATTTAAAAAAACATATTACACACATATTACATATAATGTAATATAAATGTGATAAACATTACTTATATTACATAAACATTATTTGCTTAAATCAGAAAAAAAACAGTTCAAAAGAAAACTTTTTTTACATTTCCCAAGTAACTCTGCAGAAGAGCAACCTGTTGACTTATTATTATTATTATTACTACTACTACTAAGTCATGTTACTAGGTTATATGCATATTTATTGTTTTTATTTATTATTATTATTATTATTATTATTATTACTACTAGGTATCATTATTATTATTAATAGTTGTTGCTGATATTTACTGATACTTTTCAGTATAATCAGTATATTTACTGATTATGTAGTTATAACATTATTATTATTATTATTGTTTTTAAGCCAGTTTACTAGGTTATATGCATATTTATAATAATATAATAATCATAATCACAATAATAATTATTATTATTACTATTAATTATTGCTGTTATTTACTGATTATATTTATGTACAGTTGTAACATTATTATTTAAATGTATTTATTTATTTTATTATTATTATTATGAATACAAATAATAAGGAAAGTTAATTCCCAACAGGGTAAAAAAACAACAAAAAAAAAAACACTATTTTAACAGTTTAAAATGTGTTTAGCATAGATGCATGTGATGTGACCCAATATAACACAAGACTCCTTCAGTGTGTTTGTATGAGGTGATCGCGCTCAGCCAATCAGAGGCCTGGAAAGCGCCTCGCTATGAGGTTACTATCGGACACAATCCGCTTCAGCGCAGGGTTACTGTCAGTCACCTCACTTATATTCACTGTACATTTACGGCTGAACCAATAAAAAAAAGCTTCAATACAAAAAATTATAAAAATTGCAAAAAAAAAAAAAAAAAAAAAGGAAACAAATACACACAGTGAGACATATTCGCACTTTGAAGATAATTCAGTGTCGAAATGTTTTCTAAAACACATTTTGGTATGACTTACAGAACGGATGAAGTTGTACCTGTCAATGTGATGTTTTAGGTCTTAAATGTGAATGATAAGGGAACTGTGTTGGTAGGTCAGAATGGCCGAGAGTAACCTCGGTCTAAATTGGAGGGGGGCGGGGCCGCTCTCAAAGCAACTGCCAGACAATGTACTCTGTCCGTAATCTAATGACACCTTGTATTTTATTTTCGTTTTAATGAGATCTAGCATACAAAGCAACAATAACCATGTGCAAATAAAGCACCCATGCATCTGCTGTTTGTTTCCACCTGATCAGACCTGCTCACACCTACTGCCTCCCAGTGTTAGTATTGGTATAAAAGAGATAACGCTGATTCTGAGTAAAACAAGCATCTTATGACACAGTGGTTAAATATGATAGCTCTTGTTTTACAGATTAAAAAAATAATAAACAAGCTTAGGTTTTATAAACACGTGTATACGTCTGACAGCACCACCTATGTAGATATGTACCGTTATCCATCCCTAAACTACAAACACACAATTCACTTTGTCCAGCACTGCAAGTGTAAACAAACGATCTCTTACCATCAATGTCACTGAGCAGAGCCGTGTCGATATCACTCGGATCGTGTAAAGACAAGCTGGAGTCAAAGGTGTCCAGTGAGGGGTCGTCAAAAGACAGATTCATGGTCCTCAAACGCTCTTTCAAGCCGACTTCAGAAGTATTCAAGTATAGCCAGCGTTATTCCATGTAAGTTAAACTAGGAACTTCTTGCACTTGTCTGGAGAGCAAATACGCCCGGACATTTGTTGGCTGCGTTTCGTAGGACCCGTCCGCTTAATTTTCGATAAATTCAACTTTGTTGCTGTTTCAGTCAACTACCTGCTCGCGTTCGTTTCCATACTGTCGCACAAGGCAAAGTTGACTTAAGAGTTTGCTTTGCACATTAGCATGCTAACAGCGAGAGCCAGGCAAACCCCAGGCGCGCTGTGAGCGATTGACACGCCGCTCGACCAATCAGAACTTGCGCTTTTAACGGACGCTTTCACGTGACGCGCGTGCTCTCGGCACTGCTAGTCAAGTGTCTTGTAATATAAGGCTGGAAAGATACGAAACTGCAATTTAAGTCACTTTTTTTGAGGTTGACTTTTACTGTAATTTGTTTTCCTCAAAATAGAGTATGTTTTTGTTGTTGTAGTTTTTTCATATCTTATTACCTATTTCAAGTATCTAAATGTTTAAAAGCATTTGTCAGCTATTTAAACACGTTCATAATTATACTGACCTGTTTAATTAACACGCTGAGAGTCAATGTGTGTTAAAAGAGTATGAGTATTCACCATATTTGTTAACGCAAAGCGCCGAATAAACACCCCGTTTTTGTTTACAAAATCTCAGTCAGCAACGGCATGGTCGAGACTTCAGTGGGCTTGTCTCCGTCAGCCAATCAGAGCTGAGCAGAGGAGGGCGTTGGGCGATCATGTTAGTCTGAGGCGCAGAGATTACTCCGCCTGTAGAACCAGAGAAAACGACCAATAGCGAGTCAGAGAGCGAGTGGGGTGATGTGACATCACACGTGTGGCTCCGTGATTACATCATGCATTTCTCATAGAATAAGGATAATAAACCTAAACGGGGATTTACGTTAAGTAATACTGAAATAATCTGATACATAAAAAAACTTCTTATATAAAAGAAATTAAATGCATCCAATATGCACAAATTATATTATGCACTCAAAAATGAAAACATATGCACACAAATTGATCAAGGAATTAATGTAAATAGGATGGATTGATCTGACCTAAATAATTAGATGACTTTGTTTACAAAGTTAAAGAATTCTATATGTCACTGAACTTGCATATAATATCAACAAACTGAGGTGAAGTGGGTCAGTGACCGAGAGTAACACCGCCAAATGACTGCAGGAAAACCAGCGAAACAAAGAAACCCTGAAATACTTGTATAAAGTGTGTTCTGAAGGAGGCAAAAGAGTCCCGAGGCCTCATTTTTTTCTCTCCATGAAGCTCTTCAGCAGCTCTGCTGCAATCCAATCAGTGGTTAAAGAGACTTCGGTTTAAACTAACATAACACAAGAACATAATTTAAATGCAAATTAGCATAATATTATTATTGTTGTTAGCATAGGTAACGCTCTCGGTTACTCACGTAACCTCGGATCCCCGAAATCAGGGAACAAGACATTGCTTTGGGGGGGAAATACCTTTTCCTCGAATACTACTGAAGCCTTATTGAATCACGCCAGTGAAACTGGCCAGTGGCGTTCAAGCGCGCGAAATATGAGTGGGAATCCCACTCTATATAAGGCAGTGCTTGTACGTCATTCATTCAGAATCTTTGACTAAAGCAACTTGCATTCTAAGATCCTGAGCTCTGTGACACGGCAATAAGAGCAATGTCTCGTTGCCTCATTTCGGGGAACCGAGGTTACGTGAGTAACCGAGAGCGTTCCCCTTCAATTCGCTCACTCTGCATTGCTTTGGGAACGTACAAAATCCCACCGTGTCACAGCGATGGAGCCTGGCTTGACTAAGTATGTCAAGTTTGACATTCGGAGCAGTAATGACAGCGGCAATGATACTTGTAAACACAGCTCAGGTCTACAGGACCTAGTCGAAACCATGTAAAAGTCAGGGGGGGGCGCGCCAACTACACAATGCCGCGTTACACCAGGGGCGGAGTTAACTCCGGTGAAACAGAGAATGTGAAATGGCGACGGCTTCGGCACTTTCACATATAGATTAGTTGAATTTATTTAATTTCAATGAAATCATGTGTGTTATGATGCACGGCCGTAGCGGTGCTCAATAAGCAGAGTATGATGGTGATCAAGTCCTAAAAGACGTGGTGAACTATATCAAAACATTGTGATAAACTGTTAGGGACCGCACTGAATTGGTGGTGCGTCAATACAGGGTGTATACGACCTAGTCGAAACCACTGATACACAGATCATAGCTGAGGCTGAGTAGGCGCGTGCGCTGCTTGCACTGATAGCACATGCGAGGCAAGCGATGACACATCTAGGTTATAAAACCTCGCGAAAGTGCTGGGTGATACAAATGTCCTGAATAGACATGCCATTTGCCCAGGCCCAGGATGACGCGAGTCCGCGGGTTGAGTGGGCCCGAACCCCTATTGGACATTCCATGCCCTTAGAGCTGTAAGACAAAGCAATTGCGTTAACGATCCAGTGCGACAGCCTTTGCTTGGACACAGGCAGTCCTTTTGTGCATCCACCAAAACATACAAATAGCTGCTCCAAGAGTCTGAACTGTCTAGAGTGCTCGATATAAGTACGCACCGCACGTACAGGGCACAGCAGGAGTGTATTAAGTGGCTCCGTCCCGGTCGGTGTTTTGGGGCGGAAAGCAGATAGTGTTATGACCTGCACTTTAAATGGAGTCGAAAGGACTTTCAGCACATATCCTTTTCTAGGCTTCAAGGTGAGTCTGCAATCACCTGCCCCAAATTCAATACACGAGTCGTCAATTGAAAGCGCCTGCAGGTCTCCAACTCGCTTAACAGAGGCCAGCGCGAACAGGAGCGCTTGCTGATTGTATGGGCTCGAACGGGGGTCCCGTGAGAGCGTCAAGCACAAGCGCCAAGTCCCAAGTGGTTAGAGTAGAAGGGCGAGGAGGGTTCAGTCTTCTTGCTCTTTTTAAAAATTGTATGATCAGGTCATTTCTGCCGATCGGGCGATTTTCGACGGGCGCGTGAAAGGCTGTTATAGCGGCCACATACGCTTTCAATGTGGATGGTATACGACCACTACCAGCATCTCCACCAGTTCTGGGAACCATGGCTGATTGGGCCATTTCCTCTGACAGACGGGCTTGCATATTGATTGAGTTCAGCTCCACTCCTAAAAAGGAGATGTTCTGGCTCGGTACCAGCATGCTCTTTTGCATATTTAGCCCTAAGCTCTGAATATGAGCGAGGAGTCCGATTTTGTCGCTGAGCAGCGCGCTCTCTGATTGGGCTAAGACTAGCCAGTCGTCGAGATAGTTCAGGATGCGCATTCCCATCTTCAGAGGAGAGAGAGCAGCATCCATGCATTTCGTAAACGTGCGAGGGGCCAGGGATAAGCCGAAGGGCAGGACCATGAATTAGTACGCTATCCCCTCAAATGCAAATCTCAGGAAGCGCCTGTGGCGGGGGGCAACCTGAATGTGAAAATAAGCATCCTTTAAATCCACGGAGATAAACCAATCTCTCGGCCTGATATGTGAGAGGATTTGTCTCAGCGTAATCATTTTGATTCAATGGTCTCAGGTCCAAGATTGGGCGGAGTCCGCCATCTTTCTTTGGCACCAGAAAATAACGACTTTAGAAGCCGGTCTCGCGGTCTGTGAGGGGTACTGCCTCTACAGTGCGCTTTGCGAGAAGATTGTGCATCTCCTCTTGCAGAACTGAGGCATTCCGCTCCCATACAGTGGACATTAACACACCGTTGAAACAGGGCGGTCTGCGGAAGAACTAAAGCATGTAGCCTTTCTTTATTGATTTCATAACCCACTCTGATACCCCTGGCAGTGCCTGCCACACTTCTGTGAACTGTGACAGTGGGCGAGGCGGACTGCACACCGTGAGGGATAACTCACCATTGGGGGGCGGGAAGTTTAATACCACACGAGTGTGAGAGTGAGTGAGGGGAGTTTGACATTCCATCCACAGAAGACAGGAGGAAGGATCCCGGGTTATGCACCCGACTGGTGAGCGGCGTGTTCCACGACTTAATCTCGTCATGCACCTCTCGGAAAAAGGGGCCGGGTCTCCATGGGGTGTCTTTAAGGCCGCGATCTGACTGGAGGTACCACTTGTCCAGACGGCTTCTGGCCCCCTCCAACCCGAGCTCATCCACTGCCTTGGACAGGACGCTTAGGAGGTCGACATCACTGTGATGGAGGTCCCCCGCGTCGCTGCCGTGGGGTGCAGTGTAATCCAGCGGGCTGTTGGACCACTCCTCTCTCGCAGACGCTGCCACCGAAATGGCATCCTTCTCCTCTTCAGTGCTCTCCATGGCACCGAAAGACAACACATCTTGAGCATCGGGGGAGGGGCGGAGATCAGCGGTCATGAAGCGCACTGGAAGGGGACCTGCAGCAGGGGGGCGAGGAGCGTGTGGGCACTGAGCCGGCGCGGGCTCATCACCTGATCCTGACAGATCCGCATCAGAAACTCGCGGCACTTTCCTCATTGGCTCGAAAGAGGCTGCAGAGGAAGAGCGCGGCAGAGCTAGTTGGGTGAGTTTATCGCCTTGGACGATGGCCACACGGAGTCTGAGAGTCCGGAGACTCATATCTCCACAGTGGGGGCAGTCCGACACCCCAAGCGCTGCCTCTGCGTGGGCGCGACCCAGGCAGAAGACGCAAGATTCGTGGCCATCAGATGATTCGATTGGCTCCGCACAGGAGAGGCAATCGCGAGTCATCTTTGCTTCTGAAGCTCACCAGAACTCAGCAGGGAAAGGCGTGTCCGCTGCAGCGTGTAGATCATGGCGAGTAGTTTTTTCTTGTTAATAGGTTTCTTGCTTCAAGTAGAAGGTTGGATGAAGGAAAAGATTCTGAATGAATGATGTACAAGCACTGCCTAATATAGAGTGGGATTCCCACTCATATTTTGCGCGCTTGAACACCATTGGCCAGTTTCACTGGCGTGATTCAATAAGGCTTCAGTAGTATTCGAGGAAAAGTTATTTCCCCCCCAAAGCAATGTAGAGTTACCGAATTGAAGGGGAAAGCTGCTACTATTATGTTAATACATTTTATTATAATTATTCTAAATTAACATAAACACTCTGATTGCATCAACCAATGCAATATCATTATTGGATTATTGCATTGCGTTTTTAATTTCTTGATTTACCCAAACATAACTGCTGTAGACCACGTGTAATTTTAATTTGTGCTTATTTAAGCATACTCTAGTAGCTACACTTGTAATGTTCTGTTTTATTAATGATTATAGAATATAAAGGGACTTTGATTTTTAATGTAAGAACGGGCACGGCCATTTGTAAATTGTGTGCGAGACTTCCGGTAGCTGAACAAAAATAGTACGCTATTCTGACTGACATTGCAAACTGGTATTTCTTATCATATTGTTTTAATTTACCATCATAATCATATCCACACAGTTTGTAGCACAAGTACTTTTACCGTTTAATAATTCGGATGTCTCATACTTTCACCGAAAATAGCTTACTAGCTAGAATAAAAATAGAAAACTGGATAGAGATTTAAAAGTTTTTAATTAATGTTTTAAAATGCAGTTATATGTCACAAAATAATAAAGTCATAAATTTAATTTTCACAACTTAATCTGGCAACTGCATCCCCATTCAGTACTTTAAAAATGTAGTTTGATCACATAAAAGCAACCAATGAAGTTTTAACTGAACTCGAAGACAAAACGTTTGCACACATGATAAAGATTGAATACAATAAGTTGAGAAATTTAAAACAAAAAGCTAACCTTATAAAAACTTTGAGCTTGTTAAAATGAATCGGACAGGAAAATGTCTGCATTAAGCAAATGAATCACTTTAATAAAATAGTTTGATTAAACAATAAATCTGACAATAGAAAAATTATTACATTTCATTATTCTAAAATACATGTAAGACATTATGAGATAAATAATCAAAATAATTAAGGCTTTTAATATCACATGGCAACATTCATTTAAGCAGTTAATCCAAATAATGATTGCCTCCCGATGAAAGCAGAGCTCTTTAGAAGAAGCCAGATATTACTAACAGGCATAACACTTTCCTTCTTACAAGTAATTAGAAGGCTGGAAACAAAAATAGATATTGCAGTTTTTTTTAAGATTACCAGTAATCTGTTTGTTATTACATTATGGCATAACAAATAGCTATCTTTCAAACAGCCTTGGCTAAGAAATCAGGCCATTATTGATTTGTGAACATGCTGCAATTTCATTTCAATCAAAACCACAGTGACTTACGCCTCATATTCAAGTAAAACATACGGCCCTCCAGTGTTGTACACATTTAACTGCTGATTTACTGATTTAGGGGGAGTAATGGAGGTTTGTTAGTATAACTGGCAACGAAATTTAAGCCCTTCCCATCATTAGACGCTTAACTATTGAGGTTTTCGAGTTTAAAATGCATCATGCTTGATCTAGCTGCAGTTACTTTATATACATATAAGACTGAAGTGAAAATCTTCCTCATGTTGTTGGGAAGATAGCAGTGCAACATTTCAAATGAAGAGCTGTTAGTGACTGTAAATGGACCGGAGTGAAAACCACTGGCGATCCTGAAAAGCCCTGAAATCACACGGCATAAAATCTTTCATGGCAAAACAAAAAAGAGGGACGCAATTAAACATTTATATTCTTTTTACACCAAAGTTAATACAAACCTTAAGTACTATACACAATTTTCTATTGTATATACACATTTTTGTATATGTATGGATACATATTTTACAAACGCCATTAGGCTAATATAATTCTTGGTTAGGTCTAGCAAGAATTAGGACAAAGCAAAATATCCATCCATTTCCTAACTTCACTGCCAAATCTGCCAACTTTTGCTGACTGAAATCAATCCTTAAATAGGAATCTGACATAAAGATGCAGTAAGGGGGTGAATGTTTTGTGAAGAAATGTCTGTCATGTTTCATATACCCCAAAAACAAAATAAATTTCAGAAATGATATACTGTATCAAACAAATGAAGCCTATTTTTTTCCCTCTATCAGTTTAAATATGTAGAGCCTGTAGGTAAGCTAGAAGTCAATTATGAGTAAATTATAAATATTTTTTTTGTATGTTAATTGCTCTGAAAAGTGTAAATACTGGTGGTGTGAACATTTTTACCAGTATGATTTTTTTTTTTTAAATATATATTTTTAATGTTTTTGAAAGAAGTCTCTTACACTCAAAAGTCCACATTTATTTGATCACAAATACAATAAAACAGTAATATTGTGAAATATCATTCCAATTTAAAATAACTTTCTATTTGAATATATTTCAAAATGTAATTTATTTCTTCAGAAATCATGCTGATTTGCTGTTCAAGAAATAAAAAAATAATACACACAGTTTCTAAATATTATTTATGATTATTATTAATGTTGAAAACAGTTTTGAAAACAGCTGAAATTATTATGTTGAAAAGTTGAAATCAGTTGAAAATATTTTTATTATGATTATTATCATTAATGTTGAAAACAGTTTTGAAAACTGCTGAAAATATTTATTATTATTATTATTATTATTATCATTAATGTTGAAAACAGTTTTGAAAACAGCTAAAAATATTTATTATTATTATTATTATTATCATTATCAATGCTGAAAACAGTTTTGAAAACTGCTGAAAATATTTATTATTATTATTATTATCATCATTAATGTTGAAAACTGTTTTGAAAACAGCTAAAAATATTTATTATTATTATTATTATTATCATTATCAATGCTGAAAACAGTTTTGAAAACTGCTGAAAATATTTATTAATATTATTATTATTATCATTAATGTTGAAAACAGTTTTGAAAAGAGCTAAAAATATTTATTATTATTATTATCATTATCATCAATGTTGAAAACAGTGTTGTAGAAACTAAAATATTTATTTTGATTTTGGGATGAAATATGACATTTGTTTTTAAATGAGCCTCTTCCAGTAAATCCTACATCATAGCCAAAATTAGGATGCATTTTTTCAAAGCAATTGTTTCGTATTTTTGGATCACTAAATTGCATATGCAGACATCTGATCTACGCTTTAAAATGCCCTCAAACGGTGCTTTTAAAACTGTAAAACCGCAATGGCTCAGCAAACTCTTTGGAAAGAGTCAACATATTTTTACAAAAAACCTTTATCGATGGACAACACGTTTATTTTTCTGTCTTTGGTAATCCCCACACATGATGATTACGAGAATATAGCCACTTTTCTTCACCAGAGCCTCATAAACATGACAGCCAATCACGAGCAACGGCCCACTGTCTCTGCGCTCCTACGCCTGATTAAGATCTAATATTTTCCTGCTCTATTTACCACAGAGACAGATTGAGTCACAATCCATAGCTGACTCAGAAGAACTGACCCACATGAATACCTCACGGAATGACAAACTTTCAGTGTTAGTTCATTAATGAACGATAAATACGAAACCAATCAGCTCTATTCGACTATTATTTGACAGGAATGAAAGAAGCGAGCTCTCTAATCAATCTCGAATCATTTTGGCTACATGTGTGCTTAAGCTATCGCTTGACGAAGCTACAAAGTTACGAAGCTGGATTCTCACAGTGCTCTATCAGGCAGGGATCTTAGACAGGGGTATTGCTGCCGTATAACATCAGTAGGTAAAGGAACAGGTGGAGAGCTGGAGGGAATGTGGTTGCGGTCACCAGCAAAAGCATCGGTCCCGTCACTGTTCTACAAGGCAAAGAGATTGTCCTCCGTCTGCGGTGTCCTCCTGCGGTTGCTGCTAGACACGCTCACTGGAGGTCTGGGCTGTCCGGCAGGGGCCAGCGGTGAAGCCTGGTCTGCAGCTTTGGCCCGCTCCTCTAAGAATTTGTCGAACTCTAAAGAGATATCAGGAGAACAAGTGTCAACTGCATTCATGAGTTTAAAGCCTGCCATGTAATAATAGTCCAAAAAAATCTATTTGTTCCAAATGGATCTGTTTGTTAAACCTTTAGATGAACGTGAAATTAGAAATTTGCGTATCAAATATGATACAGCAGGCTTTATATAGGTAATACAAATTTGAAATAGTATTTTAATATTTCCATAATGTATCCTTATACAGGTAAATCCAAAATTTTTAGCTCTCACACTGTACCTTCACTCGTGACTCCTTCCTCGGCCTCTTCACCCTTCTGTTTCAAGAAGTAAAGAAAATAAAATTATTAACTCGTCAGACCAGTCAGTTTTCTTACTTATATGCCACATTGTGCCATATAAACACAGAATGAACAAGTACCTACCATTCAGCTGGAAAACCACTTTACAGCATGACGTTTTTATAAACAAAGGTACATACACATATATATATATATATATATATATATATATATATATATATATATATATATATATATATGCGTTTTCCTTATTATTTATGACAACAGATCAGTGTTGGGGAGAAGCTGACTGAAAGTGATGACTCTAACTTAACTAAGGGTGTATTCACACCAGAAAAGTCCGATAGTTCACTTGCTTTGGTCCGGTCCAAATACAATGTTTTTTTTTTTGTTTGTTTGGTGCGGTTCGCTTTCACACTGCCCTTTTTGCAAGTGAACCAGAAATTGTGACCAAAACCACAGGTGTGCCAAGGTCATCCATTCATTGGACAGAAATTCTCAAGCAGGGAAAACAGGAAGTGCAAAAACAGGCTAATCATTGAGATCTTTCGTAGCGCAATTTGTATTATTTTACTAATTTGCAGTTATGTATACTAACGCAATATGAGGAAACTTATGAGCATCAAATGAGACAATGTCATATGATATAATTACAACTTGCCGAAAATAAAATCTATAGATATAAAATACTTAAAGCATATCAAAATGTTAGTTTAAACATTTAACCTAGATAAATGTGCGCTATTAGGCGTATATCCAATCGTTTGTGCGGAGAGTGGAAGCACGCTTCAGGACATCAGTGGAAACAAATTAAATACTCCATAATTGTTGCTCATAAAGGTAAGAATAATACATCGTTCAGAACTGTAAAGGGTCTATTTTTATTTGTGTGCACTCACAATATCGAGAAAACGTAGTGCATTTCTAAAATAAAGAAAACTAATGCACTTACCGTTCCAGTCTTGAACAGGAGCGCTTCACAAAAATGAACCGAAACTCTTTGTTGAATATTTTCCTTACAGACATGATGAATATATATATAAATAAAGCTTTGAATTACTACAAAACAAAATTCATATCCAAAACAAAAACTCTTTCATTATAATCCATAAAGATGGATTTCTTTCTCCTTCCAATGAGGAGATGGCGAGTCAGGATTTTTAAATTCATCTTTGTGACACTGACTCAGAAAACACTAGTTTATTAATAAATAATTCAAATATCTCCTTACTATTTTCCCCAGACACATTCATTGTAACTTTAGCTGGGGCTTTGCGGCAAGCTTTAGCCTATTTAGTGCGCTCATGTCACGTTGCTGTGGGCTCTATGGTCACGGAAACTCATAATTTGAACGCGTTTTTAAGCATTGTGGTTTAAAAACAAGCGATTTAAGCGATTGAAATGCAAACGACAGCACTATATGCGCAAACTGTGTGTTTCCAAGCGTGCTTTCTGAAATTGGGTCGGATCGAGGCCGGTTCATATTCACACCTTAACCAGACTGTACCAGAGTTTGTCTGGAACCGAACCGAGACCACCTCTTCAGCTGGGTCTCGGTGCGGTTGTTTGGTGCGCACCAGAGTGCTATTGCTGTATTCACACCTGCCCATATGATCTGCACCAATGTGGGAAACGAACCAGGGTTTGTTTTAATCGAACCAAACAAGACAGGTGTGAATAGTTAAGTTGTTTTTGAAATAGTCTAGCTTTTTCGGCAACAGTGTTGCGTGACCAAATACATTCACGTATGTTATATGTAGTTTTGAGAAGTGATTTTATTTCAGTGAATCAGTCAGTCCTGTCTTCAATGAAGATCAGTTCAATTCTTTTATTTTATTTGATTTATTTTTTTATTTGGGCTTGGTAAGATTTTTGTTATTTATGAAAGTCTCTTAGGGTGCATTTATTTGATCAAAAATATAATAAAATCGGTAATATTGCGAAATATTATTGCAATTTAAAATAACTATTTTAATATATTTTAAAATGTAATTTATTCCTGTGACACAAAGCTGAATAACTACAGTCTTTAGTGTCACATGATCCTTCAGAAATCACTCTAATATGCTGATTTGGTGCTCGCAAAAAAGATTTCTTATTATTATCAATGTTCAAATCAGTTGTGCTGCTCCATATTTTTGAGGAAATCATTGATACATTTTTTCAGGATACTAATGAATTGCATTTATTTAAAATAGTAATGTTTTGTAACATTGAAAATGTGTTTACTGTCACTTTTGATGAAGTTAATATGTCCTTGCAGAATAAATGTAATTCATAAAAAAATACAAATCTTAATGAATCCAAACTTTGAACGATAAAAATATTTTTTTTTTTTAATTGCTATATTTTATCTGACAATTACCTAAAAGACACATACACTTAAATAGCTTCAATGTTATTGTAACTTGAAGTATTTCTAACTACTTAAAAAAAAAAAAGGCCAAATAAATCAACTTATTAGACATTTCTGGATCAGCTTTTGCTCACATGTTTTTGAAAATTTCGTAAATTTGTATGAATTTGGAGTTTGTTTAAAATTCTCCGCAATTCTGTTTAGGTCCAAGGTATTATCACTAAATAAGTATTGGCTATTTAAAAACAAATATCGTAACAACTTTCGGAAATTCTGAATCCCTGTGGTTTGCGTCAAAGTAACTTCCCCAACACTGTTCAATGGACATATATCATAACACCTCACATTTATTGACTTCAACAAACTACACAGTTATTTGAATATCGGTACAAACACAACTCCGTAAGATGACATATAACAACAGATGAGAGAAAGCATCTGGCACCGGTGAACTGCAACATCCAACAACATCACTCTTCTCTGTGCATCTGAACACGCTCATGACTTCCTCCAACACCACAGGCTGGAGCGTCACGCACATCTTAAATTGCTAATAAATTATCCCTAGTTAATGTTCATTAGTATCATGTGAATGAGTGGCATATGGTGGACTGACAACGTGATTGGTGGAAATGAATGATTAGTATACTTCTGAGGTGGGAAAAAAAAAATAAAAATCAGAAAGTAGAACCAAACAGACTTGGGCGAGTAAGACGACGTGATGTTAACATGGAAACAAAAACAGAGAGAATGAAATCAAGGTAAAGAAGTCTCACCACATCAGCACAGAGCCACTCCTCAATGTCATCCATGACAGAGGACTGCGATACGGGGATCTATGGAGCAAAGCCATGGACAAACCAAAGACCCCCAAAGCCACGAAAGAACAAAAAAACACCCCCGACAAACAAAAACACAAATAATAAAATCACCAGAAGGTCTGAGAGGAAAATAACAACAACAGAAAAAGCAATCAACGTCAAACCGAGCCAAAACACACACACACAGCTTGCACATAGCGCTGGAGCAACACTGTTTCACATGCTGTGACAGTGAAAAACGAAAGGACACTAAAGGAATGAATGAATAGACAAGGGTTTATTATTAAGAATATAGGATTATGGTGAAAGAGATTCTGTGAGAGAAGCTCCACATCATAGCTTGACAGCAACATGAGAACAGCGGCACAAGAGCTCCTCCTACAGTGAACATTTCTTCATGTATTTCTGCCGGACAGAACACAATTGTTTGTGCATTACATTGTTTTTATTTTTATTTATTTTTTTAAATCAAATACAACTGCCACAAGAAGTTTGCGGTGTCATTTCTTCTATTTGTTAAGATTAAGATTCAAAATAAAAGTTTTTAAACTATACCAGTCCAAATTTTGGACAAAAATAATCATTTATTCAGCTGTATGAAATTTGTTTTGTGGATATATTTAAACTGTGGCAATGTATGAATTTCTTTACAAAAAGAGAAATTTCATTTTCTTAATGTCTTAGCATGTATGTGTACGTAATATGCATTTATGTATTTATTTTATGGTTAATAATAAAAGCAGCCAAATGTGGAGGATAATATAATATACACTGCCCTCCAAAAGTTTGGAAACACCCCTGGCAAAGTGTGGATTTGGACGATATCAGCATAAATCCTTATCATTTTTTGGTGCAAATACATTAAAGTAACTTGACATTATCATTGAAGACCAGCAATAAATACATGTCAAAGTCAGACACGCCCCTTTGCCAGCTGTGATGCCTGGTTACTGGTTTAAACTTGACCCAGGTTTTTAAAAGAGTTTGGGGTCAGCACACCTTACTGTAGCTTCAACAATTGATTGCCAATTCAAAGTCAATGTTTGAATAAACTGACAGCTCGGATGCCCAGATTATGCAGCGCTGTAATAGCTGCTAATGGTGGATATTTTGATGAATCGAAAATTAACCACTCTAACTCTGCGGCCTCCCGCGGACCCACCGGTGGGTCCAATATTGCATTTGCATATTGCAAATTCAGATATGCCAAATCCTCTAAAAAATTCAAAATATGCTGCAGAGTTTAAGTGGTTAAAGTTTTTTCAATGTATAAACAGTTTATGTAATAAAATGTGTTTTCATAGTTTGTGTTGTCCCTTATCAGTGCAAAATTATCACAAATGAAAAAGGATTCATGCCAATATTGTCCAAAACCCCACTTTCTTGGGGCGTTTCCAAATTTTTAGAGGGCAGTGTAATACAAGTATAAAAAATATGCATTCATTCATATTTATTTCGTCCCCAGGTTATATTTTTGGTTATTTTGGTTAAGTTATATCTGCTAAACTACAAATGTGAGAAGAGGACTTTCATTCAGATTAGAGTGTTGTGAATTAATGAGGTGAGGAGGGGAGTTTTTCTATGTTATGTCAATAATAGTGATGGAGATCATGTAAATGGAAAGGCTCTGACCACACAGCTGTCCAGTTTAAGATATGAAGGACCAAACTGGACAGCATAAAGCCTATTCACACTGACAGTGATTTTATTTACAGACTGCAAACTTAAAAGTTTAAGGCAACCAGCTTCAGCAGAGTTTTCTCAACTTCTTGTTTTAAGTTTATACAAGTTGAGAAATTTCCTAAAAAATAAGTTGTGAAAACAAATCTGCTAAAGCTGGTTGCCTTAAAACTTTTAAGTTGGCTCAACTTTTTTCTCAAAGTTTGGGGTCAGTAAGATTTATTTCATTTACAAACATATATATACTTTTATTCAGCAAAGATGCATTGAATTGATCAGCGTGACAGTAAAGATATTTCTAATGTTACACAACATTTCTATTTCAGGCAGTTCTTTTAAACGTTCTATTCATCAAAGAATCCGGAAAAAACTAATTATCCGTTTCCATAAAAATATTAAGCCATACAACTATTTTCAACATGGATAATAATAAATGTTTCTTGAGCAGCAAATCAGTATCAGAATAATATCACGTCACACTGAAGACTGCAGTAATGATGCTGAAAATTCAGCTTTGCATCACAGAAATTAATTACATTTTAATAAATAGAAAATAGCTATTTTAAATTGTAAAAATATTTATATTTTTTATAATATTTTTGATTAAATAAAGGCAGCCTGTGTGAGCAAAAGAAAGCATTTCTACAAACCCTAAACTTTTGAACAGTAGTGCATTTTTGGTGTTCATCATACTGTTGGGTGCCGTAATGTTACTGATGGGCTGAACACTAAAACTAACATTCTCCTGACGGAGACAGAGTGTTGCAGCTCATTTGCATAAAGTTAAACTTTGTTGCACCTCTAGACACATCCACACTGCATCGTCAACAGTCACTGTTGCTCATGTCACCTGGAATCAGCAGCTCTCAATAAAAATGAATGACATTTCTTACTGCAAATCTCTATCAGTGTGAATGTCTTTTGAAACCCTGAGTTTGGAGCTGTACTGAACACAGGATCCAGAACCTTCCATGAGCCGAGGGCTGGTTATAACTGTGTTAATTCATGTTAAAGTCCAGGGTCTAGCTAGTGTATGACATAGATAAGATGAAATCTACTGCTTTTACCCTGATAAAAGTAGGGGTTTCCTATCTGTTATGATCAATGAAAATGAGGTGATGAAGAAATTCACAGTAAAAGGGACAGAGCAAAGATAAAAGCCCAGAAATGGCCCTAGAGCCTCTCAAGAGTTATTAGGTCAGAGATGTTGAGGAAAATTTTTTTTTTTTTCATGGCTGCATTTTCCTTGCAATGAAAAACAAAAAAACATGACTTGCTCATTAATGGATGATCTGCAGTGAATGGGTGCCGTCAGAATGAGAGTCCAAAAAACTGATAAAAACCTCATAATCATTCACAAGTAATCCACAGTAACTCAGCTGTAACTGAGTAAACACAGTAACAATAACTCCAGTCCATCAATTAACGTCTTGTGAACAGAAAAGCTACGTTTGCAAGAAACAAATCCATCATTAAGGCATTTTAACTTTAAACACTTCAGAGCAAAATACCATAATCCATACTTTTTGTGCAAAGAAAATAAAAACAATGACTTTATTCAACAATTTGTTTCCTCCGGATCACTCTGGCGCCATTTTGGAGAGTATCATATACGTAAACAACGTATGCTGTTCTGTGTCAGCTGAGCCACGTGGATACGTTTTCTACGTTGTTCATGATTTGATTTGAACAAAAGCAACGCATCTGCGTGGCGCAGCTGACACAGAACAGCATGTGCTGTTTACGTTCAGAGGATACTCTCCAAAATTGCGCTAGGGTGACACAGAAATTCAAATTCAAATGACACAGCAAATTGTTGAATAAATTATTTTCTTTTTTTTGCGCATAAAAAGTATTCTCGTAGCTTTGTAAAATTACATTTGAACCATTTCTTGATCATGGTAATTACATTGCTGTCTATGGTAGGGTTAGAGAGCTCTCGGAATTCATCAAAAATATCTTAATTTGTGTTCCGAAGATGAATGAAGGCCTTACAGCTTTGGAACAACACGAGGGTGAGTAATTAATTACAGAATTTTTGGGTGAACTAACCCTTTAGTAATTGATTTGTTTCTTACAAACACAGTTTTTCCTTTCATAAGATGTTAATTGTTGGAGTGGTGTGGATTATTGTGATGTTTTTATCAGCTGTTTGGTCTGTCATTCTGATGGCACCCATTCACTCCATTGGTGAGCAAGTTACGTTATGCTACAAATCAAACTTCTCCAAATCTGTTCTCATGAAGAAACAAACTCATCTACACCTTGGATGGCCTGAGGGTGAATGCATTTTCATTTTTGGGTGAAGCTTTCATTTAAAGGTTCATCAGTTGAAAATCTATTTTCCTATAGAGAAAATGAATGTAGTTTTTACTTATTTAACCCGACTGTTGCACTATATACCTTTATAGTGCTTCTGTGGAGTTTGACAGCTGTGGTCATTATAAACTCTTATGAAAGAGCTGTTTTCTTGGAAAAATAACAGCACAGAACTTTGGAATGGCATGAGAGTGAGTAAATAAAGCCAGATTTTTTATGTTTGGCTGATCTCTTAACACATGCGAGCGGCTCATTTCAAATCAAGATCACCGCAGCAGGCTGTGAGAGAGCGCATCTCCCTTTTACTGTGGGTGTGTTTTAGTGGTGGTGGGAGGTAAGGGATGGAGATCGAGGTCTGGGCTGAGTAGACAGATGTGGGTGGACACGAAGGGGACAGTGGTTCTGGTGAAATCCTCACCATTCCTTGGGTAATGAGCCAGCTGTCTATGGGCTCCAACTCAGCATTAGGACCTTTTACATTCGGCTAAATCAACAACAGAAAACACCTTACAGATGTGAAGAACAACAAAGCACCCACCACAAACACATACACCTCCATCTTCAGGAGAACTGAAGCAGGTGTCATTTAAGGCAAGAGAAAGTAACTCTGAGTCAATGAACTAAGGTAGATGGAGTGGAAAAACAAACAAACAAACAAAGAGGGGGGAAAAGAGGTGTAAACTTTGACCCATGGGCTGATTGCTATGAATTGCATCTCTAAACCACGTCCGTTATGTAACCTTGGCTGATTTCAAAACATGTATGTCTGGTACCATAGACACAATCAGTCTATAATGATTTCCTAATATCACTCTTGAAGATTTCATAACAATTCTTTATGTTAAGTTTATTCAAAGACATGTTTTTGTGTTAAAGTTAAAAACTAAAGCCGAGAACACACTACACCATTGTGAGGCCGATTATGAATGGAATTTATTACTGGCAGCTGATCGTGCCCAATCGGACCGGGTCTGTTCCAGTTGGACTCAGTCACTGTTTGCAGTCGGCAGAAAAATCACATAGTGTGTGGTGTCTAAAGATTATTATCTTAGAATTCAAGAACCAGTCGTTGCCAGTTGTTTTCATAAAGATATTTTTAAACATGTTTAATATTTGTGACTGACACCCGTGATTGTATGTGGTTACGCAGTGGAGATGTGTTCACTGTCAAACATCATTCAGCATTCATTTAGTCATTTTGTAAAAACAAAAACTTTATTAGAAGAAAAAAATAGTTCTTGTTGTGATTTATTTCTTGTCTTTCTTTTAATTCATAAGTTAACACTGCAAATTAAAAGGTTTCCTTTTTTTTTTGCAGTTGATGAAAGTAGGCTAAATTATGTCAGTGATTTCTCTCATTTTAAAAAATATCAAGAATTCGATCTGCAGTCCAATTAAAGTTTTTTTCTTAACTTTGAACTTCTTAAATTTTGTTATGAAGATTTTTAAATCAACTTAATAACAAATATGCTAGTCTAACAAATTTTCTTCATAACCAATATAGCAACAACGAATAAGCTAGCCTATTTCTTCTATTCTTCAAAACGAAGTTTTCATTAAAAAATCATTAAAAATCCATGACGAAATTTAATTATTATATATAATAGTTTTGTGTCAAATGGATGAGGAAATTACATTGCCATGAATTTATTAGCCTAAGTAGCCTAATGTTTTATTTCATTCTAACCTCGGGAAAAGTAGCCTGTTTTTACTTAGAACCAATTAATTTTTAATCCCTGATTTTAGACACACATTAAATAATTAACATATTGTTGCTTGACTAAACATTTAAAAATAGCACTAGAGATGTTATAATTAAGGGAACTGAAAAAACAAATGCGTCTACTCAAGCAATAATTCCGAAAAGAAAGAGGCATCGGAAAATAATGCAAAACATATTCAAGACACATTGCTATGGTGTTTATTTGGAAAACCAACATAGCAGGAAAGCTAATGTTTTCTGTTATATTAAGCACAAACTTAGAAAAGTCAAACAAACCTTAACGTCTCAATAGGGAAAAGCACTGGTGTTTTCCGTGGCGGGGTGGGAGCGGCTGCGGGAAAGCGGTAGATGCTGCGGTTTTTGTGAGTGCTTTTTATGGTTCGGCAGAATTCCAATCGTGACCTGCAGTCGTTAAGTGTGTTGTGTAGCAGACTGACACAGTCATTAGGTTTGTGCTCCTCTCTGACTGTCAAAGACTAGAATCTGCTCCAGTTGATGGTATCGGTCTTTAAGTGTGTTGAGGTCAGTCTTAGAAGGTTTACGCTAGTTGTGGAGTGTGTCCCCAGCTTAAGTTAGCTGCCTTAAACTGCCTTAGCAAACACCACTAATAGAATAATAAGGGATTAGAGCTCATTTTTCAGTTTAAATTCAATGTAAAGGGCTTTTTTTTGTTGGCAAGATAATACAACTGTCCTGTGATATAAAAGCCTTGTTAAAAGAATTGAATTATTAAAGTGTTAATTCACCTAAAAATTCTGTCATTAATTACTCACCCTCATGTCCTTAAAAACCTGTAAATCCTTCGTTCATCTTCAGAACACAAATTAAGATATGTTTGATGAAATCCAAGAGTTTTCTGACCCTCCATAGACAGAAACACAACCGACACGTTCAAGACCCAGAAAGGTAGTAAGGACATTGTTAAAATAGTCCATGTGACATCAGTGGTTCAACCTTAAATTTATGAAGCTACAAGAAAACAAAAATAACTTAATTCAACAATTTATTTTCTTGAACCACTGATGTCACATGGACCATTTAAAAAATATCCTTACTACCTTTCTGGGTCTTGAACGTGTCAGTTGCATTGCTGTCTATGCAGGGTCAGAAAACTCTCGGATTTCATCAGAAATACATTAATATGTGTTCTGAAGATGAACGAATGTCTTATGGGTTTGGAACGACATGAGGGTGAGTAATTAATGACAGAATGATAATTTTTGGGTGAACTATCCCTTTAAAGGAAAGAAAACCTTATGAAATAGCTTGGCATATGCTTTAATAATTATGTATTTGTTATTTTTTTATATTTTAATTATTATATATTATTTATTAGACAAAACAAATATTTGAAAAAAAGTTACGTGGTATGACCATGACAAAGATTTTCCTTTTCTTTATTGTGGACACCCTTATTTGTCACTGACCCTTAAACTGTGTTACACTCTCAGAAGAAAAAGGTACAAATCTGTCACTGGGGCAATGCCCTTTCAATAGGTACTAATATGTACATTTAAAGTACTAATATGTGCCATTTTGGGACAAATACAGTACAAAGATGTACCTTTTAGCTTGTGGTATTACCCCAGAGACAGCTTTGTACTTTTCTGAGAGTAGAAACTTAGAACAACTTTTTTGGCATTAAGTTTAATGGTGGTTAATACCAATCATCACATTTTAATTACAGCAACAATTATTCTAGTGGTATTTTGTAAGGATTATACATAGCACTAAGGTCTTATGAAGGCAGCAACTTATATTCTTTCATGAAGACCTCACAGTGCCAATACATGAGAAGAGGAGCATTTTTATGCCAAAAGTGACTACAAATGACATGCAAAGGCAGAAGACTAGAAATGTGTTCAATTTCCCATTCAAAACTAGTGCAAGTCCCCATCTTCTGAGAAACAGTGAAGTCTTAGTAATAACATGCATTGATCAGAGAGGCTCGTCAGCCATTAGCACCACACAAACCAAAAACCTTCATCACTTTATGTACACGCATGCGGTAGGAAACTCACCCCAGTGGCATTTTGCTGTCTGATGTCTAAAGCAGACGCCAGGCCCACCAGAGCTTGAGGTTCCTCGTATTTAACGCTGGATAGAAGCAGAGAAAATAGTTTAGAGTTGATTTTTTTTATGTGGTTTGACTATAGTGGTGTGGAAATGGCACTCACTTTTTGCGCTGGTCAGCCAGAGAGCTGGACCTGGTGTGGGCGAACATGTCAAAGTCGTCCTGAGGGTTGTGAACGGTCAGAGAGCTGAGAGTGCCGCTGACGCTGTCTGCACCCACTTCTACCGGGAGTAAATCATGACAAAGTCATAAAAAAATCATGTTAAATACTTTTGTTGATGAATATGGTTTTAAATTAACTGATTTTTAGGTTTATTGGCTGTATTTAGTCTATATTGTCATCCTAATTAAGATGTGTGCGTGAGACCCTCACCAAGTCCTGCCAACTGTGTGGAGAGAGATGCAGCAGCAGCAGGAGGAGCAGGAGGAGGAGGCTGCGGGGTGGATGTGGGTGAACGAGTGGGTGTAGTGCTGACCCGAGGAGTGACCACTGCTGGAGAAGCAGGGCCCAAGTTTATTAGATTATCCTCCTCTGAAGCCTCATTCAGGACCTGTGCATTCACAACAAACACTTAGTTATCAATCAGTATCAAAACAACTCTCTATTACTTCACCTGTTATATAGTGGCATAATAACAGCATTCTAATAATATTTTAATACAGCTTAATTCAGAAATATGCAAAATATTAGAAATATTGCTTAATTCAAAAGCAATTAAATAGCCCTTGAATATCATTGTAGTTCATTTTAAATTTAAGCTATTTAATTTTTAGATGTATTTGTAATTATTAATACATTTAATCCATTAATCAATTTAAATATCATAATATACCTACAAATTCAAATACACAGGTGAGGATTACACTTATCTTTTTTTATGGAAAGGCTGTAAAAATTGCTAGAGAAACAAGGCAAATAACATCTGTACAGGACAGGACAAGTAATGAAGACAATGAGAAACAATAGTTTTATTTCTAGGGTCTAAATCTCTCTAGAGTTAATAGGCAATGCATTACACTCAGCCGTGGTTTACCACTCCACTTCACTCACATCTACACAACAATGATGCATCATACTTGCCTCTCTCAGCTAAGCATCATGCAAACAACAAAGACAAACAAATAAAAGATGAACTTTTTTTACACCATTACAGACAGCATTTTGTGTGTTAAGAAGGCAGTGCTGCAGTATCAAACTCACCCCGTTGTTTTGTGCTGCTCTGCCTACTCTGTATCTCTCATACCTGTTAGAACACAGAGCACCGGTGAAATATCAAAAACACTCGTCAGGATGGATATGAAAGAAATGTTAATGTGTTTTCAGACCCTGTGCGCTCTGCTCTAAAGCAAAGGAAGGGAAATCAAAGGGAAGCCTGAGCTGAGTGCTGAGACATTAAATCAGAGCTTCCTCTGAGAGCTGTCAGATAAAGGCTGACAAGGGAAACTTTTTGTGATGGACACCACTTCTCACCTCTCGTAGCGCAGAAAGATGTTGTTTAAATCATCGTTGATGTGTAGCAGCTCTTCGGTGACCTCTTCGTTAGACACGCGAGAGATGAGCTCCACTACCCTGTGCTGCATGGCTCGACACGTCCGGTTTAGCTCCTGACACACAACATGCACTTCAGCTTTGCTGTTATTCTTATTCTTCAGTCTACATTATTATGGAACACTTTCCCAGATGAGTAGAGAAAGGAGATAATATGTAATGTGCTTGTCTATTTTAAAACACTGTATTGCTACACCCTCTTGTGGTGATGTTTAGATTCAAAATATGTGGACTTTTTTTATTTACTATGGTCTTTTATTGTAGCGGTGAGTATTAAGAACATTTTGGTGAGAAGAAAGGAGAATGGGATGTTGCATGCTGGATTAGAACCCATATAGCCAATATGAGCACCACAGCTCAATATGTCCGAGAAGCTATGCTAACTGCTAGGCCACAGATCCATTGGATTTAATTTGTGTTCAACTGCTCTAGGTAAACATGTGGCATCATTTATTCCGCATATTCTCTGTACAAAAGATTTGAGCGCAGTGGGAAAACTCTCAGACCTGGAGTAGTTCGAGATCAGCGGCGTCTTCTTGGCCTGGCACCATCTCTGTCAGCATCTCCGACATCACTTTAATATTCCCACGCACAATGTCCAGCTCACTTCTCAGCCTTGCGATCTGTACACATAAACAAAACGCTTCCGAATCAACAAAAACAGTAATATCATGGAATATTTCTATAACTTAAAATAACTGCTTTTTATGTTAATATACTGTAAATTGTAATTTATTCCTGTGATGTAAAAAACTGAATTCCCAGCATCATTACTTTAGTCTTCAGCATCACATGATCCTTCAGAAATCAGTCTAATATGCTGATTTGCCGCTCAAGAAACATTTCTTATTATTGGAAAATGCTGTAAACAGTTGCAGCTTAATATTTTTGTGGAAACTGTGATACTAAATATTTTTAAAAATATATGTCGTCTTTACTGTCTTACTTGGTATGTAATCTAATCGCACAAATAATGAAATTTGCTTTTGGTGTGCTCGCATCATAACACCGTGGTGACATCGCGACACGTGATAAAAGGTAGCTTTTTCATGTTAATCTGAGTTTTTGTCCTAACTAGCCGTGACGGCGACATACAAAATTTCTATTTTAGAAACGGTTTCTTTTTCTGCGATGTAGCGCCTGGAACAACAAACTATATGAGTGATAATCTCAGGCACTGATTATGTGCTTTATTCAAAGTTAAAAGTGTCTACTGTGAGTTTGAATATCATTTTGCGTGACATTATAGCCATACAGCTGATAGTTTACCTCAGATCTTGAAAATAAATTAAAGCAAACGTGTGCGTTAAAACTGCGAACACAATACGAACAAGCGTTTTCCATGACAAAGATAGTATCAGTCACTCAATATGTACATTTAATGATGTTAAAAAGGTTTGATATTTATGAATTAAACATATCCATTTTGTTGCGAGTGCAGCGAGCTTCCAGAGAGAGCCCGCCCACACACAATTCTGATTGGCTGTGATATTTGATTGATTCTGTCGCGTTAGATTTGGCGTAATCACCCAAATTGCTTGTCGTGTTGCGTGTAGTTAGGACACAGTGTAAGTCTGAATACAGCATAGTCTATTCTGAGGTGAGTGTGACCTGCTCTGGGTTTGCTGTGATGGGTCCCGATACAGGTGGGATCTGGGTTGGGTTGAAGTCAGCTGTTGCAGCAGCTGCAGGTTTAGGGCCCGTTTGAGATGCTGTGTTGGGCTCAGCAGACGCTCTGTACTTGTGTGTGCCTGGATCTACCTCTGGGGCTCCCTAGAATGACACAAGAAAGGATGAAGCGAAAATAATTTAAAAATAATGCTAAACCCTGTGAGTGTTGTGTGTTTCTCACCCGCTGTGGTGTGTGGATGGGTGACAAAGCATCCAGGTCTGCCATGGGGAACTCAACTCCTTTCCTCTTCAGCTCCTCGTAAATGTGCACGACTCCAGTGAGGTCTGGGCTGCTCCTGAATGCATCTGCCCAAGTCTGGCCGAAACACAAAGACAGAGAAGTGATTGGTTAATGTATAGTGGAACAATACAAGAGCTATCCCACAGGAAGTGACTCCTAATTTACACCTAATTTGGCATTATCAGGTAAAGTTTTCAACCATTAGCAATACATGGTTTTTAGCAGGTAAAAGGAACTCAAAACTCAATGCATGTGCACACTGAATTTTGTTAATCACTCTTGCTAATGGCCATTCTTGATAAATTTACAGTGCACAAGTGGAAATCATTGCGGTTATAGAGCAGGTTATTGATAAATTTTTTTTTATTTTTGGCCCCTCCTCTTTTCAAATTATTAAAGATATTTAAACACATCATGACTTTTACAGTTTTACGTGACTTATTAGATACGTTTTTAAAAAATATCTTTTACTTCCACAAATTGTACCCGATTATTTTAGAGCTTGGCATAACTAGGAACACGTATATGCATTATAAAAAGTTTCATAGAGTTAAAATAATTTTATTAATTTACATAACTTTTCCAGGTCTAGAAATTTTAAATTAGGCTCCTCATATATCCAGTTTTTCAAGACAGTCTTAATAGAAAAAAAATGGTCGTGGGGGTGAATTAATATAAGAAATAACTTGATTTTTTTTTAGTTTGTTTGGTCTTTAAATCACTTTAAGTCATCTTAAGACCCCCTCGGAAGTTTGCTGAGGCCCCCTATGGGGCCCTGGGCCCCTGGTTGAGAAACACTAGGTTAGAAAATGCTTATAATTGCTAAATTTGGCAGCAAATGTGCTCATGATGTTAGGGATACACTTGTTGTCTAATAGTGTTAGTTATAAAGACCACATTTACATTTAGTAATTTAGCAGACGCTTTTATCAACAAATAGATCAAATAGAATTAGTATAGAGAGTGCTAGAGTTAGAGGGTCAAATAAAGATGGATTTGATTCATTTGTTCTCAGGCGGCCCGAAAATGTAGTTGACAAATCAAAAATTAAATCAAATAAAAAAATAAAAATTAATTAAATTAAATAAAAAGACAATTCAGTGTGAACTTTTAGAGGCTGAAAAACCACGTAACCATTTGATTTGAGAAAATGCAAGAGACAACTAAATGCAGCTACGCCCTGTATACCATCAAGGAAACTGTCAGCGATCTACTCTAAACTGAGTAAATCTGATTCAGTAATGGCTTCCAGTCAACTAGAATTAATGCAATCACAAGCAGCCTCACAGACCAGGTCCATCAGACCTAGTTTCCAGCCCCACTGAAAGTGCACAGCCCGCACCCATTCTGAATGGAAATGCTTAGAATGGAGCAACGGCCATCAGTGGTGGTTTTATTGCAGAAACAAAGGAAGAGATCGGGAGGAAGTTTGTTATCTGGGTTGGGCCGTTCACCTGAATCAGTGACAGCACTTTGTCCTGTACTATAGCAGGAGGGTTGGTCTTTGGAATGATGATCTTCACCAAGACACCTTCGATGAAATCCCTATTGGCGACGTGGACGTGAAATCGGTGGCCACAGTTTTTCACGCAAGTCTCCAGCACCTAGAAAAGACAATTATTCAAGCAGCCAAGATTATTGATTATGTATACAAGCTGAAGCTCCCAGAAGACCACACAAAACAGGAGCATAATGCATTCAAATCCTCACAAAATACCTTCTTCAAATGTCAAAATGTAGCCTCCGGCAGGCCTGAAGGGGGGTTTACAGTGTACTCAGTCTTCATTAACTATTAACGGTGCAAAGCACCAGACTGCTCCTCCACCTTAATTTATGTCAGTATGAACACAAGGGTGTATGTGTAAGTGAGAGAATGTCCAGCACACTGTCACTCACCGTTAGAGCCAGCATCACTTCACGGAAGTTTCTGTTGCCGTTGAGTCTCTTTCTCACCGCGCGCATGGCATCTTTAGGCCTGTGGAGACACAAAGTTTAGATTATTTCACAACAGTTTAAAGGCCTATTCTTCCTATTCTATTTTATATATAAAAAAAAGTGAGACACAGTTACATCAGCAATATTTTGGCAAATTTCACAAGAAAAAGAGGTCTATTGTAAATATGTATTATAATGATATAGTATAATGTATAAATGCACATCTCACTCAGAAGTCACTTTTCAAACTGAGATTTCTGTAGATTAACATGGCAAATCTGTATGACCAATTTGTGGGAAAATTTTTCACCCTCGTATGAAATTCCCAATCGCAGACTGTCACAACGAAGACTGACACAGAGAAGAAGAAATGACTAAATAAAGTCATTATTTTTGTTTTCTTTGCGCACAAAAAGTATTGTCATAGCTTCATAACATTACAGTTGAACCACTGATGTCACATGGACTATTTTAATGATGTCCTTAACCTTACCTTTCTGGGTCTGAGAGCATTTCAGTTGTGTTGCTGTCTACGGAGGGTCAGCGAGCTCTCGGATTTCATCAAAAATATCTTAATTTGTGTTCTGAAGATGAACAAAGGTCTTACGGGTTTGGAACGACATGAGTAATTGAGTAATTAATGACAGAATTTTTTTTTTGGCTGAACTTGCTGTTTAATAATTATTTCTATAGTTATCGCTCTTGGTGTGAACAGGCTTTAAAAGAACTACTGATATGAGTAGCAGTATCACACAGGCCTATTAACTATTTTTTGTTGTATTGCTCAGACTTAGGGTTAAGGTTTTGAACAAACCCCTACAAGTAGTTACTGTAAAAAAGGTGTTGTTTTGCATCATAGACGTTTCTGTATTGTGCATGACTGTCCAGGATCATAACTATCCATTTTATAACATCCAATTTAGCAGAGCACTCTGGGAGCTCATGATAGGATTTAAAAGACTCAATTTGACTAGACACCACCAAAGCGGCACTACTGAAAGCCCTCTTACAAACACACTGTAATTCATTGACAGGAAGTTCATCAGCTCCCAGCTTAGTTTTTTCCCATGGTGGGATCAAAGCTCCCGTGTTGTCTTTTTATAAGCTTTCGTAAGCAAGAACAACAACATCAGCTACTAAAAACTGAACTCAATGTAGAGACGATTTAACTGTAAAAATGAATAGGAGAAATTATGCTCAATATCGCACCATAGTTAAAAAAATCCATCAGCGTTTTTGATAAGGACTGTCACGAAGATGTCCACCAACTGACTTGTCTTAAAAAGGAAATTTGCTCAGACTCAAATTGCATACTCCCTCAGTAGCACTTCGCAACCACTAAAAAGTAAGTTATATTTAATATGAATGTAATTATTATGAATGAAATACATTGTCATTGTCATGTGTGCTGCTTCACTGCCATTCAAAAATCCTCTAATAAAATATTAATCCGATTCAGATCTTGCCGGAAGCAGTTGGTCATCTGGTTAGGCTTCACCTACTTTTTTTTTAATGAATAGTTTATTCAGACTCTTTTCACATACTGTTTTTCACCTACTCAATACTAGGGAAGTATGCGATTTTGGATATAGCCATCATGTACAGAAATATCTACCGGAGAGGAGGAACTATAGTAATACTCTCTTGCATTATGGGAAGTACAAAATAGCAGAAGTGAAAATCAAAACAGCATGGGACAAAATAGACTGTCAATTTGAATAATGAATACTTGAATGCACTTTCTATCAACATTATAGCCTAAGACCGCACTATACTAGTCCAAATCTATGCTTAGTCTGGCATAAACTGTTTTAAAAATATAACATAAACCCGAAGTAGTGTGGTTGTCCGACGTACTGTGACAGTGTTGCATTTTTAACGGTTTAGTGTAGCGAAGTTTAAGGCCCGACGGAGTGTGGCCGTGTGCAAAGAAGTGAAAATGTTGGTTTAGAAGCCCGACGTAGTGTGGCTGTTTTATTCATTTGCGTCCAAATCACAGGAGCTGTGAATAATTAGACTAACAGGTATCTAAAAGTAACAAGATAATGTTCAGTCAGTGGAGGAAAAGCAGCCTATTGAATGGCTGAAGACTATTTTTTTAAGATTGTGAAAATGGAAGAGCTTATAGTTAAATACATCGCTAAGCACATCTCAGTGGGAATGTTTGATGTGATAGAGAAAGCAGACAACCCCTACGAGTGGGCTCTGTCTCAATTCAAAAATTGTCCCAAAATGCCTAAAAACAAAGAGGGAAAAGTTGCAAATGCACTTCAAGCTCTTTTTGCCTCATACAAGGTAACTAAGAAAAGATTAGAAGAAATGAAAGCTGCAAAGAAATGGTTTTATGATAGTATTATATTTTAGAAAAAAAATTTTACTATCAAAAAGGGGGTGATTCTTTATAATTTATAAGAAATGTGTTAATGGCATTGATATTTAAATATAATGTATGAGAAATGATTTAATTGCATTCTGTGATTAAATTTCTGTAACAATGATGTTTTAAATGTGAAAAGATTCTTGTGGGGGAAAGGGGGGCAACCACTTCTTTTTGATCTTGTTTCAGGTATAAGCATTGAGATTGCTTGAAAGGTGTAACCTCCAGGAGAATGATGATTCGGTCATCTGAAGGACAAGAGGGCCAGCAGAACTAGTGGAGCCAGGGGACTTCCACAAGAAAAAGACTTCTTAAAGAACCGAGTGATCATCAGAACCAGAAATCCTGAGATTTCCAGACCTACAAGATTCAGAACTCCAAGCCAAAAAGATTTAGAAACCCTGAGACCCACCATGGGATGGATGGGCCTGATGGAACTTCACAAACTGCAACAATAGCAATGACTGCTTCTTCTAGAAGGACTTTTTCAAAGTGAAAAGAATAAAAAAAATGGAAAAGAGGAACAAGGAGAGATCAAACCATTTCAGAGACTATGGACAGCAGTCGTTCCACCAAGATGGAAAACGAGTGGGCAAAGGACATACCCACACAAAGAAATGCACAAAGACACAGACTCACTGCACATGACACTAGAAAGACACACATATATGCATACTCAAATACAGGATTGTCTGTTGAATACACACGTGGACAAAGGTGTTCACATTGATTAAAGGGACAGAACACACGTGAAGAAAACAGCACACACACTTTGTGTTTGTACTGTCATAATGTTTAGTACATGTAGAAAATTCCTTTTGCTGTTGTGGTTCTCAAGTGCTCCTCTCCCAAACCCCAAAAAATGTTTGTATGTAATTTTGCCAAATTTGAGAAAAGTCTCTATGATAAATTTTGCCTGATTGGATGGAGCGATAACCAGTGTGCATGAGGTGATGACCCAATGACGGGTAAGATTTTCCTTTGGCCAGAGGGGGACAACCTAAGACAGGGCTTCACCGCCACTGGGCACCTATACCCAGGAAGGGAGTTGTAATCTGTGTAAGGGTGTGGATGTGATGCTTCTTTTGGGCCAAGAGCATCAAAGAGGGGACTGTAAGAATCTATAGTCTGCCTCGACCCAACTTCCACTCCACAATATATTTGATCATGCTCATTTCCCAAAATGGCTTAATTATTATAGAGAATAAAAAAGTCAACAGTTGTTTGTAGACCATTTGGGATGATCACATCCTGAGCAAAAGGTGACCAATGGGAGCAGGTGTGGGACACTGAGAACCACCTCAGACAAAGGGGTGTCAGAACTTAATTAACATACAGAATACAGCTGTTACAAAAGGAGCAACTTGATTTATATGTAGGGTAGTAAACTGGAAATGTATAAAAGGTTTGAACTTATGATGTTCTGGGCTCATTCCGACTCCGTTGAACCCAAGGTACTACATGTACTTTGTCACTGCTATGCTGCAATAAACTTCTTCATCAAGATCTTCAAAGTCCTTTTACTTACAAGGCGTTTATGCAAATAATCATTAAAAAGCAAGGAAGATTGTTTAAATTTTTGAAAACACCCACAACTTTAAATGCAACAAGAAAAAAACAGCCCAAACAGAGTAGAGCACAACAGAGCCCTGTGTTCCCTCACACAGAACAGAGACAAGCCTGTAATGCCAGTCTGACGACAAAGTGTGTGAGAGAAAAAGAGAAAGTGAAGGATCATATGGAGTAGGAACAGCACTGTGACTCTGTGTAAAGGCTCGGTTTATGCCTGGTATGAACATTAATCTCAGGTGATCCAATCACAAGTGGTCAGCCGAGACACAGTTGGTTTTCATCTAGCTGGTTACTTGACTACATACACTACCTTTCAAAAGTTTTGGGATGAATAAGATTATTATTATTATTAAAAATACTTTTTTTAAAGAAAATACATTGAAAGTGAATTGTTTGGACTTTCAATGTATAGACAAAACTGCAGAAAACATTCTGCAGAAAGAAAGAAAGAAAGAAAGAAAGAAAGAAAGAACGAAAGAAAGAGGTTTTATGCTTCCTAAATGAGGGGCATGTGGGACTGTGAGAACCCATTAGTGACGGAGCTCAATGCTACGACAGCACATTCCCAGTCGGTCTGCTGCTCTGTCGTACTGAACGAGTCAGTGAGAGTCGCCGTGAGTCATCAGCAGGCGCTGTGTGCGAGTGTGTGTTTGTGTGCTGGTCTCTCACCCTTCCTCGGTCTCATTAATGATGTCACAGATCTCCATGTTGAGTGTCCAGTCTTCATTCTGCAGGGAGCCATCTGTGGCTTTCTCTGTGAGAAACAAACCACACACAGATCAGCAGGCCGTCACAATTACTGACACAAACAAACACACGTAAGACAAAACATTTAATGGCTCAACAGACAGCGTAACAAACTCAATGACCACATGACCACATGGAACTGCATCCTGATCAACAGTCTAGCAGTGCTCACTGCACCCGGTTCCCTGAGGATGGGATAACTGTTGATAACAACCATTTCAGAACTTTCAACCGCTCATGTACCCACCGACAGCAGCCTTACCTGGGCCAGTTACATACATACAGTGAGCTTTTAATACAGTAATACAATAAGCTTTCAATGAAGCAACTCAACATTCCTTCGTTACTAGTTCTTAAGTGACATTTAACGGATGCTTGGGCTCAGCTGTTCAACTGTCAACTTGAGATTTCAATCCGTGGCAGAAGGAAGTGGTTATATATATATATATATGCACAGTACTTATATATACACTTGCAAAAATGCACTTCAAAACCTAGTCACACCAGTTAACTACAACTAAATTCATGAAAATTGCTAATTAATAAAATAAAAGAAATTGAAATGAAATATAAAAATATATATATCAGCTAGTTTCACAGCCATATTTCTCATTTTAATTTTAGTTTAACCTGATGTACTAAAATAACTGAAATAAAAAATACAACTATATAAACATTAGACACATAACAAAAATAATAAAAATTATAAGATACAGCAAAGTTACAAAAAATGTCAAATTAAAATATAAAATTCAAACTCTTAATAAAAACTACATAAAATCTCAATGATACTAAAGTAACACTGTCACAAAAATGAGAGATGCAACTTTCAGTTTCTCCCCATTACTGCTTACTTTCTAAAACACTATATAAGAGAAGATCAGCATCTAGCAGAAGAGATTTCAGCTTTACTGCCGTCAATCTGCGAGGAGGCTTGACCGGAACTGACCAGGCCTGGATTATTACTTAATTGTCAGATGTCATTTTCCTCACTGCTTACAAAACAGTAGCACAGATAAGGTTTCAAGTCAAACTCCAAGGTGTTCTTTTGCTAGAAAAGACACAATGGAACAGCAAGTACTTTTAGAACACAGAATTCACCAGCAGGTGTTGTTATTTAAACAGTTACAGTAACTTTTAGAAAGTGTGATGAAACAAGATCTGGTGTCACAATCTTTTGAAATTAGGTGTGAAGTAACATGGGTGTGATTCTCCTACATAAGAGCTTGCAGCTAAAAAATGTGCTTTCACATCTCTGTGTTGCCACAGAGCTAAACATGGTTTTATTGAAGATACGCTTGAATGAGACTTTGTGGCTCAACGTGAAGCTGGCTTTGCTTTCCTGATGAGTGACTCAGGATAAGGGTGGGGACAGATGACCAAATATAGCAAAGGAGAACTGAGCGAGCGCATAACGTTCACAATCTGACCATCTGCCTCTAAACGTCATCCCAAACTCAAAACAACCTCTGTTTCCTGTATACAAACAAGCAAAGACCTCATTAAGTGGACAATATATATATGTATATACATATACATATATGTATGTATGCATGTATGTATGTCTATATATGTATGTATATATAGACAAAATTCTAACCTTTTCTCTCAGAATTCTGAGTTATATCTCACAATTATTGTAAAACAAAAATAATTACAAGTTAAATAGTTGCAATTACCCTGTATAAATTAATTCTGTAAACAAGCCCCTGTTAGTTAGTTAGTTAGTTAGTTAGGTAGGCAGGCAGGCAGGCAGGCAGGCAAACAAGCTAGTTAGTTAGTTAGTTAGTAATACAGTTTAGATTGACCCTAAACCAGCACATATTAGTCACAATATTTGGATAATGAGGTCAAAATAAAATGTGCATATATAGGTGAACTAGGCCTATATAGCTGAACCAGTGTGTCTATTTGAAGCATTGACTAAATTCTTGCTAAGTGCACTAAGACCGCTGACACCAAAATAACATGAAAAGTCCTCACTGAAAAAAAAAATGGTAAGAGTTTACAGACATTTCCCTTAACCCTAAAACACAACACATGCGATGCAAAATTCAAACTGCAGGTAAAACATCAGTGACTAATTTAAAAAGGAACTTCTTTCATTATAACACAGTACTAGTCTGGGCCCTATATTTACATACTTTTCTGTTATATGAAAAGTAACAAAGCGCCAATGAACAGCCGTATAAACAAAAATACACACACCAAAAATTCCATCCACCTACCTTTATGCACATTTTGGGATACTGCATAAAAAAAGCTGTCTGGAAACTACAAGATGTGCATCAATTCTAAAACTGCGCATAAAAAAAAACTAAGTAGGATAAATTTCTTATCTAGTAAGAAAACATGCACATAAACTAGGATGGAAACACTTTTACAGAATAAATTTGGTATATTTAAACCGAATAAATTGCACAGTGTCTGAAATGACTTCATTGACTATAGCTCATAGCTCAGCTTTCAACACTATAGTCCCCATCAAGCTGGCATCTAAACTCACTGACCTCGGCCTAAACTCCTCACTCTGTGACTGGATTCAAGACTTCCTCACCGGCAGACCTCAAGTGGTGAAAGTTGGCCAGTTCACCTCAAACTCCATCACTCTGAACATAGGAGCCCCACAGGGCTGTGTCCTGAGTCCCCTGCTCTACTCTCTCTACACGCATGACTGCGTGTCCTCTCACAGCTCCACATCCATTGTTAAATTCGCTGATGATACTGTGGTTCTGGGCCTCATCTCCAACAACGATGAGACCGCATACTTGGATGAGGTAGAGAGACTCACATCATGGTGCCAGGACAACTGTCTCTCACTGAATGTGGGGAAAACTAAAGAACTGATCATGGACTTTAGGAAGAGACAGCAGCAGCCCTACTCTCCTCTCAGGATCAGTGGGACCCCTGTGGAGAGGGTGAGTAGCTTCAAGTACCTCGGCGTAAACATCTCCGAGAACCTGACTTGGACTACACACATCCAATCACAGGTTAAGAAAGCCAGGCAAAGACTGTACCATCTGCGACAGCTGAGGAAATTCAGGGTCTCACCAGCAATCCTGAAAACTTTCTATTCAGGGACCATAGAAAGTGTATTGACTCAGTGTGGTATGGAAACAGCTCCAATCAGGACTGCAAAGCACTACAGAGAGTTGTGCGCTTAGCTGAGCGCATCTCAGGGTCTGCTCTCCCCTCTCTGCAGGACATCTACCTCAAACGCTGCAAAAGTAGAGCTGTTAAAATCTTCAAGGACTCTAATCACCCTGGTAACTGTCTATTCACTTTGCTTCCATCTGGTAAGCGCTTCCGTAGCCTGATGGCAAAAACTGAGAGACTTAGGAGGAGCTTCTTCCCCCAGGCCATCAGGCTCCTAAACTCTAACTCTGTGTCATAATATCACTTGACTCCATGTAATATCACCATATCAACAAGTTATTCATTCATAATTTTTTCTCCATGTAAATATCATATATCAATAAGCTATTCATAATTTTTCTCTACCTCATATTGCTGCTATTCAAATACCCTGTACAACTTTTTGCACATTATTTTTTGCACATTCCTCTCATTACTATTTGTCAACAACATACTGACCTGCACATTTATATTTATATTTTTTATCCTATCTTATCTTATTTTATCTTATCTTTTATTTTATGTTTGTACTTCTTCTTAATATTTGTATACTTTATAATTGCACTGTCCTTGGAGCGGACCTGACCTACATTTCACTGCTGGTTATACTCTGTATAATTGTGTATGTGACAAATAAAACTCTTGAATCTTAATCTTGAATCTTAAATGCTAGTTTGTCATTCTAAAATGCTTGAACAAAGTCTCGTCCAAGTGCTTTGTTATAATCAGTTCCCAAATCGGAGTTTTCAAACAGCAGACAACAAAAATAACATGACCGCGCTTCGCCTGCAATTGCTTGTAATTTATTGTATACAAAAATTATTACATACAGTGCCTACTCCTACAACAGAAAATTACATTTTTCTTTGTGATATTTAGGGCAAGGTAACCTGAAAGTGACGATTTTGTTCCCTCCAACTCACTGGATGGAAATGGTGCTTTATTCGCAAATGTTTTATACGATATTACAAATTTGCGCATAAGTTTAATTCGTAACTTTGGATGGAAACATAGCTACTGAAACTTCTGTTCATCAAGATATAATCAAATGTGTTTCTGCAAGTCTGCATTTTGGTAACATACATACAACACCTAAGCTGCCAAGTTTGACTATTTGAGTCACTTCAGGGTGGCTGACCACAGATGTGTGAAACACCAATCAAATGCAGAGCATGCAAGAGTTCAATCTCTGATCTGTTCTAATGAAGAAACCAACTCATGGATGGCCTGAGGCTGTGTAAATTTTCAGCAAATGTTCATTTTCGGGTGGTTTTCCAAATATACAGACTACTACACCAAAGTGTCTTTTACAATTGGACCAAAACTCCCATCAATCCACAGCGCTGGACATCAGCTTGGCAGTACCAGTGAACTTTCGCTCAACAAACTGGGAAGTGTCTGGAGCATAACACCACTTTCACGGCTGGGTGAGGCCTCTTCCTGTAGTCTGCAGAGCCGCAGGAAATACTTCATGGCTTATTCATACCCCTGAGCTGCTCTTCTATCAAACTGACAGATGTGACGAGGTGGAGAGAAGACTGCTGCTACTGTCTGCTCGCTCACCAGACACAAGAGCAGAGTTCACAGCAGTACTCTTCTTCCTCTCCTGTCCTACAGCATGTCTGCTTCACCCATAGGCTGGCTGGGAGTCGTGTTGTTGAGGAGACATCGGCTGAAAAGGCTGCAGTCTCACCGTGAGAGTGTGTACAGGAAAGAGGAAGAATAGTGCTTCACAACAACGAAACAAAACTGAAAAACCATAGTACAGCTGATATCTCAAGATGAATAGCTTAAAAGAAGAGCGTCAGTTCCACATCTACTTGCACCATTTTTTGAAAATTCTTTCCAAACCCAAGAATTTTGTTCATGTTCGAAGCAAAAATGAAAATATTTTTAAATGAAAGCTGAGAGATTTCGGTCCATTGAAAGCACATTCCAAACAAGAGGTTAATAAAGAGATTGTAAAAATAAAGCATATGAATCGAGCGGT